>NC_086177.1:105941363-106254886 GCF_023053635.1 Elgaria multicarinata webbii | reverse complement strand
GTGCTCAAAGGTTTTTGCTTTGTTTTATAACCATTAATGACATGGAGTTCCACAGGGCTCAATTTTATCCCCTATGCTATTTAATATAGGGTGACCATATGAAAAGGAGGACAGGGCTCCTGTATCTTTAACAGTTGCATAGAAAAGGGAATTTCAGCAGGTGGCATTTGTATCTATGGAGAACCTGGTGAAATTTCCTCTCCATTACAATAGTTAAAGCTACAGGAGCTATACTAGAGTGACCATTTTAAAAGAGGGCAGGGCACCTGCAGCTTTAACTGTTGTGGTGAAAAGGAAATTTCACCAGGTTCTCCATATATACAACTGACACCTTCAGAAATTCCCTTTTCAATACAACTGTTAAAGATACAGGAGCCCTGTCCCCCTCTTCATATGGTCACCCTATTTAACATCTACTTGAAGTTGTAGATGCGGGAGTTTAGATGTGGATGTGGGCTGAGGTGTCATCAATATGCCAATGACACCCTCCTCTACTTCTTGATTTATCTAAACAAGGTGAGGAAGCCAATGTTCTGAATCATTGTCAGAGCAGGGTAATGGACTGGATGAGGGCCAACAAACTGAAGCCCAATCCAGACAAGATGGAGGTACTCTTAGCAGGTGGTTCATCTGTTCCATTGAGTGGTGTTCAACTTATCCTAAAGGGGGTTGCAGTCCCCCTGAAAACTGATGGGTAATTTGATAAATTTACCGTAAATGATTGCTACAATATAGAGTTTGTAGGAGGGGCTTTACGGAATACTCCTTCAACTCCCTGTCTAGTACATCCATTCATAATAGGTCTTTATATTTATGCAAACAATTTATTAACTACTTTTCATTATAATACAGTCCCAAAGGAGGGTGCAAACCCAATAAATTACAATCAGATCAAACAGCATAGATGTACTGCACTGTCTAATACATGTTTTCTCAGAGGAAAATCCCATTGTGGTCAGTTGAATGAACTCTCTGGTACATGTGCATAGAACTGCAGTTTGACTTAGAGCCAAACTAGATCTTAGATGAAGTTGCACACAACTATCCTCCATTTTGTTTTAAAGCCTGGATCTTTTCCCCTGCATGGAGAAAAATAGCTGGGGGTGAGTAGAACAGTAAAATTACCTGAGTTATTCTGGAAAAAAGAAAGAAAGAAAAAGAATTTGGGATGATGATGATGATTTCTTCCCAATAATACTCTACCATGCTCTAGGCACAAAGATCTCTGGGTCATGTAGTTCCAAAGTTGCCTGATATCCATACAAAGGATGTTTCCTATTGCATCTGTGATTGCTAAAGAAAATGGAGCTCACATCATAATGAAGTAATCATACGAGCTGGAGAAACTGCAGAAATTATGGGATTGCAGCCTAAATTTACAAGGGGACAAAAAGAACTCTAGAGGGCCAAAATGCCTGGATAAAATTTTGAAATAAGTGAAATACTATGGCGATACACACCTTTTTGTCCCTTAGGTATGTCTGACGTTTGTATGTCTAGTGAGTGTGGAATGTTTGACTGAGTGGGTGTGGCTAATGATGCGGTGAGAAGAGGGGGAGGGAGGAGTATAAATTGGTTGGCTGAGGGGATTGTGAGGTTTTAGTTTGTTTGGTTTGAGTGGGAGTTTTAGTCTGGGAGTTTTAGCCTGGCTTGTGCTTCATGAGAGTGTTTGGTGTGAGGCGTGAGAATTTTTAGGGACTTGGGATTGTTATTTTGAATATAAAAATATGCAGGTTTGATCCAAATTGAAATACTAAAGATTTGTTAAATTTCAATAAACTTTACTTTGTGTTCTGTTACTACAAACCATGCATCAGCTCGGAGTTATTACCTGCTATATTACACAGTGTAAAAACATCTAAAAATACACCTGCTGTTCAGTACCTCAGTAATAGAACCGATTTGCCAAAACCCTTTACCTTGTTTCCTCACATATAGGGGAGAGGTTCATAGAAACATAGAACCATAGAATAGCAGAGTTGGAAGGGGCCTACAAGGCCATTGAGTCCAAGCCCCTGCTCAATGCAGGAATCCACCCTAAAGCATCCCTTACAGGTGGTTGTTCAGCTGCCTCTTGAAGGCCTCTAGGGTGGGAGGGCCCACAACCTCCCTAGGTAACTGATTCCATTGTCGTACTGCTCTAACAGTCAGGAAGTTTTTCCTGATGTCCAGCCAGAATCTGATTTCCTTTAACTTGAGCCTGTTATTCCATGTCCTGCACTCTGGGAGGATCGAGAAGAGATCCTGGCCCTCCTCTGTGTGACAACCTTTTAAGTCTTTGAAGAGTTTTATCATGTTTCCCCTCAACCTTCTCTTCTCCAGGCTGTGTTGGTTTTATCCTTTCCTCAGGCTTTTCAAGAGGTAGCACTTGGCTTGAGAAGGGTGTGCTAGGCAAGGCCTTCTGTGTGAGGTCGGTGCCGTCACAAATACATACAAACAAGATGTGCTAGACAGGTTTACCAAGAAACCCTGTTTCAAAAGCCCACATGGCTCATCCTATTGTAGCAAAGATGAGTCCAGCATACACAGAAGCATGAAGAGGCTTCAGCAATGTATACTTTTAGAGGCGTGGGGCGTTATGGCATTAGAGTGTGTATACGAGTTTTTATAAGTACTCCAGGGTGTGGTTATTTCCATCTGTGAAGTGATATATGTTATAACATTTATTATATTATGACTTTTTCTTCTCCTGATTTGGGCAGCTCCTATTCCCCAGTCCTCTCACTCAGAGGCAAGGTCTCCTCTTCACAATGATGTTTACTACAAACTAGTTAAATTAAAGATGTAGCACTAAAAGTGTAATGAATGGAGATGAGCTATTACATTAGGCAAATTACAAAAATGGGTAACAGCAGTGCAAGGGCTGTAGTAATTATTTTGTTAAAAATAGCACAGCAGAGCAATTTGAGCAATCAAAATTAACAATCAAAGCGCCAAAATAAGAGATGAGACCATGATAAAATGACGTTAGTGCGGGTGGTCCAGCCTCAGCCTCTCATAAAGGTTGCGGGGGTGGGGGGGACAGTCTGTAAATACCAGATCACATGACAAATATTTTTCTGGACTGTACCTCTTCAGATATCTGGTGTAGGGTCCATATCTGAATGCTTCCTCTCCCTTTTTGATATAATAATAATAATAATAATAATAATAATAATAATAATAATAATTTATTCTTACCTACCTCTCCACTTGGATCGAGGTGGGGAACAGTAAGGATTTCGACTTTAGGCTAGAATAAGTCTAGGGCTTGTGATGCTATCTTTTTCCTGGCATGTGAAGTTGGTGAGACCTTCACTTGGGGAATCCTGCCCGCCCCACTCATGAATGAGCCTTGCCATTTGCATACTTGTCAATGATATATCAAAATGTAAAGCTCACTTTGTCATCTACCTGTATACATTTCTTCTGGGCTTAAGAGTCAGATGGTCCATTTCTGTCATATTCTGTCACTTTCATCATGCTTGGAGAACAGAGTATGATGTGGGGGGTGGAATGGTCCAAGTTGAGGAGGAGACTAAGAGCTAGGAGAGTTTGTGGAGTGGGGAGGGGACAAAGGGACAGGAAAGATGGGGGGAGAAAGGTGAAAGGGAGGGAGAACTGGTAATGTTTATGCCTAGGATAGGCTCCCCATACCATGACACCCATGGACCTGGGTACCCTACAATTGAAATAAAAATGAATCTGGGATATGATATATAATTGGGAAATGGGCTGAAATTATAACAACCTGAGCTGACCTCTGTGGGTTGAGGAAGGCAAAATTTGGGATGAGCTATGAATGGTCTCAGATCAGGGATGAGTGTATTTCTGCCATCCCAGGGTTTCGCACCATTCTGCATTCTTCAGGTCCTGAATTCTGGTTTAAACAGGGAGAAATACAAAATAATAATTCTGGAATTGGGACATTCATAAGTCCTGTTCAGATCAGTGTGCATGGCCCGAAGTTGTAGGGATGTTCTCCAAATTCCAGCTTGAAGTTTGTACTGACCTGAGTCCACACCAGATTGCACACTTTTCTTTTTTCATGAAAATCCATCTGTATTTTATTGTGTATTTTTCCAAATGTTTGCATCAGTTGTGCACATTTTAGAAATGTATGTATTCTGCTTCCCATTGATAAACGCCTATTTCTGTGCATTTTTTACAAGTGCAGATTTTTTTTTCATGCATGTTTTGCAAATGTATGCATGCCGTCAAACACATTTTTCTGGTCTATGAGTCACATTGTAAGCTCAGAAATGTATGGACTTCAACAGGAGGAGATTGCATCTGAGGCCCTGATGGTCCAGAAGGTGTGGACTGGGTAAAAACTAAATTCAAATGAACTTCACATCCAAGGCTCCATCACACCAGCATTATAGCCCACTGTCAATGTGGGTTGTGTGCAAAGGACTTAGGCTGTAGCTAGAACTAAGGTTTATCCCAGGATCATCCTGGGTTCATCCCTGCCTGAGCGCTGGATGCCCTGTGTGGCACTTAGATGAACAGGTTTGACTCCAGGACAATCCTGGGATAAACCTTAGGTCTAGCTACGGCCTCAGATGACGTTGTCCATGTCCTGCCCTGACATTGCTTCCTGCCCCTTAGTGCTGTTTTTTGGCACGAGGGAAGTCTGATTGTTCAGGTAAATCAACAACACACTACCCTCAACATGTATTTTCATCTATCATTTTCAGTCTGATGTTCTGTGGGTGTGTTTTCATGGGATGGAGAGGGGTGTGCCTTTTCTCCAGCGGGCATTTTTACCTTTAAAGAAATGTGGAAAATGCAACCTCCTTGCCAGCAGCACCCTCATTTTTAAAGATAAAGAGATCAAAATTGGCACAGTGATAGCTCTTAAGGAGGGCTTTAGCCACCCCAAGTTGGAAACAGAGTGGGGCATCCCTTGATTTTAAGCGAGTTTTTAAATGGAAATTAATCAAATGCTTATATCTGCATAAGGTTTAAAGATAAAGAGACCAAAATTGGCACAGTGATAGCTCTTATGGAGGGCATGCCAAATTTGAATCAGATTGGGTCATCCCTTAATTTTTTTTTTAAAAAAAATCCCCCCTTAAACCCTTTTCCTGGTAGTTCACTAATGCGAAGGATCAATCTTCCATTCCTTTGATCATGTGAAGCTGTGCATCTTTAAGTTCGTAAACTACAGATCTGCCGGTTCCCTTACTCAAAAGTAAACCTCATTGATTTCAACTGCATTTACATCCCACTCATACTAATGCATGTTTGCCTTTGAATAAACCCCATTGAATAGAGAGAATAACTTCTGAGTAAACACAGAACTGACTTTTAATAGTGTGGTCACTCAGAAGTTTTCTTTTTTAAGTCTTAAAACAGCAAACTGGGAAGAAGTGCTCTGCAATCCCGTGATTACTTCTGAGGTCTTACTTTTGTTTACTGAGAAGTAAGTCTCTCTCTGTTCAATGGGGTTTACTCCAAGTTAAGCCTCCATCTGATTTACTATGTTCACACTCCAAAGCCTCCAGGCAGGGTGAGAGGAATGGCTGTAGCCTAGGCAACAGGGAATAACCATGTAGGGAGGGAGGGTGCAGTTTCCAACTACCACCAACCGATGAACTGTAGGGGGAGGTACACAGGAGATCTGGGGAGGATGTGCATCTCAATGGAAGAACAGTGATATGCTGGTGCACATGAGAGGAGAGGTGTAAAGATGAATGAAACATAAAAGCACAAAGGTGTAAGTTGATCAGGCTTTCACATGCTATGGAAACGAGGGTGGATAATTCAAGGGTAAACCAGGGCAAACGTTCAGGTGTGATGGAGCTCACATTCCTAGACCCAGTCTAGAACATGTTTGCTGCAGGATTTGTTTCCTTCAGCTCATTTCCAGAACACTGCCAGAGAGAGAGGGAGGGAGGGAGGGAGAGGGAGAGGGAGAAAAACTTGGATAGTGATTACAGATTCTGCCAGGCAATCTCAATAAAACATTTAAATCACTAGGGAGGGAAGAAATTCCAGAGTGCAAGGTTTAGTCATTCTTAAATCTTCCATCCCTCCAAAATATAATTTAAATTGCTCTTGTAATTCCGCTGCGAATTATGAGTTGATGTGACTAAGAGAGGAAATGGTGAGGAGGTTAATCCAATGGTCACTGTGAGAACCTTCAACTTCCTTGAGTCATCTGAACTGATGAATGAATGGAAATCAAACAGCAGAAGCTATTAGTTTAGCCAGCTGGCCAAAGACAAAGACACTAGATCATTTTTTAATGAGAAAAAGAGATTTAAAGGCAGGCACTGGGTACATGTCCTGGGGAAAAGATTTAATAAGGAAATAGTGTGTGTGATTTGCAAATACATTAAATCAGAATATTTTAACTTAAGCCAGTTTCACTCCCCTTCACTTTGATGTCAGGAAATCTGCTTAAACCCATGAAGTCCTGTAGAAGCACTACCTACTACCAGGTTGCTCATGGTATCAGTAAAGAGGCTTTCATCCTAGGGCCCCATCCACTAGTGTTGGGTGAGATTCCTTTGGGTTAATTTGGAATTGGTTCAGTATTTCTCAGCTTTCTCAGCAAGCATTCAGGGGTGTGTGGGAGCTATTTTCAGAAAGGTGTTCTCCAGCTTATGAAGTTGGGGCACACACACTTCTCATACTGTGTACTCATGCATCATTATGGCCTTAGCTAGACCTATCTATTATCTCAGGCAAATGGAGGGGTTGTCCCTGCCTGCTCCCGGGATCCCCTGTGTGTCATTTGGATGCACAGGGAAGATCCTAGGATATAGGCCTGGTCTAGCTATTGCCCTGGAAGGGTTATAATTTTGATTTTACTGACCTTTCACTCACCAGTCACACACAAAACACTCACACCTGGGGATAGGGATCTTTCAGTTTTGATCTCAGCAAGCACATTTTTGGGTGCAGGCACCCGTTGGCTAAAGAGTGTTTGTGTGCATTTTGGAAGTGTGCACATTTTTCTTTGTACATTTTTCAAATCTGTGCATTTTCTAAAACTACTGTTTCAGGCAGGTGTTTTCCCCTGCCCTATCTTAAGATGCCAGGGATTGTACCTAGAGTTGTTCCTCTACAAGTCATTTATGGCCCCTGGAATCAATGGGACTTTGGTTACTCATAACTAACTTAAGAGAGCAGCCCTTTGATTCCAGATTGAATTCAAGTCCGTGTTCTGCCTGGTAGCTGGGAACTGGGTAAATCCTGATCAAAAACAAATTGGACCAAATTTCTCATACATCCCTAGGAAAGACCATGCCACCTAATGGGTCAGGGAAAGTTCATGGCCATATCTGGTGCCTTGAAAAGTCTCTGAAGCAAAGTAAAGAATTGACTGCCTCTTTGATCTTAGATCCTCATCATGTGATTTTATCCCTTCCCATGGTAACAGAGAGGAAGGCTAAAATTGTGAATGTTTGGGTTAAAACTCCAGTAAATAGATTTGTCTCCAATCCCTGAACCAATTTCTAGTCATCCTTTGTAAGGCCATTCATGGATAGGTACTTAGAAGCCCAGAACTGCAGGGTGAGATACCGTTATGGCCTCAATGAGTTTTGTTGGGCCATGTAGGTCCTGCCTTTTGCCCTTTGAAATGTCCACTGGCACCTTCCCTACCAGACCAATCTCTTTAACTGTGATGAAGCTCCTTCTGGGATGCTTTGAACATCACCTGCATCTGTGGAAGACCATTTAGGCCAATTAAGTTAAGTGGCCTCTGAAGGAAACTCAACTTGATTATACCATCTCTCTGGCTGCAATGGGATATATATGAAACAGAAATTAACAAAGGGAACTCAAGTGTTCCGTATGGCGATGAAACAAGATAAACAGGATGTGGTTGGAGGTACTTGGCATTTGCAGCTCTCCTGGATTCTTGATTTCAAGTCCTTCAGCACTCAGACACTGATGATGAAAGTTATGATAATTTCAGTAATGAAGCCAAGCATGTGGGTTAGATCCACAGCTGGAAGCTGGGGAAAGGTTTTTCGTTTTGTTTTACTAAAGATCTCCATCGGATGAGTGTTTTATTGCATGCTCATTACTGGGCACTCATGGATTTTTGTGGGTTCCTTTCATGACGTCGTCTGCCTCCTTCATGCCTCCCGCCCCTTCTAGCCTTCGTCGCACAACCCCTGCCCCCACAGGAAGTCTGATTTTTAAAGGCAGAAGTTGCCGCTGTCTCCTGCTGTGTGCAGGAGAAGCAGCGGGATCAAAACGATCCACGGAATGGGCCACTTGCACGTTGTTTACTTCCTCTTTCAAAAGAGGAAGTAATGAAGGACAAATACATGGGTGGAGAAGCAACGGTAAGCAAACATGATTTCCCCATGTGATGACACTCTACGTGTTTATACACAGATAATACATAGCTGAGCTGAAATGACTCAGTTCTCCATCATGTTTGCTCTCTGAAAAGTACTTCTTCACACAGCACATAGTTAAACTTTGGGGATTTGATGGGAATTTGAGTTCTTCCCCCCCCTTTTTAAATAAAAATTTACTGAATTCCACAAATCTCTATATATTTTGGATTGCAGGATATGGGATACAGGAAAATGTGAAACTGACAAATCTATCCATCCTTAATTAAGCTGTACACTAGGAAGCCCCCGGTACAAAATTCAACTCTGTTATGATCTCAACAGTCCGGTAAGCAACGATCCACCTCAACTCTCCATCTGAGGCACAGAGGGAATGCTGCTGGCCTACCTTACCAGGTGCTTTAAGGCAGAGGTGGGCAGATCTACTTTATGTGTTTCATTTTTTTTAATAGAACCCCAAGATTCAACAAGCAGAGTCTGCTGCTATTGCTAAACCATTAGGAGACATCTATGGCAAATAATCCATCAGTCTACCGGTAGATCTACCTTCTGACTGTCCCTATTGTAAAAATAAATAAATAGACAAAAAATACTGAACAATGCTTTGAATGCTATCTCAAACCTAAATATTATTATCATTAATTCTTACACTGGGAATTATAACCCATTTGTGTCAATCCAAACCCATTGTCTGGACTGATCCTCCAAATGATTTATATTTTTAGGTCCTTCCTAAATGAGTACCCTAATCTGTATAAATAATGTGGAGACAGCAGTGAAGTTCTCTGGGAAAAGGCCTGCAGGAAGTCATGTTTGATCTTATGTGGATGGAGGTGTAGTAGATGCCATTACGTGTCCAGATGGAACAAATGCAGAACCTCTTTAAGCCCATGGACCAAATTCCATGTTGGAGAAGCTTTCGAGGGCATTCTTGTGATGGATGGAGCCAAGGGGAAAAGGATGGAGGCGGGGGGGGGGGGGGCAAAATCCCAGCACATATTAGCTTAAATATCCTACTGCCAGTAACAAAGCCTTAGGAGAAATATTTCAACCAATTAGATGGGGAGGGATGCACAGAGGCTGGGATACTGCGGCGTTACACCTATACTAGGCATAAACCCTTCTCAGGCCAAGCGCCACCACCTGAAAACCTGAGGGAGGGTGAAATAAAACCTTTCCCCTATCTATGAGGGAAACAGGTTTAATATAGGATCTGTTTTTAAATATACTGTGGGTATATTCTGGTGTGGGTGTTCGATAACTGTGAGGCAGGTAAATAATGCCAAGCTGACACGTGGTAATTGGTAGCTAACAAAATAATAAGTTTATTGGCATGTTAAAAGATTCAAATGAAAATATAATGCTTCCAATCCTGCCCAATCCAAACTCCCCAATCACCTCTCTCTCTCTCAACACCAATCCTAAATCCCTAGCAATTAATCTCCTCTCACTGCACAAACAATTCCAATCTCTACTCCCAACAACATAACCAACCTAACCATATGAGAAGGAGGACAGGGCTCCTGTATCTTTAACAGTGGCATTGAAAAGAGAATTTCAGCAGGTGTAATTTGGATATATGGAGAACCTGGTGAAATTCCCTCTTCATCACCACAGTTAAAGCTGCAGGTACCCTGCCCTCTTTTAAATCTGGTCACAGTATAGCTACAATATAGCTCCTGCACCTTGAATTGTTATGATGAAGAGGAAATTTCACCAGGTGCAACATGCATACAAATGACACCTGCTGAAATTTCCTTTTCCATGCAACTGTTAAAGATACAGGAGCCCTGTCCTCCTTTTCATATGGTCACCCTAACCTAACATAAACTCACTCCTCCCCTGTCACTCTTTATATACTCCTTCCCCCTACCCTACCTATTATTTCACAAACCCCACCCATTCAGCTCTAACGTTCCATACTCACCAGACATACTAATGCAGATGCATACAGGATACTCAATTGTGGGGTAATGTCACAGATACCACCCACAACTGGTGTTCAGGGGAAAAGGGATGGAGGCATGGAAAGATTGTGTGGCCTTGTGGGATACCCCAGAGGGCTGAAATGCAAATGCAGGTAGGCTGTACATGCTTCCCCTGCAAATATGGGTGAGGTTCAGTCCTGACTCTCTATCCCTGCCATAGGGCTAAAGGCGTGTGTGTCTGGTTGTTTTTACAGTTATTGAGATGATGTAAAAGAAACCTATCCAGAAATGGATAAACTGGTTCTTTTGCCTATGATTCACTAAACTGCAGTAGCTGGTAATTGTAAAAGAAAAGGAAAGGGTGGGGGGGAAGAAAAGAAAGAATAGAGACTACCAGAGCCATCAGCAAGAGTGCTTTCGAAATGCTGTTTTCCAAGCAAACGTCTCATTAAATATCCTTCTGCAAAATTAATTGAAGCCTTACAAAAAGCAGTGTTCATTCAGGCGGCCTGGAGCTTAGTTCTGTTTTGCTGAAGTCTTTCTATAAAATATTTAACAAGGATATTAGAGGCTTATGATGTTCTTGCAGTTCTGGTGAAAAATGTTAAACCAAGCCGAGAGCGGGAAAAAGGGGGTGGGGTGGGGTGGGGAGAAGGAGGCTTTTAGCAATTTGTCGTTCCTCATCTGTCGTTATTCATGACACCTCTTAAAAATATCTTGTAACATCTCTTCAAGTGTGTAATGCCCACTTTCTGAGGGGGATGTGGTGGAATCTTTGCCTTGGCTGATGGGAGATCCAGTTGGAAACCAAGAGGAAACGAATATTGAAGGTCTGGGTAGGAGAGACAGAGGCCTTAGCTAGATGGGGCTTTATCCCGGGGCGAACCCTGGGATTGTCCCTGTACCTCCACATGATGCACAGGGGATCCTGGGATCAGGGAGGGATCATCCTTCCCTTGCCCCGGGATCTCACCCTCCACTTTGGCCCTGGTTTTTCCGCAGTCTTGGGCTGAGCCCGAGACCACAGAATGTGTAGTCCATTCCCGCGGGTTGACCCAGCTCCATGCGATTTCTCATGCAGAGCTGGGAGCTGCGCATGGGGTGCAGCACTCCTCAGGAGCGCTGCACCCATTGGGGGTAGGGGGGAGTGGGATTTTTATTAAAAAATCAACAACTTACCTTTAGCAAATGGCCGTTTGTGTGCTCCTTCCTCTTTAAAAAATAAAAAATGGCAGACGCGACACCTCTCCTTGTGAGGTCATCACGTGTAAACAGAGGAGGGATCTCATGTTAAACACAATGCAAGATCTTCCCTCCTCTGTTGTGGGATAAAATGTAGGTCTAGCTAAGGCCAGAGTTGCAAAAGAGACAGATGGTAGGTTTAACAGAAGATTTGTTTCAGTTTGGTTTTGATCAGGATTTACCCAGTGCACAACTTCTGGTCCAAACAGAGACTTGGACGCCATCTGAATTTGAAGTCCATGCAGTTCTGATCATGCAATGTGATTTGTTGGCTCCAAAAGAAATGTGCTCAACATCATGTAGACATTTGAAAAATGTGCATGAAAAAAAAATGACATACGTTTGGAAAATGTGCACAACCAGATCTTAATCAATGGGAGAAGGATGTGTACATTTCAAAAATTCACACAGTTGAGTGCAGATTTGGGAAAATATGCATGAAAATATTCACAAATTTTCATGTGTAAAAATAAATAAATCACAGTCTGATATGGGCATGAAACAGAGCAACCTTCGTAGTGGAATTTGGAAAGCCTTGACAAGCTGAAATTTTTTTGTATGCACATCCCTATACCTTGTTGACATGTCATCTGGGAGAATTTGTGGTGATTGCTGAATAGATGGGAAATGCCTGTAATTTCTGGAAGTATAACACTGAAATCAGAGTATCTCTGAAACTGAGAAAAAGTCAAATTTTACTCGTAACATTGGCTGTATTTTTAAAGACATTTCATTTATTTATTTATTACATTTTTATACCGCCCCATAGCCGAAGCTCTCTAATTTAATTTCTGCACTTTGATTTAACTAATTGAAATGAAAATGAGACCCAATAAATAATTTTGGTTGGATATGCTTCACATTCGCACACCTGAAATTTGGTAGATTCCACATCTTCATTTTATCAACACAACATCCCTATAACAGGAAATTCAGGGTGGAACTCCATTGAGGCAATTCTCCTCACCGATTTCAGCATGGCTACCCTTATTCCGCCCTGTCAGATTACCCGTCAGAGAACCGCCCATTTTTGGAGAACTGGTCTAGTTAATGGAAATTAATCAAATGCTTCTAGCTCCCTCATTTTTAAAAGATAGAGATGAAACTTAGCATGGTAATAAGTCTTAAGGAGGGCTTTAGCCATGCTAAGTTTGAAACAGATCCATTCATGCCTTGATTTTTGGGGGGATTTTTTTTTTAAAAAAAATCTCCCTCAAACCATTATCACTCTTAAATACACACACACACACACATACACACACACTAATCCACTCCTGCACATTTATGGAGGGAGCTTTTATCCTTTACTTTCCTAAAATGATTTAATAGAAGAAATATTGAGTATAGCTAATCTCCTGTGCAGAACTATTTTCAAAGTAAACATACTATGGCTGTATTTGATGCCAAAAGCCACGTCACCTTCTCTTACAGAAAAAAGAAAGGTTCCCAAACTGGAAGAACAGACTGCAGTAGGGATGGTGGACGGTTTAAAACTTAAGAATGGTGGGTGGGGGTTGAGGTGGTCCGATGGACAATAATGTGCTCTCTTTGCTTCTGGTTTTAATGTCTTATCCTGACAACTTTCTGGTTTTAATTAAGGCTGTTCACAGCCACCCCCAAATTTGCCTCAGGTGCCATTTCAAAGCCTCTGATATGACCCTGATTTGACTTGGGTGCTTTGGGGCTTGGCGGCCTTGCTTTGGCACCAGAGCTGAAGTGAGATTCATCGCCCTCCCCAAAGTGGGACAGTTTTGTAGGTTCCTGGGTGTCGGCCATGAGGCCGGCACCTATAAAAGCCAGGCACAAGGCTGACAGGAAGTCCTGTTCACCCACCCGCTCCCACTCACTCCTGCTCACTCTTCCCCCAAACCCCACCCAGATTTGCTGCCACCGCTGGGACTTGCCTTCTCATGCATCCTCCTCCATGAGAGAAGAGCCACAAATTAAATGTAAAATCATGGTGTGTGGGGGGGGGGGGGGCGTGTTCTATCTTTTTAATAGATCTATGGTCACAAACTAGGGGGAATGGTCTATTAAAAAAGAGAGCCCACGTGATCTTACCTTTCAATTGTGGCTCAGCTCTCAGGGAGGAGGACGCTTGGCAAGAAATGTCTTCGTGGCAGTGGCAGTGGTCATAGGTGACCCGGGAAGGAGAGAAGGATGGGGAGGGGTAGAGAAGTGAGTCCGGCGTGTCCACTGGACTCACATGGACTTATGGCCAGCCTTGTGCCAGCTTTCCCATGTAGGTGGGCAGTCAGGGGAAGTGGTCACCACCTGCCCAGATCAGCCCGAAGCACCCTGAGGACTTTGGTACTGATCTGCTTAGGCCTCGTGGGGCCTCAGCAAACCCAGGAATGGCTCGGATTCAGGCAGTCCACAGCCCTAGTTTTATGCCTTTCTCTGAGAAGGAGACTAACGTTCCCTGGAACTTTGGGTTATATTCATAAAAAAAAAAAGCCCGATTGCTCCATTTAAGATGCATGAAATATCATAATCTTTCCCGTTGCCTCCAAATTCTCAGCCCACACCTTCTGAAACGATGTACTAGTTTCCTGTTATAAGTTAAATTAGCTGGTTTGTAGGTGAGGGACACAGCCCTGGGAAGCCAGGGCAGGAACAGACTGGAATAGGTGCACAGCTGTAATTGAAATCATGCTGGGTTTGTGTACATCATTAGATATTAGACAGAGAGGAACAATGGTAATGAAGCATATGTGGATGCTACAGGATCCCAGCACATTGATGCTGTAGTTTCACTGGATGCTTTCTTCAAAGATTCTCTTCAGCTTGTACATCTTAATTTTGAATCAAAGAATTGAGCGGGTGGAGCAGGATGCAAGATACATTTCTACTAGGGCTGTGCACCGCCTTGGATCTGAACCTCCAATCCGAAGTAGATTGGGATGGTTCAGACCCTTCCGAACTGGATCCGAAGCGGTTTGGGTGAAAGCCGAGGCAGCCCGAAGCTGAAGCCAATTGGCTCCGAAGCTGAAGCCAATTGGCTCCGAAGCTTCAGGCCGCCTCGGCACTTCGGAGCCCCCCAGTCTCTTTACCTGCTGTCTCCATCACCGCCACCATCTTTCTTCTGGTGGCTTCCGGTGCCTCCACCAGAAATGAAACGAAGAAATTTCATTTAAGAAATTGTGTGACCTACTCCCTTTCATTTCTGGCGGCGGCACTGGAAGCCACCAGAAGAAAAATGGCAGTGGCAACAGAGGCTGCAGGTAAGCCCCCTCCCCCTCCCCCCTTCCCCATTTACCTGCATCTGCCACTGCTGCCAGCAGCGGCTTGTGTCCAGCGGCTTCCACTGCCGACGACACAGAAGCCTGGAAGTAGGTCACAGTGGAAGCCACCAGATGCAAGCCAGTGGTGGCGGACAGCGGATGCAGGTAAGTTGGGGAGTGGGGGCTTACCCGGTGCCTCTGGCATCCATGGCGGAGGACGGCGGAGGCACCAGGTAAGTGAGGAGACTTTTCTGGGTGCCGGCTGATGGCAGCAGCAGTGCGTACAGAGGGAATGGGAGGAGCAGGGCCCCCATGACAAGCCACAGTTCGTAGCCTCCACATATGGCCCACAATATGCAACCCACTCCTAAGGAAATGCCTTGCTTTTGAGAAGGGATGGAGCAGAGGAGAGAGTAAGCAGCACTATCCTATTTGAGAGTGAACAGCTTTTCCATATTCACTTCCTCTCTAGGTTTATAGACCTCTGGCAGATCTCCCTCACCGGTAATGTTAAGCCATGTTCCTTTCGGAAACATTTTGATCACGCTAAAAGGAGCGGAACAGGATGCACAAATTAGCCGAGGCATCTGTTTTTGGACAACCTGCTGTGAGAAGGGTAGGAAAGAAACAGGAAGCAAAAGTTAATTGCACTTCCTGTTTTCCCCCTTTTATTATCTCATCTGTAAGCTCTTTAAGCCCTACCTGGTTTGCATCTGCCTTCACAAGGACGATAACCCATCCATCTGAGAGGACGGAACTCATCGGGAGTCGGGTTTCAGGCCAAGGTCAAGGTCTCAATGCCACCGCACCCTTTCTGCATAAAGGTACCTCAACAGCTCTCTTAATTGCGAGTGCATAGCCTGAGCGAAAGGACATTAGAGGCATCTATTTCTGAAATGCATTTGCTTTCCACTCCATTGGCATTTTATATTATAACTCCTACAAACCCAAAGTAATAGGCAATCCAGACGCAGTCATGATGTGGCTTGTAAAACTTGATCGGCTGAACATAAGATTAATAATTTTGCTTTAACCTTCATTACGTCTATTCTTTTTTCTTGCCTTTCCTTACAACCCTCCCCCCCCCCTCGCCGGCTTTTAAGGCCACAATCAGTCTTCTAGCCAAGTCAGAGATGCCTGCTGCAGCTCCCCACACAAGACACGGGCAATTGTCATTGCTCAAGATCTATCACTGATCTTTCAGAAGTTAATTATAAAACACAGTCTCACCCATGGATATGTTTAGGAGACATTTCAAACATCAGATGTTTGAATAAACCGAATGGCACATTCAACAGCCTTGTGAGTATATTTTTCCCAGGTTAATTAAACCAGAACAAAGGGGGGGAAAGGTGGTGGGAAGGCATATGGCAAAGAAATTATTTTGTTTTCCTGCCAAGAGCAATTGACCACCCTCAAGTGACCACAAAGCCTGCTTCCAGAGATCTTTCTAAACTCGAGACGCCACAGATTAAACTTGGACCTTCTGTGTCAAAACACTTGTTCCATCCCACAGCTATGGCTGACTCACATGTCTTTGTCCTTCACTTAATTTGTCATTGCTTGATTCATCCCTTTTTGATGCCTCGCAGCTGTAAACCAATTCCATGAAAAGCATTGCACTTCAGAAAGCTTGGGAGTTATCTCTGTGGGTGTTTTGCCTGTGTTTCACACGGGCTAGTTGTCACTTGATTTTGTAGTCATCAAGTGAGGAACATGCACCCCCAAGATACCCATGCCAAGTCAGGACAGAGTGTGTGCATGTGGGTTATAATATTAATTAAATAAGATCATAAAGTGTGCAATTAAAACAAAACAAAAAATGCCAAAGAGCTTTTCTACATGAGAACTGCATTGTGCACTTGTCGTTCCTGACTCACAGTTGTTTATGGGTCCTTTAGTTGGTGGTGTCATGACTCCCCAGTTTTGTCTCTGCTTTTTGTTTGTTTGTGTTTTAGATCACTTGTGTGGGGGTGGGGGTGTTAAAATGGGGGGAATTGGAATATTATCTGTGGAAGCAAAAGAAAACATGCTTTCCTACCTGTGTGATGGGGTTATTCTGCACAGTGTTACCTAGAGGCTATGTAGCAGAACAGCAGAAAGGGAAAAGCTCTGTGTGTAGAGCTCAGTTCCCAGTTCTGCAACGAAACTGAAAGTAGATGCAGTGGAGTAGCAGTCTTGGACAGAAAAGAGCAAGGACATGTCTACACCATACTTTTATCCTGGGGGTCATCCCTAGATTGTCCCTTTGCATCCAAATGATGCACACAGGGGATCCTGGTGGCAAACAGGGATGACCCCTCATTTTTTCTGCAGCCCTGGGACCATACTGAGGACTGTGGGCGGTGTGGCTCCCTCCCTCCCCACAAGTAGTGGGGCTCTTAAAACAGGCATGGAGCTGTGCAGGGGCAGTCCATGCCCATTGGGAATGGGGGGGGGCAGGAACAGTTCAAAGGTTGTTGGGTTTATTTGTTTGTTTGTTTAAAAAACCGTACAGGCGCTGGAGCGCAATTGCACAACCGGCTCCTCTTCATTAAAAATAAAATAAAATGGTGGCCCGTGACATCCGTCTTCCCTTCTGGGACATCACATAGCCATCTAGATGCTGGGGGCGGATCGCAGAAGCAGGGAAGTCCGCGATCCTCCCCCATCTTGTGTAGATGAGCTCTTGGTGTGCTTTAGTGGACGAAATGTTTAAATTTGATGGGGGTAAACCAGGGTTCTAATTCCTACTCAAGAAGTCAATACCACTGGCCTTTGGCAACACTCATTCACCTCAGAATCCAATATAAACTTCTCCTGTTGACCTACAAAGCTTTTCACAGTCTAGCTCCTTCCTATCTTTCCTCTCTCATCTCACACTATTGCCCCGCTCGTGCTCTTCGCTCCTCTGATGCCATGTTTCTCACCTGCCCAGGGGTCTCTCCTTCCCTTGCTCGGCTTTTCTTTCGCGGCCCCTTACACCTGGAACGCTCTTCCAGAACATTTGCAAACTACAAGTTCAATCGCAGTTTTTAAAGCTCAGCTAAAAACTTTTCTTTTTTCTAAAGCTTTTAAAACTTGATTTTGATCTTACTTTTAAACTGTTAGTTTTACTCTCCCCTGTGCCTGTTTGGTGCATTCTCTTCCCCTTCTTATTGTTTTATTATGATTCTATTAGAATGTAAGCCTATGCGGCAGGGTTTTGCTATTTTATTGTTTTACTCTGTACAGCACCATGTACACTGATGGTGCTATATAAATAAATAAATAATCTTTCAGCCCAACCTACCTTGCAGGGTTGTTGTGAGGGGAAAATGGGGGCAAACCCATGAACACCAGTATGGGGCCCACGGAGAGGTATGAATATGACTGTGGGAGAGGTATGAATATGACAAATTATATGTTTCCAAATGTGATCAAATATATATTTTTTTCCCTCCTGCAAAATCTGTGATGTCAGTTTCCTCACCGTTGTTCTCCTTCATTGGCTGTTATTTGTTGGAAGCGGGGAAGCCACAATGTGAAGGTGTCATGTCAAGCCTGTTGCAATGTTCAGCATTGCCTGATAAAGGAGGCGATGTGGAGCTGCTATGTTACATCTGCTTCCAACATGAATACTATCATTCAGAAGTGCCACAACATGAACACAGACAATGTTTACAATCCACTCTGGACATTGGGCCGGCAGTAAATTTTATCAAAAGTAATCCAAATTACTCAAGGTAGTTTAAACGCACATTTAATAGCACCGCAATAAATTGTTAATCAAGGGTTATAGAGTCCAGCAGGTCCATGTATATTTTCTTTCTATCTGAACCTTATCACCAGTCTATCATACTATTGGCTGGTTTGTTCATTACTCTTTGTAGTGCATCCTTCCTGAGCATATCACATCCACCAATTATTGATTTTCTTTTCAGAGTGTATTACTTTATTTTTATAAACTATTTATAAATAGGGACTCTCCTGGGAAGAATGACCATCTAAGCCAGATATTGCAAAATGTTTTCAGAAATCTCAAGGTTTGATTGCTAGGCAACAGATCCTATTGGTGCTATGGGAGAATCACCACCTCTTTCTTAGAATTCCCGCTATTCAGGGTGGGATGGAAACTGATGATTAATGGAAGTAATTTGCATTGATTAAGAGTGTACTTCACTGAAGGAAATCTCTCTTCAATCAGATTGGATGTTCAGCTACATGTTATGCTGGGTGGGGGGGGGGATACCCCTAAGCTCAAGGAACCTTTACATATTTTTGGTATATGAGCATATTCACATTTTACGTTGCTCATACATATAGAGTTGGAGCCAGGCTTAGTCCTACTCAGAGTAGACCAACTGAAAACAATGTGACTTGTTATGGATTAATAACTGGTCAAAGTGGGACTAAGGATGGATCCTCCAGTATCCGAGGAAGTAAGTCTTATGGTCCTTTCTACTAGGGATGTGCTCCGCTCCGATTAGAAGCGGAGAATCAGAAGCGAATTGGCCTGCTCCGCCTTGCCCAGAGGCGGAGTAGAAGCGGACCGGGGACCCGTAGAAGCACGGCGAAGAGAAGCGCCCATACGCAGAGCGCTTCTCTTTTCGTGGACCGATCCGATCGCCATTTTGAAAAATTTCGCCCATAGGATTGCATTGCGGAAAAGAATAGGGGATAACTGTGTTGTTTTTTAAGCTATCTTTCTGAAACTTCTTGTGCTTGGAGTCGTGGCTGGGGGTCATTTTGAGCCTACTCTCAGCTCTCTGCATGCTGCGGTTCACTTGCTAGAATTTTTTGAAAAAATCGGTTAAAAACAGCGGGAAAAGGTACCTTTTCGAAGGGCTGAGGGGCAGAGTCAACTCCCGGTCATGATCACATGATCCCAAAGTTGGAGGAGAGGATAGGCAAAACGGGAAACTTGGGATTCTGGGAACTTCTTTTTCTTAGTCTGAACGGACTTTTCCCAGTGTTTTTTAAAACAGTAGTCCCACCAAATGCGCAAACACAACCTGAAATCATATACTAAGCCAATAATAAGAGATAGAAACACAGCACTGCTACCCACCCTAACTTTGGGGAACAACTGAATAGATGTGGTGCAAGGGGATGAGCTCCCCTAGGGCATGTGGACGTGCCCTGTGCACTCTCCTGTCCTTGGAGGGCCATCAGAGCCCTCCAAAGGTAAATCACTGGAGAGAATGCCTATCATGAGTTGAAGTGATCGTTTGCTTCTTAAAGACTGGTACCTAGACAGGACCAGTCAAATTGGCAGATGATTCCCCCTCCCCTTGGGCACATCCACTCCCCTCTTACTGGTAAAAGACAGATATAGCCTTTTTTAAAAAAAATTCTTCTTGTTGTTTATTCAGCAACACTGCTGCTTTTAATTCCACCCCTCCTTTGTTTGTTTATTTATTTATTTATTCCATTTTATATGCATTACTGGCTTTGAAACTATCCTTGGCTCACTTCCTTGTGCCCCCAGAAATGTCTGCTGCCTGCCTGCCTTCCCTCCCTCCTCCCCTGCCCACCTCGCAGGGATGGTTTTTGTGTGTCTTGCTTTGACTCAGGGGAGAAGTCCTTCTTGTGCTCAAGTTCCAAATCAATTTTTCAAGTGTGGAAGAAGATTCATATTTAGGTTTATCTCTACTCCCCAATTCATGGCATGTTGGGATTTCCTTTGAAATGGGCCCATTGAGCTGTCTGCAGCTTTAAATCTCTGAGATACTGGGGTGTCCGACTTTCATAAATTCCCCAAAAATCAGGGGATGATGGGATTGGCTTGAAACTTGGTGTCCATGTGGACACATGGGTAACCTGTCATGGGACTGAAGGTGAGGTTTCTGACATGCAAATTGACGTAGTTGTAAAATGGGACTTGATTTGGGGTGAGTTAAAAGGTTAGAGCCCTGCCAAAAATCAGGGGACGATGGGATTGCCTTGAGTCTTGGTGTGCATGTGTATCGCTGGATGAACTATCATGGTGCCATGTTTGAGGTTTCTAACGTGCAAATTGACAGAGCTATCGAAAGGGGTGTGAATGGGGTGCCCGATTTTCAAAATTTCCCCAAAAATCAGGGGATGATGGGATTGGCTTGAAACTTGGCATCCTTATGGACACATGGATTAGCTGTCATGGGACCAAAGGTGAGGTTTCTGACATGCAAATTGACGGAGCTATCGAAAGGGGTGTGAATGGGGGTTATGGGTGGTGCGTTAGAGGTTAGAGCCCCGCCAAAAATCAGGGGATGATGGGATTGCCTTGAGTCTTGGCATGTATGTGTATCCCTGGATAAGCTATCTTGGTGCCGAGTTTGAGGTTTCTAACATGCAAATTGACGGAGCTATCGAAAGAGTTGTGAATGGGGTGCCCGATATTCAAAAATTCCCTAAAAATCAGGGGATGATGGGATTGGCTTGAAACTTGGCATGCGTGTGTATACCTCCATGAGGTGTCATGGTGCCAAGCTTGAGGTTTCTAACTTTAACAGAAAAAAGTTGTATACTTATTTAGCTTTCAATGCAAACCTATGGGGGGGAAACGGAGCTCCGATTCGGATCCGGAACTCCGCAGCGGAGCGGAGCGGACATAGGCGGAGCGGGGGCGGAGTGGAGCAGCCCGATCCAATCTGGAAGAGAAGTGGAGCGGGGGGTCCATGCACACCTCTACTTTCTACACCATCCGTTTTTTGAGGGATCATCCCTGTGCATCCAAGTGATGCACAGGGGGTCCTGGGAACAGGGAGGGATGATCCCTCCATTTCCCCAGGATAACTGAGACCTCAGTAGCAGGGGTAGTCAGAGGAAACGATCAGGGACGGGGGGAGTCCAGGGCCATCGATGGTGGGTTCAGGGCCCTGTGATGTCACACAGCACATATGGATTGAGGGCGATGATCTTGGAAGCAGGTAAGTCCAGGATCGTCCCCTCTCCCTTCCTCTACACCTGTAGGTGTAGAAAGGACCTATATGCACCAGTTGCAAGGGAACATGGGTGGGAGGGTGCTGTTGCACTGTGTCCTGCTTTGTTGGTACCTGGCTCTGAGCTGGCTGGCCATGGTGTGAACATAATGCTGGACTGGATGGATCTGATTTAGCATGACTCTTCTTGTGTTCATATGTTCTTATGCTATGAGGGCCTTTACCAGTTGGGTGATATACAAATCGAATGAATGAATGAATGAATGAATTGTGCAGTTTTGTATCTTAAACTCACTCAAATAATTGCACAGCCATAAATACAGATATAACATGGACTTTGATTCTGGTGCCCTCATCACCTGATGCTCTCTGCATGGTCAATTGACCCTTCTAGACTGCAGGCCTCTGGACTTTGCCCTCAAGGTCCAGCCCTAACTGCAACACTGAACCAAAGTTTCAATTTCTCTGATATTCTTTTAGCCAGTGTTACTGGGTTACCCCATTGGACAGTAGTTTAAGAATGAAATATAGTCACTTCCACTGAATTCTGCAGTTTTACTTTTGAGGCAACCATCCCAGAAGTAGAGAAGATTCTACAACCGTAATGCAATTTTGGATTAATGCTTCCTGTTGGTTAAAATTAGATGTCTCATTACATGCAAAATTAGATGAGGATTTGTTCCTCCTAAGGCATCTGTATGTGTACTAGTTTCATTGTCTTTCACCATAAAATTAGAAAAGCTTCCTACATATTTAAAGAAGTCCATTAAAGTAAAGCGAACAATTTACTAGTCCATCTTGACTAGTAAGTGGATACCGACTGGGCATACATTTTGTTTTTAAATTCTTTTATCTTTGCTCTGTTTCTGCTGTTCTCCCGTAAAAAGAAAGATTTCTTTTTAAAAAAAAAAAAAATCATCAACTGAGATTTTTTTCTATATGGTCTGGATGATACTTTCCTGGAACTATTATGGCCTATCAGGTCAGTAACACACAAAGTAGTCCCTAAGCGCTTTCTGGCACAATAGCTTGTAATGGGCTCCAAAGGAGCTGTCATAGTAGATCATGTCAGTAAACAGCTTTGATTTGGCTGTTTTTCCCTGGTTTCCTCTGTTTATATAGCAGGAAGAATCACTCCCAAACATGTGATTATGGAACGTAGTCTTTTGCTCTTCCTTTTCCCCAAGCGCTAAGAGACTTGCACAAAATAAGCTGTATTTAAGGTGCAATCCTGTGCAGATTTCACATGGTTGGTCCGGGAATGTTGGAAATTGTAGGACTTTATTTTCTGTCTAAACCTGCATAGGATTGCACCCTTAGGCTTTGATACTATGCACACTTAACTGGGAGTAAGTCCCACTGACCGCAATGGGGATTATGTCTGAGTAGACATGCATAGGATTGTAGTATTAGTGGAGGAGATTTATGGGCTGTATTTAGAAGCCACGTTCCATGGTTTTGCAGGATCAGGAACAAGACATGTACAGTTCTGTATCTTCCTCTCCCTTCCCTTATGAGCTTGGGTCAATATAAGTCTTCCTTGTTTTGATAAAGCCATATTACCATTACGTCTGATCCAGAAAACTGTGGTTTGAGAGAGATCACCAAACCAGGACTGGGGGAAAACAAACAAACATGGGTTGATTTACCATCCTACCTTGGAGGGCTGTCCCAAACCACATTTTGCTGGTTCAAATGTAATGGTAAAGTATGGTTTGAGCGACTGAGGTGGTGTTCCATTAAAGCAAGCATACAAGGGGAAGATGGAGGAGGAAGGGCATACATGGGCACATGGACACACACATCATCATCATCATCTCTGATCTTCCAACTATTGGGGGAAATAACATCTGAATGCATGCTCTGGGTGGTTCACAGGAATTGATGCACATTTATAGATGGGCCATGAACGGCCCCTTCCAGGAACAAACATTTCTGATGATTTGGGGGCTTGCCACTAGATGTGGTGTCCCAGGGCTGGTGGGGCTGGCTGCACATGAAAGGCCCCTGTTGGGTCCTGCTCATTGTCTCCTGATATTCAAAATAGCTCTGCCTTTGCTTTAGCCTGCTCACTGTTGCGGGGTAATGACTATAATGGCTGACTAGCTGCAGCAAAATGAATGCTTCATTCCAAATATCTACAATGTGTTTTTTGAGTCACACCTCTGCCTACAAGGTAACAGATGCCAGTGGTCCATTCATGCCTGTAATGTTGCATGAATGGGCCCTTTTATGGCTTCCGTTTGCACAACATTACATATCCAGGAAACCTCTTAGTGGCAACTTTTAAAAATGGTGGCTCCTTAAGGGAATGCCCCCCCCCCCACACCAATGCTTGAACATGGTGAGTAGGGGTGGGCCGGCACCTGACGAGAATGGACAGTGGTGAGTATGTCCATCCCTACAGTAGATAGGATTAGATAATTCATGGAGATTTCCCCCCCTTTCAAGTGAAACTATGAACGTTTCTTTAAATAAACAAACATACCACTTGGGCCACTGGTAGGGTCACCATATGAAAAGGAGGACCGGGCTCCTGTATCTTTAACAGTTGCATAGAAAAGGGAATTTCAGCAGGTGTCATTTGTATATATGGAGAACCTGGTGAAATTCCCTCTTCATCACCACAGTTAAAGGTGCAGGAGCTATACTAGAGTGACCAGATACAAAAGAGGGCAGGGCACCTGCAGCATTAACTGTAGTAAGGGAATTTTACCCCGTTCTCCATATATACAAATGACACCTGCTGAAATTCCCTTTTCTATGCAACTGTTAAAGATACAGGAGCCCTGTCCTCCCTTTCATATGGTCACCCTAGCCACTGGTAGAGTGGTCAGATGACCAGCTTGACAGAGGACAGCCCTGTATGTGAAGTTCTAGCTGACTAAAGTTCTTTATAAAGAGGCTTCCTCAATTTGAAGTCCATGCCCCATTTGACAATAAAGAAACATAAGACGGGAGAGTCCAGGGGCCTTGAAGTTCCCATCAACAGTTAGCACCTGGTCAACAAACTGATCGAGGTGAACACAGTCTTCCCTACTATAGTAAGATATATTGTATAACCAGAACAAGAAGGTTCAAACATATAAGACTGATTCTTGCTTGCTTGCATTGGCTGCATATACGTTTCTGAGCCCAATTCAAGGTGCTGGTTTTAACCTATAAAGTCTTAATGGTTTTAGACCACCATACCAGATGGAACACCTCTCCTGACATGAACCTACCCACACACTGTGTTCAACATCTAAGGTCCTCCTCTGAGTGCCTACTCTGAGGGAAGCTCAGAGGATGGCAACAAGGAAGAGGGCCTTCTCAGTGGTGCCCCCCCCCATTATAGAATGATCTCCCCAATGAGGCTTGCCTGGCACCAACATTATTATCTTTCCAGTGCCAGGTCAAGACTTTTCTCTTCTCCCAGGCATTTAACAGCATATGCTGAGTTTTTAACTGACCCGAGAACAGTTGTTTTAAATGGATATTGTTTTTTTATATATACTTTTGGTGGTTTAAAATTTTGTATATGTTTTTAATGTTCATTTTTTTTAAAAAAAACTTTTATAAACCGCCCAGAGAGCTTCAGCTATGGGGCTGTATATAAATGTAATAAAATAAATAAATAAAAAAATTCTATTCAAATTAAAGCGATTACCCCTAAATTTGCATCTATGCATATAAATCAGCATATGCAATTTGTGTGTATGTGTGCAACCCTGTGTGCTTTAATGTCCTCTTTTTTGGCAACGTTTAACTGGCTACCCTAGTTAGCTGATGAGAGGCTGGGACAACACTAGGGTCACTAGTTGGCTATTCCTGCCCTTCGGTGGTGTGTTTTTGAGCGTCCTTGAGGAAAGACTTGGCTTCTAGTTGTTTTCAATCACTCTCCCCTCCCCTTCAAATCTCTCTGCCTTTCTCGCACTTCGCAAACCTTGTCCTCTATCTCTGTCATTTGCCTTAATGTCTTTGGAAGGAGTACAGTACTTTGATTGGGGGGGGGAATCATTTTTATAGCAGGGGGTGGACCAAAATGAATGTTGGGGGAGGATTCTATTATGCTGAGAAAGAGTAGGCAGGGGACCTTGAATATGGGCTATTGAGATTCTTAGTATATCTCATCATAATTGTGAGTCTAACTCTGCATATTGTCCTGAAATTCCACGCTTAAAGGCAGCAAGAACTTAAGCGTGGAATTTCAGGACAATATGCAGAGTTAAACTCACCATTATTATGTCGGCTGATGAGTTTTCAAAAGGCAAATGTCTCTCAGCTGGATTGAACGTCAACCTGAACTTGAACAGCAGTTATCTGGAATCCAAATAAGCTGATGTGCGAAAGGTGCTTTATCATTATTATTCTTTCTTAAATGTCAGCAGAATTCCTGAAGGGCAGTATTATCATTTCTCAGCAAATGGCATTAACATTATTTATTTATTTATTTATTTATTACATTTCTATACCACCCAATAGCCGAAGCTCTCTGGGCAGTTCACAAAAATTAAAACCATAGTAAGACAAACAACAGGTTAAAAGCACAAATACAAAATACAATATAAAAAGCACAACCAGAATAAGAACCATACAGCAAAATTGATATAAAATTAAAATACAGAGTTAAAACAGTAAAATTTAAATTTAAGTTAAAATTAAGTGTTAAAATACTGAGAGAATAAAAAGGTCTTCAACTGGAGATGAAAGGAGTACAGTGTAGGCGCCAGCCGGACCTCTCTGGGGAGCTCATTCCACAACCGGGGTGCCACAGCGGAGAAAGCCCTCCTCCTAGTAGCCACCTGACTCACTTCTTTTGGCAGGGGCTCATGGAGAAGGGCCCCTGTAGATGATCTTAAGGTCCGGGCAGGTACATATGGGAGGAGGCGTTCCTTCAAATAACCTGGCCCCAAACCGTTTAGGGCTTTTAATGTCAATACCAGCACTTTGAATCAGGCTCGGACCTGGACTGGCAGCCAATGAAGTTGTAAAAGGACTGGCGTAATATGATCTCGCCGGCCAGTCCCTGTTAGTAAACGGGCTGCCCTGTTTTGTACCAGCTGAAGCTTCCGGACCATTTTCAAAGGCAGCCCCACGTATAGCACATTGCAGTAATCCAAATGAGAGGTTATCAGAGCATGGATAACTGTAGCTAGGCTATCTCTGTCCAGAAAAGGGCGTAGTTGGTATATCAACCTAAGCTGATAAAAGGTGCTCTTTGCCACTGAGTTCACCTGTGTCTCAAGTGACAGTTCTGGATCCAAGAGCACCTCCAAACTTTGGACCCAATCCTTTAGGGAGAGTGCAACCCTGTCCAGGACAGGGCAAACATCACCTCGTTGGACAGATGAACCACCCGCTAACAGTACCTCCGTCTTGTCTGGATTGAGTCTCAGTTTGTTAGCCCTCATCCAGTCTATTACCATGCCCAGGCACTGGTTCAGAACAGTCACTGCCTCACCTGGGTTTGATGAAAAGGAAAGGTAGAGCTGGGTATCATCCACATATTGATGACACCTCAGTCCACATCTCCGGATAACCTCCCCCAGTGGTTTCATGTGTATGTTAAACAGCATAGGGGATAAGATAGAGCCCTGCGGAACCCTATGGCTTAGAAGCCACGGCACAGAGCAATAATCCCCCAGCACCACCTTCTGGAATCGGCCATCCAAGTAGGAGCGGAACCACTGCAACGCAGTACCTCCCACTCCCAGTTCTGACAACCTATCCAGAAGGATACCATGGTCGATGGTATCGAAGGCTGCTGAGAGGTCCAGGAGAACCAACAGGGTCACACTCCCCCTGTCTCTCTCCCGACAGAAGTCATCCCACAGGGCGACCAAGGCAGTTTCCATTCCAAAACCAGGCCTGAAACCCGATTGAAATGGATCTAGATAATCCGTTTCATTCAAGAGTGCCTGGAGTTGTCCTGCAACCACCCGCTCAAGCACCTTGCCCAGGAAAGGGATATTAGCCACCAGCCTGTAGTTGTTAACGTCCTCCGGGTCCAGATTAGGCTTCTTCAGGAGTGGTCTAATTACGCCTCTTTTAAAGAGGCCGGCACCACTCCCTCTCTCAAGGAGGCATTTACAACCTCCTGGACCCAGCCAGCGATCCTCTCCTTATTTGATGTAATGAGCCACGAGGGTCAAGGGTCAAGCACACAGGTGGTTGACCGGACTTGGCCAAGCACCTTGTCCACATCTTCGGGCCTCTACCAACATGAGATGGTGGACCTCCAGATTTCAAGGAAGAGACACCCATCAAGGATAAGCTGATGTGATGGTCAGCCTAAATATTGGTTTGGGGCAGAAAGTCCATCTTGGGGACACTAATTTTCTGTGAAAGAATAAGGGTGTTCTTGTTTTGATTCTGGGGGTTTGTCTTCACGGCGTTGGGTTGGCACCACATCCCTTGGAAATTCTGCACTTTCCCTCCCAACACCGAGGATGGAAAGCAGGGTTTCTGAGCTGCCTCCACCCTCTTCCTGTTGGAAGGTGACCAATCACAGGTCACCTTCCACCAAGCACTCCCTAGGTGAATCTCCAGAGCAAAAGACTTCTGGAGTGAGGCTTTGCGGCTTTCTTGACACTGCCTTGCATGTCCTTGCTTTGCTCTGGAGAAAAAAGTAAGGGGTAAATCCATGACTTTTTTCCTCCGCAGCTTCGTTGGAAAGCCCCGGGGATAGATGCATGATTGCAGCTGCATTGTATAATCAAGGCTGTGCCATGGCACACCCACCCCAGGTCTTTCCAAGCATTTAGAAACTCACCCCCCTAGAAAGAACCTGGAAAGGGAGGAGAATGATTCATCTACTCAGAGAGGCAAAGTGGAATTAGCCAATTTGAATGAAAGGGCCCCTTTTTGAAACATTTCCTATTTAAGGAGTACAGTGCAGCATGTACGATGAAGCCAAATACTAGGCATGTGCTCCGCTCCGATTAGGAGCGGAGAAGCAGTAGCGGATTGGCCTGCTCCGCCTTACCCAGAGGTGGAGTAGAAGCGGACCGCGGACCCCTAGAAGCAAGGCGAAGAGAAGCGCCCATTTTTCGGAGCTCCTAGTTCAGGCGGAGCGCTCCGGTCGCCATCTTGAAAACATTTCGCCATAGGATTGCATTGCGGGAAATAATCGCGCATAACTAGGTTGTTTTTGAAGCTAGAATTTGCTAGAATTTTTGGAAAAACCAGGTAAAACAGCGGGAAAATGTACCTTTTTGGAAGGGCTGAGGGGCAGAGTCAACTCCCGGTCATGATCACATGATCCCAAAGTTGGAGGAGGGGATAGGCAAAATGGGTAACTTGGGATTCTGGGAACTTCTCTTTCTTAGTCTGAACGGACTTTTCCCAGTGTAGCCCCACCAAATGCACAAACACAACCTGAAATCATATACTAAGCCAAGAATAAGAGATAGAAACACAGCACTGCTCCCCACCCTAACTTTGGGGAACAACTGAAAAGGTGTGGTGCAAGGGGATGAGCTCCCCTAGGGCATCTCATCGTGGACGTGCCCCCACTCTCTCCTGCACTGGAAGGCCATTAGAGCCTTCCAAAGAGAGTAAAAGGGTGGAGCAATGCCTATCATGAGTCGAAGTGAGCGTTTACTTCTTAGTGGTGGAGCGATGCCTGTTATGAGTTGAAGTGAGCGTTTACTTCTCAGAGCTCTTGGTGAAGCAATGGCTGTCTTGAGTTGAACTGGCAGCTGCTTCCCTCTCCCCCGGGCACGTCCCCCTATTGCTGGTAAAAGACAGATATAGCCTTTTTTAAAAAGTTCTTCTTGTTGTTTATTCAGCAACACTGCTGCTTTTAATTCCACCCCTCCTTTGTTTATTTGTTTATTTATTCCATTTTATATGCATTACTGGCTTATCCTTGGCTCACTTCCTTATGCCCCTAGAAATGCCAGCTGCATGCCTGCCTGCCTTCCCTCCCTCCTCCCCTGCCCACCTCGCAGGGATGTTGTGTGTGTGTGGCTTTGACTCAGGGGAGAAGTCCTTCCTGCGCTCACTTGGAGTTTTGGAAGTTCCAAATTTTGCAGGTTTAAGCCCCGCCAAAAAACAGGGGATGATGGGACTGCCTTGAGTCTCGGCGTGCAGCATATGTATCCCTGGATAAGCTGTCATGGTGGTGAGTTTGAGGTTTTTTTTAACGTGCAAAATTGACGGAGCTATGGAAAGGGGTGTTGGATTTTCATAAATTCCCCAAAAATCAGGGGATGATGGGACTGCCTTGAGTCTTGGCATGCGTATGTATCCCTGGATAAGCTTTCATGGTGGCGAGTTTGAGGTTTCTAATATGCAAATTGACGGAGCTATGGAAAGGGGTGTGAATGGGGTGCCCGATTTTCAAAAATTCCTCAAAAATCAGGGGATGATGGGATTGCCTTGAAACTTGGCATCCATGTGGACACATGGATAAGCTATCATGGTGCCAAGTTTGAGTTTTCTAACATGCAAATTGACGGAGCTATGGAAAGGGGTGTGAATGGGGTGCCCGATTTTCAAAAATTCCCCAAAAATCAGGGGATGATGGGATTGCTTTGAAACTTGGCGTGCGTGTGTATACCCCCATGAGGTGTCATGGTGCCAAACATGAGGTTTCTAACTTGAACAGAAAAAAAGTTGTAAATTTTTTTAGCTTTTAATGCAAGCCTATGGGGGGGGGAAACGGAGCTCCGATCCGGATCCGGAGCTCCGAGCGGAGCGGAGCGGAAGTGGGAGGAGCGGGGGCGGGGCGAAGCAGCCCGCTCCGAAAATCACGGATCTGCAAGTGAAGCGGAGCGGGGGGTCCGTGCACACCCCTACCAAATACAGCACCCTTACTGTTGATGGTAACCTACAAGGGGCTTGATATAAACCTCTCGGTGTTGTCACTTACCTTTGACAAAAGTGGTTGGAGTGTTGGACTGGGACTCAGGAGATCCGGGTTCTGGTCTCCGCTCAGCCATGAAGCTCATGAGATGATTTATGTCCACTCGCTGGCTCTCAGCCTAACCTACCTCACTGGATTGTTGTGAGGATAAGTTGGAGAAGAGGAGGACCATGTAAGTTGCCTTGGGTTCCCTGCAAAAAAAAAAAGGGGGGGAGGCAGGATGTACATGTAATAAATAAATAAATAAATAAATAAATAAATAAATAAATAAATAATCTAGTATCTGACATGTTCACTGGGTAATGTTCATGTTTAGCTCTCACAATTTGTGAAGATTTGGCTTGTTGTGACCCACTGGAAATAGCTACAAACCTGCAAGCTGTTCCTGACTGCCTTGTAGTGAACTGGCTTATTTTTGATGGGTCCTTTCCAGTAATTGCAGGTAGGGATGCTGTGAGCGCCCAACTGGGACTGGGAGTATGGGCACTCCTGACATGAGTGGGAAACCCTGCCTGAGCACTTGCGAGGCCCTAGTGAGCAGCTGCCTTCCAGTCACAACATTAGGCAATAAATTCTTCAGGACAAAAGCCTTCTCCTGTGCCTCAGTGGATCTAAGCAAGGCTTCTCTGACAGGCCATAATGGGTGGCTGGATTCAAATGTAAACTGTCCAGAGAGCATCGGCTATGGGGTGGTATAGAAATGTAAATCATGATCATGATCATCATCATCATCATCGAGTACCTGGACCCACGGATCCAGGATAACAGTGGCTGAGTGGAGGCCTGGAGCTGGGCACAAGTGGCTGGACTGGGACCACCGAGCAAGTGTGTGGCTGACATGATATTTGGGCCAGGGACTCCCCAGGTCCACACTGTCGGCCATCATCCCAGCCCCCTCCACCAGCTACGAAAGAAGCCAGATTTGCTCGACTGTGTTTGGACATATATCTCGACTCGTGTTCGAGACGTGTTCACAAGAGGATGCTCCCCTTCCCCATGATCCAGGCTGAGGATGGAACAAGAGCTGGGGACCCCCTGGCATCCCTGTTCCCTGCTGGGGTGGGTGTTCAATGCTATAGGAAGCAAGGGAGACAGGAGCAGGCACAGACCATCAGAGCCTCCTTCAGTTGGACTCCCCCCTCCCCTCTCAGAGGGCTACCTGTCATCTTCACCCTGTAGGGAAGAGGAAGGAGCTGTTGGTCTGCCCCTTCATTGGGAGATGAGAGGACAGAGCAGGGTCTTCCCACCAGCCTAAACAGTCTCCTTAATTTCTTTTTATTTTCTCCCTCTTCCCTCCTCATCCACTTTTCCTTGTGTGTCATGTCTTTTTTTTTAGAATGTAAGCCTGAGGGTAGGGACTGTCTTCTTTACTGATCAATTGTAAGTTGCTCGGGGAGCCTTTTTGGCTGAGGTGTGGGATAAGAATACTCTAAATAAATAATAAATATAGGTGTTGTCTGTCTGTGCCAAGGACTTTTAAAAGACTTCTAAAACTGTCATTTTAAATGTTTAACTGTTTTAATATTGGAGTATATTTAATCTTTTTTTTTAACTTTGTATATTTCTACTTATAGGTTTGAAATGTATATGTTTTAAATTTTGTAATGCCGCCTTGAGGCCCAGCATTGGACAAAAGGCGGGGTAATAATAATAATAATAATAATAATAATAATAATAATAATAATAATAATACCCTGTTTCTTCAATTCTAAGGCACACTTTTTTCCACATATAAACTTCTCTAAAAATGGGTGTGACTTAGGTTTTTTTTTTTCCTGTTGGTGGTACTGAAATTAGTGTGTGTCTTACAATCGATGGCATCTTACAATCGAAGAAATACAGTAATAATAATAATAATGAAGAAGAAGAAGAAGTGAACTGTGAGTATGAGAAATGCCCATCTCCATATGCCCAAGGGAAGCTGTGTAGAAGGAAGAGCATGCCTGCTTAATTCCACAAATTCCCATGACATGGATTCAAAAGTGAATCAATATGTTCAAGAAAAACATGTGGTACAGCTCTCTTGGGACTCTTCCACTTCAGAAAGCAGGGGAGGGTGTTGCATGCTTGAATGGTCCATCCCCATAGGGAGCTGGAACATCAGGAAGGGTGCTGAGTGATTTCTCAGTGAAGTGCTAACTTTCCATGCAAATGATATGTTTGACATGAAAGAAGTATAGACTCATGCAACCCTACACCTTGCCCCCACCCCCCATCCTTCCATAGACATCCACCCTGTTGTATCTGGTTGAACTGGTTTCTTCTGGGGAATTATTGGGATATGAGGAGTCACTGATACCTGATTAAAAGGGCAAAATGCTTAGCTACGTTTGAATAATTGGCATGTATAAAGTTCCTAACAGCTGCCCTCTAATGCAAGTGATTCACAAGCACTCAACTTCTCAGCCCCATTAAAAAACCCTTTAAAAATCTCCATGATGGATGACTCTACTAAATACTTTATAGGCAATGGGTTTACAGTCAGAATTTAGTGCAAAGCTTCCTTCTCCCATAAATCAAACTTTGAATATGGATTGCTGCACCTTCTACTTATCTAAAAGTTTCATGTGTCATGCATTATATAAAATCAGCCTGATTGTTTTTTCTCTCTTTTTTCTCTTGAAAACAACCCCACAGAATAGCTCTAATGTATGCCAGGATAGCATTTATATACTGGGGAATGATTCCATCACAAAGGGCTGCCAGTCTAAGCCAATTTATTATATGCTGTACAAGTGTTAAACTGCCTTAAATCAATAGTTAAGAAGACAGGGGAATACTTGGGGCACAGTAAGTCATCATTTTAATGAAATATAGATTATTCCAAGACTATTAAAGAAGTGGTTGGGTGTCAGGGAAATGGCACACATTTTTTTTTCCCCAGCGTTAAACAAAACCCATCTATTTTAGTGGAACAAAATCAATACATAGCTGCGACCTGCCATGTAACCTGAATGTGTAAGTAAATTTATAGGCAGAGTTACCTCTTGCTAAATAGGTAGGTTATGCTTACAAGCCTAGGTCAGTTTCCCTGATCCAATTAAAGGGATGGTTCTAGGCAGTTGAAGGGATGGAGATTTATTTATTTTATTTAAAAGGATGAAAACTAGTTACATGCTTCACATGGATACTACTTCACATGTAACAGACAATGGTAACTTAATGGCCCCATTCAGAAGACATCTTAAACCATGGCTTTAACCATGGTGAATAAAGCAAAAAAGCCTTATTCACTGTGGTTAAAGCCATGGTTTAAGGTGTCTTCTGAACACAGCCTGGCTTCCTGGCTTAACCACCATGGTTAAAGCCATGGTTAAGGTGTCTTCTGAACAGGGCCACAGTGTGGTTCACAAGCAAACATGGTAAATTGACTGCCTAGACCAGGCTATATCCCGTGGCAAACCCTGGGATCGTCCCTTTGCATCCATAGATCCAGGAAGGATCATCCACTCCCTTAAAGAATTGGTTGGGTGTCAGGGAAATGGCACACATATCCCCCCCCCCCCAGTGTTAAACAAAACCCATCTATTTTAGTGGAACAAAATCAATACATAGCCGCGACCTGCCATGTAACCTGAACGTCTAAGTAAATTTATAGGCAGAGTTACCTCTTGCTAAATAGGTAGGTTATGCTTACAAGCCTAGGTCAGTTTGCCTGATCCAATTAAAGGGATGGTTCTAGGCCGTTGAAAGGATGGAGATTTATTTATTTTATTTTACTTAAACGGATGAAAACTAGTTACATGCTTCACATGGATACTATTCCACATGTAACAGACAATGGTAACTTAATGGCCCCATTCAGAAGACACCTTAAACCATGGCTTAACCACAGTGATTAAGCCAGAAAGCCAGGCTGTGTTCAGAAGACATCTTAAACCATGGCTTTAACCATGGTGAATAAAGCAAAAAGCCTTATTCACCATGGTTTAAGCCATGGTTTAAGGTGCCTTCTGAACACAGCCTGGCTTCCTGGCTTAACCACTGTGGTTAAAGCCATGGTTAAGGTGTCTTCTGAACAGGGCCACAGTGTGGTTCGCAAACAAACATGGTAAATTGACTGTCCTCTTCACAGGCCTTAGCTAGACCAGGCTATATCCTCGGGCAAACCCTGGGATCGTCCCTGTGTGTCCAGATGACGCACAGGGGATCCCGGGATCGGGGAGGGATCATCCCTCCCTTGCCCTGGGATATAGCCCTCCCCTTTGGGCCTGCTTTTTCCTTGGTCTCGGGCTGAGCCTGAGACCACAGAATGTGTGGCCCATTTCTGCAGCTTGACCCCGCTCCGTGTGATTACTCACACAGAGCCAGGAGCCACGCACGGGGTCCAAGGCTCCTCAGGAGTGCTGCGTGAAAATGAAATGAAATTTTAAAAAGCACCTAACTTCAGCGCATGAGCGTTTGTGCACTCCTCTCCCTTTAACAATTAAAAAATGGCGGGCACAACACCTCTCTTCCTGAGGTCGTGCCTTACGTGTAAATGGGGGTGAGATCTTGCGTTAATCCCAATGCGAGGTCTCCCCTCCTCTCCCCTGGAACAAAAGGTAGGTTTAGTTAAGGCCACAGAGACCCACAGTAGGCCTGGAGCAGCTTTCCTATAGTAATGTCCTACAGCCCTGCAGTTATGAATTCAAAACATGGGATCATGTGCAAATTAGAGCTGTGTGCAAGTGACCACTCAAAATTCTTCACGCTATTGGTGGGTAGAGAAATGGGGGGGGGGGGATTTTACCAAATTTCTCCAGGGGGAGGAGAAATTCTCCAACAATTTCTCACAGGTAGGCATCACCGTTGGCAAGGGATGTAGAACAGCTTCTTTCTTTCTTGTTTTCCTTTGCTCTGTCACTGCAAGTGGCAACAACATCAATTGTGTTGGCAGCCTGGCCGCCATTTTGTATCCCCCACAATGCCCCATCTACTTAGCATCACTCTAGCACATTGAGGGGTAGGGAATGTAGCCATCACAAAAAATAATGGGGAAGAAAATATGGAGAAAATTCTGAAAAGTGTCCTTATATTTTTAGGGGTAAAAATAAATAAATGAATAATCTTTTCCCATGGAAGGGGCTTCTATTTTTCTGCCTCATTCTCAGGGCACTTGATAATTTATTTTGGATGTGTGTTGGTGGTGCTTTTGATTTCAACTAATCACTGAGAGGTGGATGACGGTACTGTCTATATTTTTTCTTTCTATAACACGTCTCACCATTACTCCACAGTCTCCCGCTGCCTGCACTTCCTGATCTGAAAAGTTCCTATGGGAGGAATAAATTCATAATGTCTTCCCTTGGGCCAAGGAGGCTGTCAGAGAGGTGACTGTACAGTGAAAGGCAGGACACTCAGACATATTCCTCGTTTATCTCATAAGTAAGGTAAGCACAAGAACCCTGAACCAAACCCGTGAGCATTTCTCCGAAATTTCTTCTCCTTTGAATTTCTTTCCAGAACAATTTCTTTTCTATCAGATTGAATGTGAATGATTGAACTTTCATAGAATCATAGAATCATAGAATAGCAGAGTTGGAAGGGGCCCACAAGGCCATCAAGTCCAACCCCCTGCTCAATGCAGGAATCCACCCTAAAGCATCCCTGATAGATGGTTGTCCAGCTGCCTCTTGAAGGCCTCTAGTGTGGGAGAGCCCACCACCTCCCTAGGTAACTGGTTCCATTGTCGTACTGCTCTAACAGTCAGGAAGTTTTTCCTGATGTCCAGTTGGAATCTGGCTTTCTGTCCTGCACTCTGGGAGGATCAAGAAGAGATCCTGGCTCTCCTGTGTGTGACAACCTTTCAAGTATTTGAAGAGTGCTATCCTGACTCCCCTCAATCTTCTCTTCTCCAGGATAAACATGCCCAGTTCTTTCAGTCTTTTTTTGGCATAGCACTAGTACGAATACCAGATGCATGTATATTGGCAGCATGTCTATAAATGCCATAAGCATATGGTAATACTCAAAGCATGTCCACCAAACCATTTTCTTGGATTTTCCCCCTCCAAATCTTTCTGTGCACTGCAATAGTCACACATGCTTCCCAGTAAAGAGGTCACATCAGAGAAATGGGGTTTCCAATGCATGGAGTGTACATATTAAAGAGAACTCTGTAAAATCCTGCCAAGTGGTGAATGGAGGCATGTGAGAATTCTTTTTCAGGTTGTTTAACACCTGAACTTTGCCCATTCACATCCCCTGAATGTGAATATGAGCACGTTTTTCAGACCAAGCTCACAACTTTGGACAAAATGCATATTAATTGGCTATTGGACAGCATAGAAATATAATAAATAAATAATCCTGAACTTGCACTCACATTTGCAAAATGCATTTGTCAGGGGAAAAATGCACTTTAAATATGCACATTTTGAAAATTATCGTCATCATTATCATCATTGTCAGAGGAAGGCAACAATGATGATCAAGGGTCTGGAAACAAAGCCCTATGAGGAGAGAATGAAAGAACTGGGCATGTTTCGCCTGGAGAAGAGAAGATTGAGGGGAGACATAAGAGCACTCTTCAAATATTTGAAGGTTGTCACACAGAGGAGGGCCAGGATCTCTTCTCGATCCTCCCAGAGTGCAGGACACGGAATAACAGGCTCAAGTTACAGGAAGCCAGATTCCAGCTGGACATCAGGAAAAACCTCCTGGCTGTTAGAGCAGTATGACAATGGAATCAGTTACCTAGGGAGGTTGTGGGCTCTCCTATGCAAGAAGCATTCAAGAGGCAGCTGGAACCATCTGTCATGTATGCTTCAAGGTGGATTCCTGCATTGAACAAGGGGTTGAACTCGATGGCCTTATAAGCCCCTTCCAACTCTATGATTCTACGATTCTATGATTCTATCATCACACCTTTAGTCGATGGGAGGAAGTATGCATTAGGGTTGCACTTTTTAAAAAATGTGCCCCTAAACGTGCAAACAAGAACATCAACCGCTTTCATTTAGAAATGAGATGGACTGAGCTTTGTAGTATTTTTGTGCATATTTTTTTCTAAATGTATGCATCAATTGCACACATTCATCTCCTATTTTTGTGAACCGCCCAGAGAGCTCCGGCTATTGGGCGGTATAGAAATGTAATAAATAAATAAATAAATGCATTTTTGGGCACATTTTTCAAAAGTTCACATTTTTCCATGTGCATTTTTCAAGTTTACACATGCTGTTAAATGCATATTGGGGGTTCAACTAATCATATCACATGCTCAGAAATGTATGGGGATTGACCACAGATTGTGTTTGACTCTGCTTAGTTGAAAAAGTACAAACTGAGTAAATCCTGGGGGGGAAAATGAACCAAAACAAATTTCTCATAAATCTCTACTTTATATTTAGCCTATTTTTGGATAAAAAGAAAATAAATCCTACATTTGTTTTGACTGATGACATTTAACCAAATACTATATTTGAGAAGGCACAAAATATGCATATTGTTGTCATAAATTACTGTCAGAAATAAGCATGGTTAAATTTAATCTCTACAAGATCTCTTTAATAAAGAAAACAATCCCCTCCATTGAAACACAATTATGTGGAAAGGAATGTAAGAAATACATTATGTTTGAATTACTTTTGGTATTCTACGAAATCCCTCCATTTTTTGCCTGGGGTGGGTGAGAAACTCCAAATCAGTTTTACTTCTTGGGGCCCTTCCACACGTCGTCCCCAGAGCGCATCTATTTGACCCCAGTGCACTCTGAGGACGATCGTGAAACTTCCCTGTAAAAGAAACGACGAAAAGACGTCCTCCGCGCTGGCGCCGCCGGCGCCGCTACCCAGCTTCCTGCTTCCCGCCCGGGACGATAGCTCGGCGGAAGAAGGCGGAGGAGAGAGCGGAAGAAGCTCTCTCTCCCAACGTCTTCAAAAAAAGCTCTCCGAGCCGGCCGGGGAGCAGGAAGCTGGGTGGCAGCGGCAGCGGCAGCGGCACCAAGGACGTCTTTCCCAGCTTCCTGCTCCCTGGCCGGCTCGGAGAACTTTTTTTGAAGACGTTGGGAGAGAGAGCTTCTTCCGCTCTCTCCTCCGCCTTCTTCCGCCGAGCTATCGTCCCGGGCGGGAAGCAGGAAGCTGGGTAGCGGCGGCGGCGGCGGCGGCGCGGAGGACGTCTTTTCGTCGTTTCTTTTACAGGGAAGTTTCACGATCGTCCTCAGAGTGCACTGGGGTCGAATAGATGCGCTCTGGGGACGACGTGTGGAAGGGCCCCTTGGTGACAACCTATTGGATGGGTTTCTTTTGAAATTCCTAATAATTTTGAAGTGCACTTTCAGTAAAACTAGCCAAATTTCTCATGGGCTCTGTGACACTGTGACATTTCTGACCCAAGGATGAAGATACAAAAGAATCATTTTGCATTTCCCATACTGCCCTTGTCTTGTAATTGAACAAATCATGAGAGGATTTCTTCATCACGGACAGAAAGAACAAGAAATATAAATATATATGTCATTCTAATACTTCTTCCCCCCACCCTTCCAAACCGAATATGGGGAAGTAATGTACTGAATAAATGTCAGAACAAATATCTTGGTCCCTAATGGAAGTAGTGAATTTGGAAATTAAGCTCAGCAGGTAAGAAGAGTCTGTTCAGTTTTCAAATAGGATCATTTGTCCTTGTACGAAAGTGTGTTGATTGTGTTATTGCTTTCTGCTACTCCTTCCCACTCAACCTACTCCCTTTTAGCCCCCACCATTTCCCCCCTGCTGCTTTGAATAAAATAGAGTAAGTTGTAATGAAGCAAATGTTTCACCACACAGAGCTGTCTAGGCAGGCTCATTTTGTCGTAATATCTAGTAAACACCACCCAGTCCAGTCCCTCATCAGGCAAGGATCTTTGGATCTTTGGACTAGGCAGTATTTTTGCTCATCCCAGTGATTGGTTCATTGTAGACTTTTCTACACTTGGAGTAGAGATAAGAAGAACATAAGAGTCATGCTGGATCAGACCAAGGGTCCATCTAGCCCAGCACTCTGTTCACACAGTGGCCAAACAGCTGTCGAAGGAGACACACCAGCAGGACATCAGTGCAACAGTGCTCTCCTAACCATGTTTCCCAACTACTAGTGTACAAAGCTTACTGCCTTTGATACTGGAAGTAGCACATAGCCATCAGAACTAATAGCCATTGATAGCTTTCTCCTCCAGGAATTTATCTAACTCCCTTTCAAACTCATCCAAATTGGTGTCCATCACTACATCTTGTGGTAGCAAATTCCATAGTTTAACTATGTGCTATGGGATGACCCCAGGTTCTAGTATTATGGGGGAGGGAGAAAAATGTCTCCCTGTCCACATTCTCCACACCATGCATAATTTTGTAAATATCTATCATGTCTCCGCTTACCCTCCTTTGTTCCAAGCTAAACAGTCCCAGATGTTGTAGCCGTCCCTCATAGGGGAGATGCTCCAGCCCCTTGAACGTATTTCTGTGCAGTGGAAGCAGGGTACTTCCAAGCATCTGAACCTCCCATCCCATTCCATCCTGGACACTCCACTAGACCAGGGATGGATAATAATTTTATTTAAATCTGTCCATCACTCAAAACTGGCCCATTCAAAACCTCATTCATTTATGATATGATTATGCATGAGGAAGCTCACCTAGTATGTAGGAATGTCTGATGCTGAGAAATCTGTTCCAATTAAGTTCAGTAGATTTCTGCAGTGTTTCTGGTCCACTAACTGGGGACAGACCACATTGGATTCCCCCCCCCCCAGGTTCTGGGGGAAAATGTGCCCCCCTTTAGGTAACCCCATTTGCAGAAATTGTAATTTGTGATTTTTTTTAATTGGATCTTGAAATGTGTGCAAATGTTGCCATATGGCAGAACTGCAAGATGGTAATTCCCTTCCTCCTTCCTTCAGTTGAAAACTGCTGCTATGGTTACTGCAAATGAGAGCTGGGGGGAAAAGGGTAAAGGCTTCATTAGTGTTAAAAAAAACACCTTACTAGACACATGGGCAAGTGTGGAGTGGAAGCAGGGTACCCCCAGGTGTCAGTTCAATAGTTCTTTGGTTGGTTCGCCAACTACGGCCTCTCCTGGACAGGGATAGCTTGACCACGGTGGTACAGGCATTGGTAATCTCAAGACTGGATTACTGCAACGCACTTTATGTGGGGCTGCCCTTGAAGCTGCTCCAGAAGCTGGAGCTAGTGCAGAATGCTGCAGCTCGGCTGTTGTCTGGAGCTGCCCCTTTCCAGCATGTAACTCCTCTGCTGAGGGAACTGCACTGACTGCCTATTTGCTACCGGGCCAGGTTTAAGGTTCTTGTACTTGTGTACAAAGCCCTAAACAACTTGGGACCAGGATACCCGAGAGAGCGCCCTCTCCCTTACCAACACTGAAGTCATCCGAGGGCCTGCTCCTGGTGGTTCCACATAGATCCATCCTCCGATTAGAATCCACCAGGGGAAGAGCCTTCAGCGTGGTGGCGCCCCTCCTGTGGAATTCCCTGCCTCTGGAGGTCAGGCAGGCTCTGACTTTGTACTCTTTTCGGCACCTCCTGAAAACATCTCTATTCCAAGAAGCCTTTCTTTAACATGCAGGTTTGGATTTCTGTTTTTGCTTCTTTTTAAATTTTGTTTTAACTGTTTTATTCTGTTTTTATTTTCATTTTACCTTGTACACCGCTCTGAAATTTTTCAATGGGGAGCGGTATATAAATATTATAAATAAATAATAAATAAATAATAATATGTCAAATCCTGAGGATCAGGTTGCTAATTGGGAGATCTGGTCCCCTTTTCCTAACCAGACAGTGGGTAATTGGTAGATACTTTGTGGCACTGATGGCTGAGTGCAAAGGAAGAGGGATGGGAATTGACAAGGGCCCTTTCTACACCTAAGGATTATCCCAGGAAGATGGAGGGGTCGTCCCTGCCTGCTCCTGGGATCCCCTGCGTGGCATTTGGATGCACAGGAACGATCCCAGGATGATCCCAGGAAAATAAAGGCAGGTGTAGAAATGGCCAAGTTCTTTGACAACTATGGAATTTGGCTCTGCTGGGCTAAACAAAGTAGGGTGTTGAGTGGATGGAGGGGAATATGCCTCTGCAGGGTTTGGAACCTTGTTACTTGAAGGACCATCTTCACCCATCTCAAGCTCCAAGAGGCTGGTATTTTGACCCTGCCCTCTTTCGGCCTTGGCTCCACTGAATGTGGCCTCCGAGAGCTTCCCCAAAACTGAATTTGGCCCTCAGTTTGAAAGAGGTTCAACACTCCAGCTCTAATTGGTTTAAGTGCCGGAGACATGCAACAGACCATGCTAATTGGATTCGTCTTTAGTGGAGTGGTGCTTTGGTTTACAGATAATGGAGGTCTTAGATATCATAGATCAAATTACAAGTTACAATTAGGGGTGGACTATTCTGTCAGTTTCACTTTGTTTCTTAGGTGCAGGCTATTCACAGCATGGAGAAGACCATGTTGTTCCTACCTACCACATAGCTTTTAAAGAAGAGCAGTCTGTCAGAAGAAAGAGGTGAGAACCACCACACCACCACAAACATGTATGAATACGGGATTTAAACTCAGGCCTTAAAGAGATATGTTCTCTTCCATATCAGCCTGCCCACACTTTAAGATCAGAAAGAGAGGCCCTTCTTATTTGCCCACCTGTGAGAGCAATTAGGTGGGTATCCACACGAGAGAAGGTCTTCTCTGTGGTGGCCCCAAACCTCTGGAACAAACTCCCATCAGAGGTCCACCATGCACCATCATTGCAGGCTTTCAAGAAGGCCTTAAAAACATTTTATTTTACCGTGGCCTTCCCATGGTGTAGTGTTATTGCTGATATTGTTGTTCCTGCTGGTTTTATTGTCTTAATTGCTATTTTATTGTGAACATATTTTATGGATTTTAATATTTTAATATTGTATTGCTTTTAATATTTGATGTATGTTATTGTTGCAAGCTGCCCTGTGAGGGCCTCTGCCCTGAAAGGCGGCCAAGGAATGTTTTAAATAAATAAATAAATTTCATAGTGGAGGCAGACCTGCGATAGTGCACAGTTGAGTAAGGACAACAATAATTTTGTTTTAAAAAATGCATCATTTGCACAGATTTCCTGATCCTTGGGACTTCAATCCCCATGCTGAAGCTACCTTAATAAGACTAGCTTAGACTTCATGTCTTCCACAACAACTTTGGGGCTGAATCAGTTTGTTTTCAGCACACCAGATAGATCAGGGCACACTGTTGATTTGGTCTTTTTCTCAGGATGTGAGGAAGTGGTCTGGATATTGGGTGGGCAGAAATCACTCTGTTGTCCTAGTCAGTTCACTTTCCAATGAAGACTCACGGTGCCACTCCCTCCCTGCAGAGGAAGGAAACCCTTTCCAATGGCCCACCTTCCAAAGACTTGAGGATTCCAACAGATGCCAGAATTTTCTGGGGGATCTTCCAGTAGCCAGAGCTGAGAAATCTGTCAATGCCCTTCTCACATTGTGGAATGGCGAGATGGCCATTGACACAATCACTCCTGAGCATCCTGTTTGGTTCGGTGGAGCTCTGAAGGCTTTCTGGTTTACGAGAGCCTAAGGCTGTGTCTACACCAGCACAATAGTCTGGGCTGGTCACGATTGAGTCCCTGTGTGTCTAAATGATGCACAGAGACTTCTGGGGGCAGGAGGGACGGGCACAGGTTTTCACGGGGATAAAAAAATCCCCTGGGAAAACCCAATTCTTCCCATGGTCTCAGGATCATCCTGAGACTGCAGGAGGTGTGGGCGCTCATCTCTGCTTCTTCCCTCCTCCCTGCAAGTTGCAGGGGTCAGCAGAGGGAAGGAGTGGGGCTGGGGCAGTCTAGGGATATCAGGGATGGAGAGCAGGGTTGGGGCCCCTTTTTCAACGTACCTTTTGCTGGAGCACAAGTGTGCTCTGGCTCCCTTTCCTTTTAAAATAAAAGGGAGATATGAGGGGAGACATGATAGCACGCTTCAAATACTTAAAAGGTTGTCACACAGAGGAGGGACAGGATCTCTTCTCAATCATCCCAGAGTGCAGGACACGGAATAACGGGCTCAAATTAAAGGAAGCCAGATTCCAGCTGGACATCAGGAAAAACTTCATGACTGTTAGAGCAGTACGACAATGGAATCAGTTACCTAGGGAGGTTGTGGGCTCTCCCACACTAGAGGCCTTCAAGAGGCAGCTGGACAACCATCTTTAGGGTGGATTCCTGCATTGAGCAGGGGGTTGGACTCGATGGCCTTTAGGCCCCTTCCAACTCTGCTATTCTATAATTCTATGAAAATGGCCAGCGCGCTTGTTTATTTAAATGAAAAATTAGAAAGAACCCCCCCTCAGAAACTGACTATGCTTCAAAAAGATATGTGGAAACCCTGCCCACCTCCCCAAGGAGAAAATTCTTCAAAATTCTCCCCCTCCCTGCAAAAGAGACAGAAAAATCAAGGGCCTACCTAATCTACACCAATCAGGACATTGCAGTATGAAAGCAGTATGAAAGCGGACTATGGTCTGTGTCAATGGGCCCCAGCAGTTGTCAGGGCACTTCAGTACCACTATAAAGCAGCAGTGTGGCTCCTGCCTTTTATATGCTGCTTTCATAGTGCAATGACCTGCTTGCTTTAGATGAGGCCCATGTCTCTTTCACAGGGAGAGAGAAAGTTCCCGAAAATAGGGAGGGGGGATTTGGCACAGCATTAGTGAAAATAAAAACATAAACACTGTGTTGCTGGATACGACCAAGGGTACATCTACCCTGGTATTCATTACCCCAAAGGGTCAAACAGATGCCTCTGGTTGCTCATAAGTGGGACACGAAGGAAGTCATACTCCTCAATGTTTGTCCTAGAATCTGATATTTAGTGATATACTGCATCCGCCCATGAAGGCTTTTAAAAACATTTACAGCAGCTTTGAACAATAGGAAGTCAACACATTCAGATCAAAAGTTCTTGCCTGCTTCTGTTGTTGATATTGAAAAGATGGGAAACATCGTCGTGAACCTCATTATACTGGTACTACTTATCACATACTCTACTGTAAAAAAAATTTGAAGCAAAGAAAAAATGTACACACTGAAACGTTTCCCCGCCCCACCGAGATGTAATATGAATTATACATGGGATTATATGAATGAATTACCTTAATTTTAACAATCCCAGAGAATGAAGAGAACTCCTGTAACCAAATTTGGGACAATCCGTGTAATATAGACACATGTACTTTTATAAAGAGATGGAAGCCAGGCGGTAGTTCAAGGAGACATTACTGCTTATGAAACATGCTATTGAGGATGACGGTGGGAAGAACATTGGCTGTTCAGAATTAATGATGGCACAATCCTTTTGGAAAGAAGGGGGAGGGCGGAAGGAAGGAAGTGGCAAACAAGCAATATTCAAGATCGCCTCAATTCTTGAACCTTGGCTTGCTGCTCATTTCGTTCCCGATTCCTGTTTCCTTTTGTGATTTCTGCTCGCCCTTTTCAAATGGGGAAATCACAAGAATCGAGCAGCCATCAAATGTGAAATTTGCACAAATTAGGAAATGTGCAGTTTTCCTAATCTGTACAACTCCCTTCACCCCACCCCAACTAAATCAGGCTGGGTAAAGTTTGCTCAAATTGAATAGGGACGTTTGTGAGCACGTGTTCAACCATTTATGAACATTTTTTGGTGCATGTGTGCTCATGCTTGAGATCACATCTGGGGTTGTGAACAGATTATGCTCGCATGTTTTGTGGGTGAAATCAAAATTCTCATACATCACTCGGAAGGAAAAGGACTTATTAATGATGCTATCAAGCTGGAAATATACAAAGCCCTGGAAACTACAAAATGGCACCAGGTATCTACAACTTGGAAGAAGTCATGCAAGATCCCATCATGGTCCCATTGGTAGTGTTTGTTTGTTTGTTTTACATTTGATAGGCTTCATTCCATTTCAGATCTTAACATCCAGCATCTAAAAGAGCTCCTTCCCAGCTCTTGCTCAGTGCTGTTTTGTAGATTATTATCAACTTGCCTTTATATGTCATAAAGTTCTAAGAATTAGTTCAAATCAGGGAAACTATTAAGGGAGGACCTGGAAGCAGGGTGGACGGTACCAGCTGATATTCAGTGTTTCAGGCCAGATGAGATTAGTCCTCAGGAACATTTCTTTTTTGTGCAATTCACAGGCGCTTTTCACCATGAGAATTTCACAAACAATGAAATGGGTTTATTTTTTATTTTTTATTTTTATTTAAGGATTTTTATGCCGCCATTCAGCCAAAAAAGGCTCTCATGGTGGCTTACAAAGGTATTTCTTGACAGTCCCTGCCCACAGGCTTACAATCTAAAAGACATGACACAAAAGGAAAGGGGATTGGGAGGGCGGAGGAGGAGGGGGAAAAGGAAAGCAAATTCAGGCACTACAATCTTAGTTGGAAAGTTCAGCAGTTACAGGTGACAGCAGGAGGGAGGGGGCTCTCAGCTGGAGCTGGACCCAGGCACGGTGGAGAGGTGCCTGGCTGCTGCTTCCTCCCTCACTGGTGGCCTCTGCAGAGACAGTTGGTAGCAGGAGGGAGGGGGCTGTGAGCTGGAGCTGGACCCAGTCACAGTGGAGAGGTGCCTGGCTGCTGCTTCCTCCCTCACTGGTGGCCTCTCCAGAGACAGTTGGTAGCAGGAGGGAGGGGGCTCTGAGCTGGAGCTGGACCCAGTCACGGTGGAGAGGTGCCTGGCTGCTGCTTCCTCCCTCACTGGTGGCCTCTGCATTTACAAGGTAGGCTAACGAAATCACAAAACTCTGTGCTTTAAACACAAAACAAAAGGGGTGACTCTTTGACATGCTGTAGTCATTTTGAGATAGAATAAAATCATCACAGCAAATGCTCTGAAAATACACTGGTTTTGTGTAATTTAATATATCCCAGACAAAAGCAGGACCTTGAACTTTGCTGTGAATTACTCTCCTTAAAATTGTTATTGTTCCTTCCATCCCATGGTATATATGATTACTGACTACATGGGTTCAAGAAGAACACTATCAGTCAACTTCAGGCAGTGTGGCTATGCACACCGTACATAGTACAAGCTGGGGAACATGGGCAGGAGAGTGATGTTGCATTAATGTCCTGTTTAAAGGTTTCCCATGGGCAGCTGGTTGGCCACTGTGTGAACAGAATGCTGGACTAGATGGACCCTTGGTCTGATCCAGCAGGGCTCTTCTTATATTCTTATGAACATAAGAACATTATATTCTTATGAACATAAGAGGTACTGGTTCCTTTCTATTCAGCCCTGGTTAGGCCTCATCTAGAGTATTGTGCCCAGTTCTGGGCTCCACAATTCAAGAAGGATGCAGACAAGCTGGAGCATGTTCAGAGGAGGGCAACCAGGATGATCAGGGGTCTGGAAACAAAGCCCTATGAAGAGAGACTGAAAGAACTGGGCATGTTTAGCCTGGAGAAGAGAAGATGGAGGGGAGACATGATGGCACTCTTCAAATACTTAAAAGGTTGTCATACAGAGGAGGGCCAGGATCTCTTCTCAATCCTCCCAGAGTGCAGGACACGGAATAACAGGCTCAAGTTAAAGGAAGCCAGATTCCGGCTGGACATCAGGAAAAACTTCCTGACTGTTAGAGCAGTACGACAATGGAATCAGTTACCTAGGGAGGTTGTGGGCTCTCCCACACTAGAGGCATTCAAGAGGCAGCTGGACAACCATGTGTCAGGGATGCTTTAGGGTGGATTCCTGCTTTGAGCAGGGGGTTGGACTCGATGGCCTTGTGGGCACCTTCCAACTCTGCTATTCTATGATTCTATGATTCTGGAATCATTCCCCCTTGTCTTTTCAAATTAATCAGAGAAGCCAATTAATGGGAAGAACCACTCCATCTCCATTTGATGAACCCTTGCTCTGATCCAGTAGGGCTCTTCTTCTTATGTCCTTAAAGCAAGTCTTGGATAGAGTTTGTTGGACAGCTTGGCCATTCCAGGAAGAGCTAGGTCTCTGTTTTGATGTAAAGCAGTGTTATCTTTAAGAGAGAGAGAGAGAGAGAGAGAGAGAGAGAGAGAGAGAGAGAGAGAGAGAGAGAGAGAGAGAAGGCGGGTGCATGTGTGCATTGGGGGAAAGGGGTGACTCAGAAAAGAACAGACCAAGGTAGGTGAAATAATTATATCTGTAAAATATGCTCACTCATGCCTTGCAGTATGAGCAGGCAGCTCCTCCAGCAATATTTAGACTAAACTCCCCTTATGCTCTTAAACAATAGCAGTTCACTGTAAGCTTACTTACCAGGGAAGATTTCCCCGGAGATCACACTGTCTGCTTCATTTAAAATGACATTAATTAAACAACCAAGGGCAAAGATTGCTTTTCTCTCTGGCACTGGCAATATCGACGATGTGAGCCAGGGTTCAGAACACTTGGGTAATATTAATTTATTAAAAAATATTTATATTCTACATATGTATATATAACAAATGTAAAACCCTAATAGATATTGCAACAATTATTAAAACAAAAGAGAAGAAGAAGAAGAAGAAGAAGAAGAAGAAGAAGAAGAAGAAGAAGAAGAAGAAGAAGGAGAAGCAGCAGCTAAGAGAACTCACAGGACTTTTGGGAAAGCAAAGGCTCTGCTATTCACTTAAATGCCAAAAGAGACAGGGCAGTGTAGCAGTTCAGAGTAGGGTCAGGAAGGTATGGATATATGAATTTTCTGACATCCATCCCACATGTGTTCTGTGGGTTGTGTAGTGTTGCTCGTTCCGGTGTCTGTTCACAGATGGATACATTTGTTTCCCAGTCACATAGAAAAATACACAAATAATTCCATAAGAAAGCAGTTTCGGCAGGTCAGATTCTTAGAAATCCATTTGAGTCCACCATGATTTTTTCCAGCATCACTACACCAAGGTTTACCAACATTTCCCCTGTGTAGGTGAGATGGGTAAAGCATTCCCACATCATTCAACTAGGTTTTTTTCCCCTGACTAGTAATGAGTAATCTCACCTGAGTCTGTTTCATTGGATGCCTGCCCTGCCGACCTCGCTTGCCCCTGCTCACGGCACCATGTGAACATCTTATGCAGCTCACCACCCTCATCCAGAGCCTCCGTTTTATCAAGGCTCCAGAAATTACATAATATCCCCCATTGTGTAAATGGTGGCCATTAAAGCCCCATTTACTCAACACTAGAGGTGCAAATGGGGCATTTAGAAAGAACTGCTGGGATCCTGCAAGTGACAGGGGTAAATAACAATAATAATAATAATAATAATAATAATAATAATAATAATAATAATAATAATATAAAAAGAAGACCCTAGCTACACTTTTAGAAGGTATGTGGAAATACTGCCCCCCTCCCCAAGGAGACAATATTACAAAATTCTCCCCCTCACAGTGAAAGAGGCAGAAAAAAACCAATGGCCTCATTCAGAAGACACCTTAAACCGTGGCTTTAACCATGGTGGTTAAGCCAAAATGCCAGGCCGTGTTCAGAAGACACCTTAAACCATGGCTTTTTGCTTTATTCACCATGGTTAAAGCCATGGTTTAAGGTGTCATCTGAACAGGGCCAGTGCCTGTTTGCATTGAGAGAGAAAGTTCCTGATAATAGGAGGCAGGATTCAGCCAAACACAAATCCTTTGAATGCTCTTTTGACACTCTGGGCGTTGCTAGACGAGGCCTTAGCGCGCTTTGAGACCCGGTTTCCCTGCTGTGCGTCGAGATGACGCACAGGGGAATCCGGGCCCAGGCCGCACTGAGGCCTCCTCTAACGCGCCATAAGCGAAGTTGCTTATGGCGTGCCTTTTTCGCAGCCGCGGCCTGAGGCCGGGGCTGTGGAACGTCTAGGAAGGTCCGTGGCTTTTTGCGGCTACTCGCTCGCGAGTAGCCGCGAAAAGCCATGGACTTGGCACAGCGCTCATACAAGCGCTGTGCCCATTGCGCCAGGGGGAGTTGATCCCGGGGGGGGGGGGAGATGGGGGAGGGAAGACCGGACCGGCAGGAGAGGGGAATGGCAGAGGGCGACACAGGGGAGACGGGGAGGGAGGGCGGAGGGCGACACACGGGAGACGGCAAGGGGATGGTGGAGGGCGATGACAGGGACGGCGAGGGGATGGCGGATGGGGGGGCTTAAGTAAAAAAAAACCTTACCTTCTCCGGCGGCTTCGGGCCCCACGTGGCCCCTTTAAAACAAAAAAAAAATGGCCGACTCTGCAGGGCTTCTGTCGTCCCTGTGCGTCGGGCGTCTAGGAGGCTGGGCGGCACACGTTAAAGTTAGCGTGCCGTAGCCCCGCCTCCAGGCCGGTCTAGCAAGGCCCTCTGTCTATGTATTCATTTTGATTTATACAATGCCTGTTTACATGTTGATCTTTTTAGCTGCCTTGGGTATCCTAAGCAGGAATGCCTGCTAAACTTAGCTGCAAATACATACTTAAAGAAATACTAAATAGTTTCACAAAGGAAGGATTGGGAGGGAAAGAGAAAGGAGGTTAACTCAAAGGTTACAAGAAAAGAGAGATCAGTTTCAATGAAGTAAAGCTGAAGACTCCTCCCGAACCAAAGCAAATTAGCATCCCTTTTGGCTGTAGAAAGGGGACCCCACGCTGAGGCTTCATAGCTCAACAGTGCAGAACAATAAGACAGGAAGAAAGACTGGTATAGAACAATCTTGCAGGAATGACTTTTTGCCTAGAAAGAAATGCTGGAAATAACTCAACCATACACTCCGCCCCCACCCCTAACCAACAGGTTTCTTGGTTGCACTGGAGCAGCCCATAAACCTGAAATTGTACAAATTCAGGAAATTGGAAAACTCCAATCCCATCAATGAGCGGACAATGGAGAAAAAGGCACCTGGCAATTTGTGAAATGCAGAAGGAACAAAATCTGACCATTCTAAAGAGTCAGGGCAGTTCACTTCAGTGTTTAGAAGGTAAAACAAAAGGATATAAGAGTATGGTTAGCTCAAAGCAAAGATCATAGAATCATAGAATCATAGAATAACAGAGTTGGAAGGGGCCATCCAGTGCAACCCCCTGCTCAATGCAGGAATCCACCCTAAAGCATCCCTGACAGATGGTAGTCCAGCTGCCTGTTGAAGGCCTCTAGTGTGGGAGAGCCAACAACCTCCCTAGGTAACTGATTCCATTGTCGTACTGCTCTAACAGTCAGGAAGTTTTTCCTGACATCCAGCTGGAATCTGGCTTCCTTTAACTTGAGCCCGTTATTCCGTGTCCTGCACTCTGGGAGGATCAAGAAGAGATCCTGGCCCTCCTCTGTGTGACAACCTTTTAAGTATTTGAAGAGTGCTATCATGTCTCCCCTCCGTCTTCTCTTCTCCAGGCTAAACATGCCCAGTTCTTTCAGTCTCTCTTCATAGGGCTTTGTTTCCAGACCCCTGATTATCGTGGTTGCCCTCCTCTGAACACGCTCCAGCTTGTCTGCGTCCTTCTTGAATTGTGGAGCCCAGAACTGGATGCAATACTCTAGATGAGGCCTAACCAGGGCTGAATAGAGAGGAACCAGTATGTCACATTATTTGGAAGCTATACTTCTATTAATGCAGCCCAAAATAGCATTGGCCTTTCTTGCAGACATATTGCACTGTTGGCTTGTGATCTACAACAATTCCAAGATCCTTCTCGTTTGTATTATTGCTGAGGTCTGTCTTACCCAGTATCCTGTTCCCAACAAAAGCCAGCCAGATGGTTCTATGACACCCACAACTCAACCGTAAAGCTCACTTTATTTAAAAAAAACAATGAAGACTGATCTATTCCGGCAGGCCTATCCAGTGAAATTTAGGACGTTTTAAGGATGTTTTAATCATGTATGGTATGTTTTTAATCAGTTTTTCATGTGTATTGTATATCATGTTTTTATACTGTTTGTTTTATACTTCAAATGGTTTTAGTTTTTGTGAGACACCCAGGGAGCTTCGGCTATTGGGCAGTGTAAAAATGCAATAAATAACAAGAACAGTTGGGATCCCTTTTTGATTTTAATTTTTATTTCATTTTGGATGGCCTGGAATCTAGGGATCTTGCAGGCACCCAACTGGCTCCGGGAGTCTGCAGAACCACCCCATATCCGCCCCCTCCCATTCAGTCAGGTGCCCGCGCATGCTCACAGGCCTGAGTTCCACCCACACAGCCTGACGAGTGCCCAGCAGCCTTGCACCCTTGTCCAGTGCTTCCTTTGTGAGCAACAATGGGGGCTCCAGAAATGACGTATTTTCCCACCAGCATACAGTAAATGGCAGCCATGAAGGAAATGCGCAATTTCTAGAGCCTCTGTTGCTGTGCAGACAAGCTCACAATGTCCATGGATGCTCGCCAGACCTCAAAAGAGGCTTGCACATTGCCACAAGCGGGTGAGCGCCCGACAAATTGAATGCCGGTGACACCCGACAGCTACCTGCCCTTCTCCCAGAGCTTCCACTATGCACAACAATGGGAGCTCCAGAGATTACACATTTCCCCCAACACATAAATGGCGGCCATGAAGGCCCCATTTACGCAAGAGTAAAAACATGAATAAAGACTCTGAAAAGTCTGTATTTCCCCCCACCCACCCATTGCATAAATGGGGACCATAAAGGTCTCATTTATTCAAGAGTATAGGTACAAAAGCTCCGTTCATGCCTGTTCATGCACTCAGTTCATACACTGATACAGCTCAGTTCATAATAATAATAATAATAATAATAATAATAATAATAATAATAATAATTTACACTTGCTTAAATGCAGTCTTCATGGCTGCCATTTATGTAATGGGGTAAATATATAATTAGGGATGGTGTAAGTGTCCGACCTGGTCTTCATGAGCAATGGATCCCCCATATCTGGCCCTCGCAGACCAAGTTGGACATACTCAGCCCCAGTGTGGACCTATACCCAAGTGCTTGCAAGCACGTATGGATGCTCTGGCAGGGTCCACCCTGGCTTCCGGCCCTTCCTTTTCCCCTGCTGTATTAATGGCAGCCACCATTAGCCTAGGGCATTGCTAGATGGGGCGATATCCTGGGGATTGCCCTGGGATCGTCCCTGTGCATCCACATGATGCATGGGGATCTTGGGAGCAGGGAGGGATGATCCTTCCCTTGCCCCAGGATATCTCCCTATCCTTTAGTCATGTTTTTTCCCATGGTCTTGGGATGATCCCGAGACTGAGGGACATGTGGCCTGCCATCGTGGTTTCATCCTGGCTCCTTGTGAGTAACCACGAGGAGCTGGGACCCGGGCACAGGACACGGAGCTCTTCAGGAGCTTCATGCACACCAGGGGTGGGGAGCAGGAGTTTTTTTAAAAAACAACAACAACTTACTGTTTCGGTGGAGCACTCCTGCACTCTTTCTTGATTAAAAAAAATCCAAAATGGCGGGCGTGATGTCCTCCATCCTCCCAGGATGACGCATGCCGCATGTAGACTGAGGGGGTCGATCTTGCGAGCACAATACCGCAAGATCCTTCCCCCTCCCTCCCGGAAAGCCGGGAGGTCTAGCCATGCCCCTAGTAGCTTACAGAGAGCTTCCAGAAAGTGTGTGTCTCCCTCTCCTCTGCATCAGTGGGGCCTTTAAAGACCCTATCAGTTGTGTTGATGGGGCCTTTAAGACTGCACAGTGGCAGTATCGTAGCCAATGAGGTTAATCCGAGGCACGATTATTGCTAATTGTAGTTTGTGAACCGCCCAGAGAGCTTCGGCTATTGGGCGGTATAAAAATGTATTAAATAAATAAATAAGACCTCCATTGGCATGGTAGGGGGACGTGCACTTTCAACAGTCTCCAGAAAGTGCACATTTCCCCCCTCCATGCTAATGACGGAGCATCTGAAAAGCCCACATCTCCCCCTACAGCAATGGGGGGAGGCTTAAAAGCCCTATTAACACTTCAGAAATTGTGCATTTCCCACACTGCATTAATGGTGGCCACCATTAGCACAGCATAGGAAGGGACCAGAAACGAGGGCGGGCAACTGGCCAGCGCTCGTGAACCTCACAGGGACTTGTCAGGGGCTCGCACGGCTCAGTTCATGGGGGTGGCTGGCTGACAGCGGCAGGGCGAGTGCTTGTGCAGCAGAGCGCTCCCCAAGTATGGTTGCCCCATAACGTAATTTCCAGAGCCTGCATTTTGCACATTTTGTTCTGGATAAGGAGGGACAACTGCTGGCACAAATCAGCCTTCCAGTCTCCTCACACCTCTCTTATAACCAAGGCGATAAATGACCTTTTGATAAGATGTCAAGAAGTGCTCCTTGAATCTCCTTGATAAAGGCCCCAGGGTGGAGGCAAATGCAGAAGACTCCATTGGACTCCCAGATGTACCTATTCCTTTCTTTCTTTCTTTGAAGTATTTATACACCCTTCAGTAGATTAAAAAAAAAAACTTCTTAAGGCCGCTTGGAATATATTTTAAATAGAAAATGGTTATTATTTGGGATATCAATCACTGATCAGGGCTTCCTGGACTGCTGGTGATTCCTCCATCCTTTTGCTCCTGGTGTCCCAAGCGATGGTCAGGCCAGATCTACACCAAGCCGGATATGGCATTTTGAAAACAGTTTGAAAACTGCATATGGAGTTGTGTCCTGGGCCCAAGGCCGGTGCCAGACTATTTTGCGCCTGAGGCAAGGTGAGCTACTTTCACCCCTCCCCCCAAAACATGCCAACTTTGATTTTTAAGAACATATGTTTCCTGGAAAAAATAAGAAGCACAAAACTCAAAACTGCTAAATTTATTTTAAAGTGCAAGAAATACGTCATGCCAATTATAGCAAACAAATTGAAAAGGAACGTCTATGGGTCTAAAATGCATTATTTAATAGGAATATCACCTCCAAATCATCCCCCCCAACTCACACGCGTGTGCACCCACACAATCAGCATCACTCACACCAAAAACACACACGCATGAACACATGCATTCACTCAAAGACCCCATGCTCCCCATTCACCCAAACTCTCTCTCTCTCTCTCTCTCTCTCTTCTGGGCACGTTCCGGAAGTCCAAACGTAGAGCTGCCCCACCCCCACCCCAGCGTCCCTGGCTTTGCTTCGGCTGGGCGGGCGCTGGGCGCCATCTCGCCTGCCCAGGCCCAGCTGAATCCTTGGGCCAGGCCGGCTCACAGCCAACGTGTGTGAGTGCTGCGCTGTGCCCAGCGCCCCTCTTAGTTTGGCACTTTAGGTGGCCGCCTGAGTGGCCTCTATGGTAGCACCGGCACTGCCTGGGCCCCAGCAGTTGTCCTGCTGCTATAAACTGCCTTAAAGCAGTAGTGTAGATCCTGCTTCACTGAGCAGGATAGATACATACAAGCCTTTCACCACTCCTCACAACTTCTACCTGGTACTTGCTAAATCTCGGGGTCACAGCTGATCTCCAGGTGAGTAACTCCACCCCAGAAATGGCTGCCAAGTTCTTCCCAGCACAACATACTTCTGTCAAAAGAAATGGGAACACACACACACACACACACACACACACACACACACACAGACGGATCATTTAGGAACAGAGGCCCAAATCTCGAGAGGTCCCACCACCTGTCCATATGTATGTTGCCATCTGAAATGAATGTCAAAGTCCGAGGCCTTCTTCTGTCTAATGAGATTCAAGGAGCACTTCTTGACATCTTATCAAAAGGACATTTATCACCTTGGTTATAAGAGAGGTGTGAGGAGACTGGAAGGTTGTGTATTAAGCCTCTGTTTCTGTACACTTCATTGTGATTATCTCCGGCTTCGCTGTGCCTCTATAGTTCACATAACTCTTTGCAGAATTTCTGTCGCAATGGAATAAAAGCCAATCCATTTAATTCCCTGATGACTATGTGTAGACAGTGATTCCTGTGGAGTTATTCATTGTGTCCTCTATGGAACCTCTAAATCTTCTATAGAAGTTGATGCCACTTCTTCCCAGATGAAATCTATTGAGCTTCTTCACCTACCGGTGCCACACATTCTCTCAACGCAGTCTCCGTTCACTTAAGATGCTGAGAACCACTATGTCAATTATCAAGGGCTTCTGGAAACAAAGCTGGTTTCTGAAGAGCGTCCAATTCCGTGTCGCCACCACCACGGTGACATAATGCGGGCTTAATGCAGGCAACAAAATCTCCAGGTAGAATTTCACTTTGTGGACAAAGGAAGAACGGGAGGAAAAGAGAAAATAGGGGGCACAAAGTCATATATCACCCGCTTTGTTTAAAGAAGGCTGATCTATTAACTTTAAAAGGTGACATTCCTTCAGCTGTCTCATTAGAGAAATGCCATCGGATCCAAAACGTACAAAGGAGAGCACAGGAATTCAAACTGAGTGGCTTGTGTTGAGGACCGATGGAACGGGTGTGCAAACGGCCTGTCAGTATAAAATAAAAATCATACCCTTCCCCACTCTCTTTCCCCCCCCCTCTTCCCATCGCCACCAGATGTGCTGATGGATTAGTTGGCATTAATTGGGCATTAGATATACTCGCAGAGATAGTTCTGTCAATGTCTCTTGCCCACAAAGCTGTTCTTCTGCCTAATTCAGAGGGCTAAATGTGGAGTTTGAATTACAGCCAGGCAGAAGGGATTGAGGAACTCTTGGCATTGCCATTCGAAATTTATATTTTTATTTACCAATCTACAGAGTGATTAAGAACAGAAGAAGAGCCATGTTGGATCAGACCTAAGGGGATTCCACACGTCGTACTGAGGCCGCTTCCATGCGGCCCCAGTGCGACCCCAAAGCGATCGTGTAACTTGCCTGGCGAAGAGACGAGGAAGAGGCATCCTTGCCACCGCCGCCACCCACCTACCTCCTCGCCGGAGGGGATGGAGAGCTTGGCAGAAGAAGGCGGGGTGAGCTCTCCACACCGCCTTCTTCCGCCGACCTCTCTGAGCTGGTCGGCGAGGAGGTAGGTGGGTGGTGGCGGTGGCAAGGATGCCTCTTCCTCGTCTCTTCGCCAGGCAAGTTACACAATCCCTTTGGGGTCGCACTGGGGCCGCATGGAAGCGGCCTCAGTACGACGTGTGGAATCCCCCCAAGGGTCCATAGAATCATAGAATAGCAGAGTTGGAAGGGGCCTACAAGGCCATCGAGTTCATGCAGTGGCCAACCAGCTGTTGATCTGGAACACATAAGCATGACACAGGTGCAGCAGCACCCTCCAGCAGCACCCTCCATGTTCCCCAGCAACTGATGTATGTAGGCATACTGCCTATGATACTGGAGGTAGCAGATAGCCATCAGGACTAGTAGCCATTGATAACCCTCTCCTTCAGTAATTTGTCCAACCCTGATTGGTATTCAACCCCCACCTACTTTGCACTGAACGCCGAAGACAACAGGCTTAAGCAATGTAGGTGTGCCTGTTAATTAGGTTACGTTGGTCGCTTTCGGTCAAGATATGAGGGTACTTTATCAGGATCGATCGTGTTAGATGAGCACCACGAGGCACCTTTAAGGTGTATGGTGATTCCTCGGACTTGCTGTTCAGAGCTCTGGGACTTGTGGGCATCATATGGATCATCTTGGGGGATCATCTCTCTCATCCTCTAGGAGTTGTGTGGGGCCCTAGGTGAGGATGCCCAGTCACCTGAACTAGTGTGATTTAGAGGTGTTAAAAATTGCTCCCCCTCTCCGGGGTGGGCTCACTGGAATAACTTACAGAATGATCTCCATTAAGGCTCCTCCTCCTGAAGCTTTCGCCACCGGCAGCCATTCTAGCAGCCTGTAACAGAGGGAGATGAGAGAGGACACGGGGCCTATCCTACCAGCCCTGCTGAAAGACTACTCCCCCATTCCATCCTCATATCTTTACCATTTTGTGATGTGCCTTTTAAGATTGTAAGTCTGCTGGCAGGGACTGTCTTCTTGTACTGATTGAACGCAAGACACTCTAAGAGCCTTTCTGGTTGAGGAGCAGAAGAAATAATAATAATAATAATAATAATAATAATAATAATAATAATAATAATAATAATAATAATATAAATTATTGTCACCTCCTGGATCCTTTATGCATTCGTTTTCTATGCTGTCACCTTTGCAAATTTCATTTTGGAAATGTAAATAAATGTGGCCATGTTACAGCCCCTTTACCTGCATCTTACCTCTTCTTTCTGTTTCTGGTCATAGAATCATAGAATCATAGAATAGCAGAGTTGGAAGGGGCCTACAAGGCCATCGAGTCCAACCCCCTGCTCAATGCAGGAATCCACCCTAAAGCATCCCTGACAGATGGTTGTCCAGCTGCCTCTTGAAGGCCTCGAGTGTGGGAGAGCCCACAACCTCCCTAGGTAGCTGATTGCATTGTCGTAGTGCTCTAATTGTCAGGAAGTTTTTCCTGATGTCCAGCTGGAATCTGGTTTCCTTTAACTTAAGCCCGTTATTCCGTGTCCTGCACTCTGGGAGGATCTAGAAGAGATCCTGGCCCTCCTCTGTGTGACAACCTTTTAAGTATTTGAAGAGTGCTCTCATGTCTCCCCTCCATCTTCTCTTCTCCAGGCTAAACATGCCCAGTTCTTTCAGTCTCTCTTCATAGGGCTTTGTTTCCAGACCCCTGATCATCCCAACAGCTGAAAGGAACCTAGGGTCCAGAAATGGTGATGGGCTGATACCTTCATGATTTGTATGAGGCTTCCTAGAGACATTTGACAAGTCACTGCTGGAGATAGGGTGCTGGAGTGGACGGCCCCTTGATCTGATCAAACAGGGCTCTTATATTCATAATTTATTTATTATTTATTTATTTATTTAATTACATTTATATACCGCCCCACAGCCGAAGCTCTCTGGGCGGTTTACAACGCTCTCTGGGCGGTTTAATACACTACTCCCTTTATATTCCCCTTCAGGAGAGCTTTAGGGCATGTCTAGACAGGGCCAGTGCTACCATAAAGGCCACTCAGGCGGCCGTCTAGAGCGCCAAGCTAAGAGGGGCACCGGGCACAGCGCAGCACTCACACACGTTGGCTGTGAGCCGGCCCGGCCCGAGGATTCAGCTGGGCCTGGGCGGGTGAGATGGCACGCTGTGCCCGCCCAGCCGAAGCGAAGCCAGGGACGCTGGGGTGGGGGTGGGGCGGCTAAACGTTCGGACTTCCGGAACGCGCCCGGAAGACACACAGAGAGGGAATGTATGGGTGAATGGGGTGCATGGGGTCTTTGAGTGAATGCATGTGTTCATGCATGTACTTGTTTGGAGTGAGTGATGCTGAGTGTGTGTATGCACATGCGTGTGAGTTGGGGGGGATGATTTGGAGGTGATATTCCTATTAAATGATGCATTTTAGACCCATCGACTTTCCTTTCCAATTTGTTTGCTATAATTGGCAAGACGTATTTCTTGCACTTCAAAATAAATTTAGAAGTTTCAAGTTTTGTGCTTCTTATTTTTTCAAGGAAACATATGTTCTTAACAATCAAAGTTGGCATTTTTTTGGGGGGGGGGGTAGTGAAAGTAGCTCACCTTGCCCAGGGTGCAAAATAGTCTTGCACCGGCCCTGTGTCTAGATGGGGCTATATCTTGGGGATCGTCCCAGGATCATCCCTGTGCGTCCACATGATGCACAGGGGATCCCGGGAGCAGGGAGGGACAATCCCTCCCTTTCCCTGGGATATCGCCCTACCCTTTAATCCTGACTTTTCGCATGGTCTCAGGATTTCATCCTGGCTCTTCTTCCTCCCGGGATGTCACACGCCATGCGTAGACACCCTGGGATGATCCTGGAAGCAAGTAAGTCCAGGATCATCCCACCTCCCTCTCTCTACACCGTATGGTGTAGACATGCCCTCTGACTACTTGTATCCCCACCCCATTTCATGACTTTGCATTGCCATGTGTATCAAAGAGGCCATGTCATAGCATACATGGGAACCTGGAGAATCTAAAAGCTTGATGGAGCACGAGACATCAAAGTTAAATGAGCTGATGGGGCACTAAATGTTAATATACCACACAACTAACTAGGTGACATTTGTTTTTAGTCGGGACAATACTATCTATGATTCTTAGGTATTGTCCCTAAACATCTGTCTTCAGTGACAACATTAATTTGCCAAATCCAACCATTCCTGTGATCAGGCTACTATCATTATGAAGAAGAAGGCCTCTTTTGATTCGGGATAGATTAATCTGTTGATTTTTGTTTCTTTCAGTTTTTCAACCTCGAATTTGTTTCACACCTCCCCAAAATGGTTTTTTTTTCTTTCCAGCTTAATATACTGATGTTTGCAAATCACTTTTCCTAATGTAATGCATTTATTAATGTTATTTCTCCTAATATACCCACATTTGTATGGGTTTTTATTGGAGAACTCGGAGACTATCCCATAGTGGAATTCAGCTGTCTGCCAGAAAAGGTTTCCTCTCCCCTAAGAATTGCAATCTAAGTTGCCAATGGAATCCAGCTGTACAGCTTTCCAGTCTGATCCCCTCCATCTCTGATATCATCTTGGCATCTTCTTAGTTTTCTATTACTATTCCCATTGCCAAATTATAGCAAAACAAACTTTGGCAAATGAAGGGTGGAAATATGTTTCTCGAGTTCCTGAACAATATTCACAGGAAAACCCCATGGTCTGATTTTCCTTTCGATCTCCAAATCCCATGGAAAGCTAGGAATGGAATAAATGTCTTGGCATTGTCCAAGTTAATGTGTTACAGCAATTTTAAACTCTGTCAAGCTGAATGACAGCCATATCTCCTTCTCCTTCTCCACATCTTCTCTTTCAAATTGCTTTGCTGATCAATCCCAAAGCTGTTACAATAAAAAGAAAGGAAAATGGAGCTGAAAGGAAAATGGAGTTCCACGAAACCCTATATATATATATATATATATATATATATATATATATATATATATTCCCCTCTTGTATGAAAACGTTCATGCCCGTAGCATGAGGGAACTTAATGAAAACACTGTCAGCGTTTTGAAAAGTGGAGAGTACTGAGCTGGAGAAAGGTATGGGAGCTTTGAAGAGGCGAGGAAGAGGAGCGATTCTCTTGAGAGCAGGAAATGGTGAAGGGCCGCAGTGGAAAAGTGAGCTACCAGTGGCCTGAGACTTGCTCCATGTGCGGAAACCTTTAGCTTCATCCCACGAACCTGTTTCCCTCAAATTATCCCCTACAGCACTAAGCTGTCGCCGTTGTTGTTGTTAGCAAAATCACAACCCATGTGGCATCGCTCCTAAGATCCTTTGCATACCTGGAAATGGGTTTAAGGGGGGAAATGTAAAAAATCATTAAAAATCAATGGATGACCCAATCCGATTCATTTTGGGTATACTTAAAGCTCTCCTTAATATCTATTACTGTGCCAATTTTGATGTCTTCATCTTCAAAACATATGCAGATGTAAACATTTGTTTATTTTTTCTTTAAACATATCAAATCCTGCTCCAGCGCCCCCAGTGGCCGCTCAGAAAACTACAAATGATTCACTCCAAAAGTAGTACCAAAATAGCTCGGGTCTTTTGCCTTTGATGCACAATTAAAGCAGGATGCATGGGGGTACTCCACAGTCAAAGCAGATTATAAACTGGAAAACTTCGGAGTACTTCACAATAAAAGCAGATTAGAAGCTGGAAAACTTCGGAGTACTTCACAATAAAAGCAGATTATAAACTGGAAAACTTCGGAGTACTTCACAATAAAAGCAGATTATAAGCTGGAAAACTTCGGAGTCCTTTGCACGCAATTCGCAGCGATTGCACAGTATAACGCTGGTGTGATAAAGCTCCTTAAGGAGCTGTCCATGTGAAACTGATGGAGGAACCTCAGCAGAAATAGATGAGCATATTTCAAGAGGTCATTGAAGAGAACAGCTGGAAGAAAGGGGTTAAACAGAGATAAAACATCAGAGCAAGACAGAGTCCCTGGTGACACTGCTCAAGGGTTAATGGATGTATATATTACAGATGGAGAGTTACAGGGAAAAGAATGGATAAATTTAACCAGAACCTAGTTAACGACGAAGGAGCTGTTCAAAAAAACAATTGTTGTTGTTTTCTAAAAAGCAAGGATAGAAATGTCCCAAGCGATCATATCATTCCATAAGAAGAATTCCTCTTTGCTGGTTTTCCAGCCCAGGTAGGATGATTTCTGGGGAAGGAAATACATGTCTTGTCATCACTGCCATTAGCAATTGCTCCACTGTGGCTGAGACGGAGATGCAATGAATATCCATGGACGTTGTTTTTGAGAGTAAGACAAAATGAACAGACAAAAAACAAACAAACAAACAAAACCCACCACCTCTATTTGTAGCTGTCGATAAGTGCCCTACATATCGTAACATATTTTTGAGCAGGTCTCATCAATCTAAGTGGAAAAAAAGAAAGAAGGAAAATGTGGACTTGTTGTGAAAGATGTTGTGTAGTTAAGCCTATGCAACTGAACGGAGATCTGCACCAGTCAGTATCTGGCATGGAAGTCTAGATAAACATACAGGGACATAGGAAGTTACCTTGTGCTAGATCATACTCCTTGTCTGCCCAGACCAATACTGTCTACACTGGCAGGCAGCACTATGGATGGATGGGAGATTCAGTGAGGATTTAGCTTGCCAAGATTCTCCTGTTTTTACCTCAGTTCATCCTGATCCAAATTCATCCTGATTTCTGAAAGGGAACTTTTTCTTTTTCCAAACCCCAAAAGTGTGCATTTTGTTGTGCATTTTTTTTAAAGTGTGCAACCAATAAACTAAAAGAAAGGTACACTATTTCTTCTTCTTCTTCTTCTTCTTCTTCTTCTTCTTCTTCTTCTTCTTCTTCTTCTTCTTCTTCTTCTTCTTCTTCTTCTTCTTCTTCTTCCTCCTCCTCCTCCTCCTCCTCTTCTTCTTCTTCCTCCTCCTCCCCTCCTCCTCCTCCTTCAATGTATGTCATTACAACTTTTTGAATGCAACTTCAACTTGCAAGCTTTTCCAGAAAATTTGGCTTCCGTTCGTGTTTGATATTGCAAATGGGGCAAATTCAAAGTAAAAATGAAACCAAATTAAATCCTCATACATTCCTAGGCAGCTCGCCAAGGCCTCAGACAGTCCGTCCTACCTTGTTACCTGAGATGTTGGTTCACAGTGCACCATGGGATTTATTGTAGACTTAACACTGCATGAACATTATTTACTAGGGATGTGCTTCACTTCTCCTCGAACCGGAGAAGCAGGAACGGAGCAGGGGGCTTTGCCTACCCTTAAGGCGGAGATGAAGAGAGTCAGGGGGGCTGCGGATCGAGGCGAAGAGGATCGCCTCAATCCGGAGCTTCGCCTGAAGGTAAGTGGGGGGGAGGGGGACTAATCTGGCGCTGCTGACGCCGCCATCCATGTGGCAGTGGCGGCGGCAGCACCAGGTAAAGGAGCAGGGAGGAGGGACACTTACCTTCCTCCATCGCCGGCTTCAATTGAGGCCCCGGTTGAAGCCGGAAGTGAAGGCCAAGGCCTCTTCCGGCTTTAACCGGGGCCTCAATTGAATCCCGCAACAGAGGAAGGTAAGGGGGCAGGGTGGGTGGGTGGTTTCTCTTGCGCCGCCACCGCCGCCATCCATATAGTGATGGCGGCGAAGCTGGATCTCGCTCCGTGGAGCGGAGCGGGAGACGGGCAGAGCGGCGCGAAGAGGATCGGGCCCGATCCAGATCGATCCACAAAGAGGATTGGGGGTCCGTGCACACCCCTATTATTTACTGGATAAAAACCCAGTGGTTCAAGCCATGTTGGTTTAGAAGAGAATTCCCTACTCCTCTCCCTCCCTGGATACTCCCTGAACCCGCTGCCAGGACTTACCTTTCTGTGTGTCCTCATCCCTTTGAGCTATGATTTTAAGGGGAAATGGGGGCTCACTGTTTTTCATAGATCTATGGTTGCAAACTAGGTAAATGGCCCTTTACATCTACCATCGTTTGCTGTCCTAGATCTATGAAAAATAGAAAGTCCTCCATCTTACCTTTATATCACAGCTCTAAGGGAGGAGGACACACTGAAAGGTAAGTCACAGCAGCAGTGGTGGCTCATGGTCCAGGTCCAGGAGGGGGGAGAAGGAGGGAGTCAAGCAGGGTGTCCAGCATTCCTGGGTGCCTGCATTTGTTATTTGACAGATTTTCCATGGTAAGAAAACAGAGGGAAGGAGTGATGGAAAAACTTGGAAAGGTTATAAATTGAAGACAATTATATAATTTGGAACACACACACACACACACAGAGAGAGAGAGAGAGAGAGAGAGAGAGAGAGAGAGAGAGAGAGAGAGAGAGAGAATTCCATGATGTGGACGCAATAAAAACTTTGGCTGGAGCACTCTGAGATATCTTTGCATTAGATTGAAGACCTAATTACTGTATGTGATTTTTGTGAACTGAATCCATCCAACATTATGTGACTTGAGGAGGTCTTATATATCTTTTCTGTGTAACCTGAGTGCAGCCATGTTAGTCCGATGCAGCAAAAACAACAGTCTTGTGGCACCTGTAGTGTGCTATAATCCATGAAAGTTTATGCCATGATCAATTTGTTAGTCCTTAAGGTGCCACAAGACTCTTAGCTATTTTCTCTATACCTGTACACCTGCAGTGGCTTTTTCACCCTGGATAATGTATGAAATGCCAACCATTTGCCAACAGACACACACACACACACACACACACATTAAAACAACAAAACAAAGTAATCTTCCTTGGGGTATGGTACAATTGATTTGTTCCATCATTTTGTATTTATCTTCTTAATGTCTATGTGTTATTATATGCTATTGTTTCGCAGTGCCCTTGAGGGAGGGTTTGTTTGCTTGGTTGCTATTTTTTTTATCTGGTGCTTCATCTTCTCTCTCTCTCTCTCTCTCTCTCTCTCTCTCTCTCTCTCTCTCTCCCTCTCCCTCTCCCTCTCCCCTCATGCCTGTCTGAACCATCTTGATGGAAAGAGGGATATAAATATCCCTAAAAAAACAAAACAAAATACAAAAACCAAGCAAACAAATAAAGCTGACAAAAAGAAATAAAGTGATAGAAAACACAGGTCTTCCTTGCCCATGTGGACTGATAAGTTTTCCTCAGTATATTTGTTCTCTTTTATAACACCCATATACAGTATGTATGTATATGTGTGTGTGTGTGTGTGTGTGTGTGTGTGTGTATGTGTATATATATATATATATATATATATATATATATATATATATATATGTTTCGTATTGTACCTTTTCATTCCAATGTATTGTAAAAGTCACATAAGGTCCTCTATACATTTTCAAATTATTTCTGTCCCCTTCACATTTTCCCTAGGCACATTTGCACATCACGGGCACAACCTTTCCCTGCACAAAGAAGGATCCTCAGGCATCCTATATTATTCCCATTCTCCACCCACCCAGCCCTTTTCTCTCTGCACTGTGAGTAACTTAAGACTGCCTTTATCAGCATGGCCAGTGAGGGCCAAAAAATATGGCATGTGCATGCATGCATGTCCAGACCTACCCACCCACACCCCTCCAAGTATGCTGCTTTCAATGCTGAGGTGAAGCAAGGAAAGAAGTGGACTTCTACTGGGCCAGATGGGGAACCCTTGGTGTGCAGATACTGCACTTTTCCACCAAGAAGAGATATGGCCATTTTCATTACCTCCCACATTTTTGCACTCCATCTGTAGAATTTAATGGTCGTTCTCTAGTGTTTGGGAGGACATTAATGATAGCTACGGCATCAGGGAACTGAGCACAAACCTGTCACCACAGAGACCCCTCAGAGACATTATGTAGCAAACATCTGCAGAGGACTGGTAGCTCTATGGGAGTGCTCATAACTGCAGGTTAAAGGATCCTAAGTAGTTGGTTTGGGGAAAAACGTCTGCCTGTGAACTTGAAGAGTTGCTTCCAGTCAATATTGCACAAGAGCCAGTGTGGTGTAGTGGCTAAAGTGTTGGACTGAGAATTGGGAGATCTGAGTTCTAGTCCCCACTTGTCCATGGAAACCCACTGGGTGACTTTGGGCCAGTCACAGACTCTCAGCCCAAAGTACCTCAAAGGGTGGTTGTTGTGAGGATAAAAAGGAGAGGAGGAGGATTATGTACGCTGCCTTGGGTTCCTTGGAGGAGAAAAAGTGGGATATAAATGAAATCAATAAATAAGATGTGTCCATAGTTTAAATGTCAAGTAGATTGGCTTCATATGTTCAGTAATAGGAGGAAGGCACCACCTTTTATATAGTCAGGGTACTTGCTCAACTCTATACATAACATAAGTGTTGTAGGCATAAATGCTCATAGAGCAGCAACCAGGGGCAGTTCCAGATGAAAGGGAAGTAAGGATCTTGGAGAAACAATTTTGGGGGTGGGTGGAGTTTGATGACTGTCCCTCCCCGGAGTTCGTTTTGGTTCCTGATGCTGAGTCTAAGGCCATAGCTAGACCTAAGGTTTATCCCAGGATCATCCCGGGTTCATCCCTGCCAGAGCGCTGGATGCCCTGTGTGGCACTTAGATGAACAGGTTTGACCCCAGGACAATCCTGGGCTAAACCTTAGGTCAAGCTACGGCCTGAGTCAATTTGCAGCATGTTAAACCACTTTGCAGATTTACTGAGGATTTTGCATTTTTAAAAAAGGTTCTGCAATTTGTGCGGATTTCTGAGCAATTTGTGCAAATCACAGCTGAATTTGCACAATTTACAGCTGGATTTGCAGAATCAGCACAAATTCAGTTGTATAATTTATGCAAACCGCTCGGAAATCTGTGCAGATTGTAGAACCTTTAAAAATGCACAAAAAGTTCCCAGAGTTCAGAGAACAGCCTACAGTTTGGCTTTCAAATGTAAAGTGAGCCATACACGGAGCAGAACTCCATCAAGCCAAAATGAACTGGATTTCCCAGCAACAGACATCCCTTGAAAAGCGATACTCCACAAGGACCTGGAAGAACAGGACTCCAGCTCTTTAGCGCATCAGGCTCTTTAATGTGTTTTCAACCTTCTCCAGATTCAGTTGCAGATTTACCAGCCTGCAATCCTTCTGTCTCATCTGGATTAAGTTTCCACTTGTTTGCCCATATCCATCCCAAGTGTGCTACTTACAAGCCTTGGAATGGGTCACAGATTCTCACAAAACTCACTCATCTAGTTGACCTTCCATCAGGAAAGGAAACTATATAATGTCCCCATACAGCTATCTTGTCAAGGTTTCCCCTGTGTGGATTGTCAGCCTTAGTTTCCTTCTCAGATGGCAGGGGGAAGTTGTTTTGGGATAATATGTGTGCTATGGGCCAATGCAATATGCATTGATCCAAACCATACTGCCAATTTCTGGATTGTATCAACGATGAGAGTCATACACGGAGCAGAACTCCATCGAGACAAAATGAACTGGATTTCCCAACAACAGGCTATCAGTGGCTATGAGACCTGATGGTTATGTGCTACCTCCAGTACCCAAGGCAGTAAGCCTGTGTGCACCAGTTGCTGGGGAACATGGTTGGAAGGGTGCTATTGCACCATGTCCTGCTTTGTTGGTCCCTGGTAGACATCTGGTTAGCCACTGTGTGAACAGAGTGCTGGACTAGATGGACCTTTGGTCTGATCCAGCAGGGCTCTTCTTGTGTTCTTATGCTGCTCAGGTCTGCAGGTGTGTGTTTGTGTGTGTGTGTGTGTGTGTGTGTGTGTGTGTGTGTGTGTGTGTGTGTGAGTTCTACCCATCCAACATTATGCACATATGAGGATACATGGTAAGAAGTGCAGAAAGAGAGGAGATAATCCAAACTGGCTCTATAAATTTCATTCTATCTGGGGGCATTTTTTAGAATTCCTATCAAGGAACATCTAATCACTTCCTCTCAAAATAAATAGTATTATTCATGTCACCATGGCATGGATGTAAAGTCTGTCATTATGGGATCATTACAAGCCATTACTTTACCTTGAGCCTACAAGCTAAAAGAGCTGATAATTGTTATTGCTAATAAAAGTAACTGCTATGGCTCTGGGTTTTCAAATATAATTACATAGTGAGGCCACTTTGCTGCCATTTGATGGCCCAGCCCTTCTAATAACCATATAACTGAATTAGAAAAAGAGGAGGTGTGGATACCCAGGGATTAAATCCAAAAACTTGTCTCTACTGTTCCAGAGGCAGAACATTTGTATGTGCTCTCTCTCCCTCCCTCCCTCCCTCTCTCTCTCTCCCTCTCCCCCAAAAGGTAGAGAGTACAGAGAAACAATGGAAAATAAAAGGATGTGCCACAGCTCCACCCACCAGTTACACATCTCTTCTTTTGTCTCCTTCTCATCCACTCACTCTTTATGGTTAAGTGAAAGTGTTTTATTCTCTTTTTATTTTATTTTGTACACCACTCCGGCATTTTGAATGGGGAGCGGTATACAAATATTGTAAATAAATAAGTAAATAAATCCTCTGGCTACTGCCTAGAAGGCCATAGAACGGTTTCGGGAACTGAGGTTGGAGCTTGACCCTTTTCTCCACACCAGCTCCTTCTCTGTGCTAAGGAAAAGAGCATTGAAAGGGTAAAAGGGGGGCATGCCCAATGGTGGGAAACGTTGGTGACCACTAGGGGTGTGCAGAGTTGGGCTTCTCTGCTCTGAAATTTGGGGTGGAGTTTCGTAGAGGTGATTCTCTGGCCCAATTTCAGAGCAGTTCCCCTTACTTCACCATGTCAGATTACCCGTCGGAGAACTGCCAGTTTTCGGATAACCACTCTAGCCAATGGAAATTAATCAAATGCTTACAGCTCCATCACTTTAAAAGATAAAGAGATGAAACATGGCACAGTGGTAACTCTTAAGGAGTGCTTTAGACTTGCCAAGTTCGAATCAGATCAGTTCATGCCTTGAGTTTTTAGGATTTTTTTTTTTTACATAATCCCCTCAAACCATTATCTACCTTAAACACACACATGATGTAGTGACGGTAACCAATTTGGATGCCTTTAAAAGGGGGTTGGTTAGATTCCTGGAGGAGAAGGCTATCAATGGTACTAGCCTTGATGGTTGTGTGCTACCTCCAGTATTCAAGGCAGTAAACCTGTGTACACCAGTTGTTAGGGAACATGGGTGGGAGGGTGCTGTTGCACCATGTCCTGCTTTGTTGGTCCCTGGTCGACAGCTGGTTGGCTACTGTGTGAACACAGTGCTGGACTAGATGGACCCTCAGTCTGATCCAGCAGAGCTCTTCTTATGTTCTTAAAGAGAGGCCCTTCCCATTTGAAAGCAATTAGGTGGGTGATCACATGGGAAAGAGCCTTGTCCACAGTGGCCCCACACCTTTGGAACAAACTCCCATCCGAGGTCTGCCATGCTCCGCCCTTGAGGCTTTCAAGAAGGCCTTGAAAACATATTATTTTATTGTGGCCTACTTTGTGATATGATTACTGTTGTTGCTACTATTGTTCTTGCTGCTGCTGCTGGTTTTATTTTGGCTTTTATGGTTTTTAACTGCTATTTCATTGTTTTTATGTTTTTATTGTTTTTCATATTTGAACTGTTTTACGTATTTTATTATTGTAAACTGCCTTGTGAGGGCTTCTGTGAGGTGGTCAAGAAATGGCTTAAATAAATAAATGTGGAGATAAAGGCAAGCTAGAAATATTTCAAATACATAAATAAGTATATGGTTTATGGCCTCATCTACACCAAGCAGGATATTGCACTATGAAAGCAGTATATAAAAGGCAAGAACCACACTATTGCTTTACAGCAGTACTGAAGTATGCTGACAACTGTTGGGTCTCATTGACACATACCATATACTGCTTTCATTCCACTATATTCTGCTTGGTGTGGCTCCTGCCTTTTATATACCACTTTCATAGTGCAATATGCTGCTTGGTGTAGATGAGGCCTAAGTCTGCTCTGGTTAGAACAGAAGGCAAAGACCTGCTGAATCAGATAATGTCACTTCACGCATTTCTTTTACTACTGTACATGTTATTGAGTAGACCCATGGGAGAGAGATGTATCTCCTGTAACATCCATTAGGACTCAAGAAAGAAGTATGGTTTACTATGTAAAGCTAAAACTAAAACAAGCTGCAATGATACAAACAGCCATGTAGACTGTTGCTATGGAGACAGCCCATAGTTTCTCTCCACGTAGCTGCTTGATGTTTTAATATTATTGCCTTTCTCTGGTTCTTGCAGCATTGAGACAATAATGTTAACGCAGAAACAATTAATATGTTACTATAAGTCCAGGATAAGCTGAAGGATTAGAAGAGGGATACAGGCTGAGGTTGTGTTCATCCCTCCTGCTACCAACAGTCTCTGCTGAGGCCATCAGCGGGAAAGGAAGTGGCAGTCAGCCATCCCTCCATCGTGCCTTGATCTGTATGGGGCTATTAGAGGGAGAGGGAAAGGAAGCAGATGCTGAACTTTGCAAATAAGAATCTAGTGCCTGAATTTGCTTTTGATTCTTTTTCCTCCTCCCTCCCAGTTTTTTTTTTTCCTTTTGTGTCATTTTTTTATTATTATTGTAAGCCTGTGGGCAGGAACTGACTAAAGACATATTTTTGTAAGCTGCCTTGAGAGCCTCTTTGGCTGAAGGGCAGGTTAAAAGTGCTAAAATAAATAAATAAATAAATAAATAAATAAATAAATAAATAGCTGACCTTCCCGCAATGTTAACAGTGAAGATTTTAAGGGAGATTTTCAGCACATTTTTTCATGTACATTTCCGAATGCATGTCATTGGATTAGACCAAGGGTCCATCTAGTCCAGCACTCTGTTCACAGGGACCAACAAAGCAGGACATGGTGCAACAGCACCTTCCCATCCATGTTCTCCAGCAACTGGTGCACACAGGCTTACTGTCTTGGAAACTGGAGATAGCACACAACCATCAGGGCTAGTAGCCATGGATAGCCTTTGCCTACAAGAATTTATCCAAACCCCCTTTAAAGCCATCCAAATTGGTGGCCATCACTACATCTTGTGGTAGTGAGTTCCATAATTTAACTATCCATAATTTAACTATGCACCGTGTGAAGAGGTGCTTCCTTTTATTTGTCCTGGATCTCCCACCAATCAGTTTCATGGGATGACCCTGAAAAATGTCTCCCTCTCCACATTCTCCATGCCATGCATAATTTTGTACACCTCTATCAGGTCTCCCCTGAGCTTCCTTTGTTCCAAGCTAAACCATCCCAGTTGATGTAACCTTCTCTCAAAGGGGAGATGCTCCAGCCCCTTCATCATTTGAGTTGCCCTTTTCTGCTCTTTTCCCAGCTCTATAATTCTGAGGAATTACTGCTGCTGAGGGTTCAGGTTGAGGTTGTGTACAATCACTGTCTATCTATTACCTTTGCTGGTGAGTTGAGATAAAAAGTAACTGGGACAGTCATTTTCACAGCTCACATTAATAACATTGTTGTTGTTGTTGTTATAAATTGTGGTCCATAGGTGTCACACAGTTGGATGATCCTACAACCATTACTAACATAACGATATAGGACGATGCTGAAAGCACTGATGTCAATGACTACCAAAGTCACTGTTTAACATATCTAGACTAATCTGACAGCAACCAAAGGCATAGACTTTTCCTTCGCCTTCCCTTGACTTCTTTTCCCAGTGGGTACAGACCAGGAGTTCAAATGCTTTGAGGGTTTGTTGAAATGATGTGAGCGTTGCTGTGAACATAGCCAGACACAGAACATGTTTACCACATTCCACACAGCAACCATGCTCCAACTCAATGGGAATCCATAACAGACAACTCACAACTCAACAGATGTCCGTAGAGACCCACCATGGCTCCTTAGAACAAAAAGGCAGCCTACAGCTTCATAGGGCAGACACCATGCAGCTTCACAGCGCCTCTTGGATCAATTTTTAATAGTTCAGCCATACTCATTCTCACTGTGTAATCTTTCAGAGTTTTGTTTAGTCATGTGCGAAAGCCACATAAAGGATTTCATCATCCGTTCAGTTTTCCATTCCTTAAGCTATGCATCTGATACCTATATCCAAGGTTATCCACTGGACTTATTTGTTTATTTAGCTTATTATTTTTCCATTGTTCACTGCACATCTTGACATGTATTTTTTAAAATAAAATTCTCTTTCTATGTCTGTGTGTCTGTCTGTGTGTCTGTCTGTCTGTCTCTTTCCCAGATAGATAGATAGATAGATAGATAGATGTGTGTGTGTGTGTGTGTGTGTGTGTGTGTGTGTGTGTGTGTGTGTGTGTCCCTGTATGTACTCTCATACTTTGCTGGTTTCTCAATTGTTCATTTTAATCTAAGCCCTGGATGTTGCTGTGCATGTCTTTCACCTATGCACACACTGCAACATGGGCAAACTTAAATTGCATTGAATATGAGCAGAAACATTAGGATCAAATTGTGTTTTCAGAGGTTGCTTAAGTGATGCTGGACCCTGCTTGCTCATTGGTAAACCCACCGTAATCTGAATTTCTGTGCCTATCCCTAGAATTAAAACTTCAATCCCATTCCTGCCTGATCTGGACACTTGCCGATTTTGTCTCCTTAGGAATCCCGTGGATTCCTGGGTTTTTACAAGTTGTTCCTCCCTGATGCATGGTTGACTTGAGAACATAAGAAGAGCCATGCTGGATCGGACCAAGGGTCATAGAATCATAGAATAGTAGAGATGGAAGGGGCTTATAAGGCCATCAAATCCAACCCCCTGCTCAATGTAGGAATCCACCGTGAAGCATCCCTGACAGATGGCTGTCCCGCTGCCTCTTGAATACCTCTAGTGTGGGAGAGACCACAACCTCCCTAGGTAACTGGTTCCATTGTCGTACTACTCTAACATTCTGGAAGTTTTTTTTCCTGATGTCCAGCCGGAATCTGGCTTCCTGTAACTTGAGCCCATTATTCCATGTCCTGCACTCTGGGAGGATCAAGAAGACATCCTGGCCCTCCTGTGTGAAAACCTTTCAAGTATTTGAAGAGTGCGATCATGTCTCCCCTCAATCTTCTCTTCTCCAGGCAAAACATGCCAAGTTGTTTCAGTCTCTCTTCATAGGGCTTTGTTTCTGGACCCTGATTATCCTGGTTGTCCTCCTCTGAACACATTTAGTCTATCATTTAGTCCACACAGTGGCCAACCAGCTGTTGACCAGGAACCTACAAACAAGACCTGAGTGCAAAAGCATCCTCCTACCCATGTTCCCCAGCCACTGTTGTACATCAACACATTGCCTCTGATGCTGGAGGTATTAGCCATTGATAAAATAAATATCTGTATCATTTTTCCTCCCATGGACCAGGCAACTTTTCCCTACATTTCTGGAAGCAGGGCTACCTAGCATAAATCCTGGACACTTTCTTCCAGCTTTATTTGGAAAGTGTGTGGTAGGAGACCTGCTTTCTAGCCACGTGATTCAGCTTTTATAGTCTGAAAGGTTGCTGAAAAAGAAGGAATAATTTATAACAAGTCCCTGGGCTATCTTGAATTACTGTAAGTTTAATAAAACAACCCCTGCACCGAAAAGTCCATCCTCACCCACTTGGACATTGTTTCTCAGCTCCTCATGTTTTGGATGGAATTGACCCTTCCCCGTGCATCTGTCAGGGATGCTTAGGGTGGATTCCTGCATTGAGTAAGGGGTTGGACTCGATGGCCTTGTAGGCCCCTTCCAACTCTGCTTTTCTATGATTCTATGAAACCACTGAACTTTCTGTTGATGGTATGGATCATTCCTACTTCAGAGGAAGAAGCATAGATATGGAAGTGAATGACCAGAATGGATCTCCAAAGGTTTGTTCTTCTGGTATAGCTTTCCCAGAGCAGTTACAGAAGCAGTAACTGCCTCTCCAGATTTGTGTGTGTCCCTGTGATGTTCAGTTGCCTTATCTGCTATAAATGCATATATATATATATATATATATATATATATATATATATATTCAGGAAATAAGTAGGTCTCAAGGAACTTACAAATAGTAGAGGGGGGGTTGAATGCCTGAGTGTTGATTGGATGGTTGAGGCATGGTTGACCATATGAAAAGGAGGACAGGGCTCCTGTATCCATAACAGTTGCATAGAAAAGGGAATTTCAGCAGGTGTCATTTGTATATATGGAGAAGCTGGTGAAATTCCCTCTTTATCACACCAGTTAAACTGCAGGACCTATACTAGAGTGACCAGATTTAAAAGAGGACAGGGCACCTGCAGCTTTAACTGGTGTGATGAAGAGGGAATTTCACCAGGTTCTCCATATATACAAATGACATCTGCTGAAATTCCCTTTTCAATACAACTGTTAAACATTCAGGAGCCCTGTCCTCCTTTTCATATGGTCACCCTAGTAGAATTGTCAGAGGGGGATGAGTCTGTGTACTATGAGCAGGAGAGTTTGATATAGATGAGTGTTATGAAATACAGTGTGTAGGTTAGAATTCTGTGAGGTAGAGAGAAGTAGAAGATTTTAATATTCTTTAGTGGAACCTAGTAAATAAAGAAGTGACTGAAACCAATGTGCTTAGAACCTTGTAACCATGCGCATTTGCACTGAGGAAACCATTAAGGTTGAACACAGATTTACTTGAGTGAATAAATTCCAATTATATTAATGAACAACTGGTGTGGTCTGTGGAGGTGTCTGAGGAGAAAACAACAAATGGTGGCAGCAGAATGGGAAATTGAGGGCCAGGTTGCTGGGCTGTGGAGCTGTGGGGCCTGAAGAAGAGGCGAGACAGGAGCAGCAGCTGTAGGCCAAAACCCTCACACACGTCATCAGCACAGGGGGGATTGAAGTGGTCCTGGGTGCTAGTGGCATGGACCGTCCTGTCAGGTAGCTTGTGGGTGTCTCAGGTGAAGTTGAAACGAGACGAGGGGGCAGGGCGTCACAGTCCTCAACTCCATGCAACATGAAATTATGAGAATCAAGCTGCTTCTCTATGAAAACCATTTGTTTCTATCTCTTCTTTCTGCCTTTGGTAAACTCATTGGAAAAGACCAGATGCATCACTAGACTGGCAAATATGACATAAATAGCTACATCAGAATTTACTTTGCAAAGTCTTTTTGGAGACCTAAATTATAATGCAGTTCATGTTGCCATTGCAATGTTATTAATTGCTCCTGCTCAGGATACAATCACACTATGCCAGAGTTAAGGCCCCTTCCTTATTTGATTTATTGAATGAACTTGAAGAGGGGGGGAAAAACATGTTGAATTGGGCAGTATAAGAAAAAGCTATTCATCCTTCACTTTCCATGATGCGACTTTGCTAATCACATACATACAGCAGAATGGTCATATCAGCATCAAATTAGCCATTGGATCCCCTGATCATAAGCAAATGGTAATTAAGTTTAACTCATTCAACTTAATTAAACTGTATGCATGAGCATTAATGAGGCGATGTCCTAGTCTGAATGTAATATGTCTAATATACCTACCTATCAACACTTTTGTTCAGAAGTTCCCAGGTTAATATGACCTGCAAATTCAACTAATGGTGTTATTAGAAATGATTATTGTTCCATGGGTTCACTCTGTTCCACTTTTCTCGAATTCCCCTTTAATGAGAAGAAATCCCTGTATTAATTCTGGAATCGGAGTATGCACAGTTTTTGGTAGATTTCATTTTCTTTGTTTCATCTGGACTATTATTTTCTCCTCTATATTACCAACATTCAAACACCAGTGACAACACAGGAAAAGGAAAGAAAAGCAATCTTGATAAGTTTGCACGTCCAGCTTATTGATGTGGTGTTTTCCTGATACGCATGTGTTATCCTGTGCATGGGTAAATTTCCCCTTGAGTGAATTCTTTATTTACAGAGAAAGTTATGAATTTATCTAATTCAAGAAGGACGCAGACAAGCTGGAGTGTGTTCAGAGGAGGGCAACCAGGATGAAAAGGGGTCTGGAAACAAAGCCCTATGAAGAGAGATTGAAAGAACTGGGCATGTTTAGCCTGGAGAAGAGAAGATGGAGGGGAGACATGATAGCACTCTTCAAATACTTAAAAGGTTGTCACACAGAGGAGGGCCTGGACATCAGGAAAAACTTCCTGACTGTTAGAGCAGTATGACAATGGAATCAGTTACCTAGGGAGGTTGTGGGCTCTCCCACACTAGGGGCCTTCAAGAGGCAGCTGGACAACCATCTGTCAGGGATGCTTCAGGGTGGATTCCTGCATTGAGCAGAGGGTTGGACTCGATGGCCTTGTAGGCCCCTTCCAACTCTGCTATTCTATGATTCTATGAGTTCTCCTTTTACTGCAAAATCACCTTCTCTCTATGTAGGAGGTTTTGCACATGCACAATATCAAGGTGCATCTTGGGAGCTATTGTCCATCAGGGCACTGTGTGTCCCCTCATTATGCGGCCCCTTTCTGATTGGTTGCTTTCATGTGGGCTGCATGTGTGATGGTGTCATGTGATGTTTACTCACTGACATCCATCACTGGTATGGAGATGGTCCAGTGAAGCCCTCCTCTTCCTCAGAGGCAGAGCTGTGGTTACAATGAGGGAAGCAGCTATTGAGACCACTTCAAGAAAGATTTTGGGTGACGGTGATAAGATGACTGGAAATTTAGGGGGTAGGTGATCTGTGTACAACTTTATGATGCATGTTCCAAAGTGTGCAATCAATTCTGAATTTAATAATGAATGAGTAATACATCAATCTAGTTCCAACTACAAAAGTGAGCATTAGGAACGGGCAAGGTTCAACTAACTCATCGACTAATTATGAAATTCAGTGGCATCACTAGTGTTCTCCTGCACATTGGTAGTACAAAGTACAAAAAGAAATGTTGATGTGACCATATGCACAATTATATCAACATTGCTTCTTTGTGTGTGTGTCATTTTTTATTTTATTTTATTTATTAAAACATTTATATCCCGCCCTATATCACAAGGATCTCAGGGCAGTGTACAGATAAAGCCATACATATAAAATAGAACAAATATACAATTCTAAAATGAATTAAACCATTAATATGTTAAAAGCAATACGAAATTGCAAAACAGTAAAATCCAATTAAAAGAAGACAGTGTGCAGGCTGGTGGATTTAGCCATTGAAGGCTCTGTTAAAAAAACCATGTCTTAACCTGGCGCCGAAATGAAGCCAGGGTCTTCAACCTCAGTACAAAATTCAAAAACAGAGAAGCATCAATGGAGGGTTTCTAAGGCATTAGTTCTCCTTCGGAAACAAGACCAGGTAATTAGGAACGCCATAATCTGAGTAAAAATAAGGATGATGAGGCAGGAGACATAGGCATGCCACTATAAAGATGCATTTAGACCAGCAATTTTGTAACGTTGCAGTGAATTTTAATGTCGTCCCCCACTTCTTCATACTGCACTGCTCTACAGACTTGTTGGCTCTGTTTCTTACATCCCCCATCAAACGATTGTTGCATTTGCACCACTGCACCCATAACTGGCAAATTATTTACTCATTAAAAGGTGCTACATCATTTTTAAGCCAAAAAGGCACCCAAGGCAACGTACAGTCCATTAGTATTACGTGCAGTGATAAATTCGATACAGCATGCTGAAAGCAGGTGGGAAGGTGGGAACTTTCTAATATGATTGTGAAGTGGCCAGATTTCTCCTCTTCCAAGAAAAGCATAGGCCCAGTGTAAGTGCGGCCCACCATCAGACTCTGCCCATTTGAACAGAAAAAGCAGGTGCAGGAGGAGGGAGGCAGGGATTTACCTGAACCTTTCTGGCACCTTTCCCAAACTCAGAATCATTCCCAAGTGCTTGTGCTCTCTGGCTTTAGCTAGACTTAAGGTTTATCCCAGGATCATCCCGGGGTCATCCTTGTTCATGTAAATGACACACAGGATATCCCGGGAGAAGGCAGGGATGACCCTGGGACGATCCTGGGATAAACCTTAGGTCTAGATAAGGACCCTCCCACCCTCCCTCCCTCCCTCTCTCTCTCTTTCACTTGCTCTCTCGCTCTCCATGAGGAAAATGACACAGATACCCATATTTTACCCTTAAATGTGCAGCAAAATGTTGAGAGCAAAATAGTGTCAGAGAGAGGGTTAAGCAGTCTCCCTTTCCCTCCCTCCCATTCCCCGAACTAAACAAGTTCCTGCTCTTGGTTTAAAAAGAAAGAAAATACTGGATGAAAGGAATACAAGAGCATACGTCATTGGACATGTCTAGACGTGCTTTTTATACTGTATTGCTTTTTATGTGCTTTTTATACATGTGCTTTTTATACTGTATTTTGTATTTGTGCTTTTAACCTGTTGGTTGTTTTATTATGGTTTTAATTTTTGTGAACCACCCAGAGAGCTTCGGCTATTGGGCGGTCTAAAAATGTAATAAATAAATAAATAAATAAATAAATAAATAAATAGACAGGGGCTAATTCCAGGGATCGCCCCGGGATCATCCCTGTGTGTCCACATGATGCACACGGGATCCTGGGGGCAGGGAGCGATGATCCGGGACAGCTTTAATCCTGACTTTTCCCACGGTTTTGGGATCATCCTGAGACTGTGGGATATGTGGGTGGCCATCCCGGCTTCATCCCGGCTCCTTGCGAGTAAATGCAAGGAGCTAGGAACTGGGCCTGGGAGTTCCGTGCCCATCGTGGGTGGTTGGGAGGGGGGAGCGGGATTTTTTTTTTAAAAAAAACCCCAACAACCCTTACCTTTATTGTTGGAGCGTTTGTGTGCTCACTTCAATAAAAAACAAAAACAACATGGCAGCAGCGACGTCCTCCTCCCTCCTGGGACATCACATGCTGCACGTGGACTGAGAGGGAGGATCTCGTGATCACCATATCATGAGATCTTCCCCCTTCCCTGCCCAGTGTAGACATTCCCAGATTCCATTCATGGCAGTACCACAATGTACCTTGAATAAGGTTGTTGTGAGCTCCTGATTCGGTCCAGGAGGCCAATGGACCCCCCCCCCCCACTTCCATGTCTGGCTATCCCGGACCAGTCGGGTGTGTTTGGAACGAGCGTGGGCCCATGCCAAAGTGCTCATGAACCCCCACAATTGTTCAGCGGTGACCCACGTTGGTGGCCAACATCGCACACTCCCCCCCCCATCTGAGTTAATGGTGGCTGCCATTAATGCAGCAGGGGAAATGCGCGATTTCTGGAGCCTCCTGGTGACTGAACCTGGAACCTTCTGCATGCAAAGGAGGTGCTCTACCATGGACAACAGACCTTCCCTTAAGCCACAAAGGCCCATATGTTTGGCACACATGAAAGGGCTTTCTCCTCTGTCAATCACAAACTGTGAATTGTTCCCCCATCAATAAAAATGTCTACCACACACACACACACACTTCTAGCTTTTAGAAAGTGTGTGAAAACATATATTTTAAATGTAACCTTTTAAATTGTGGAATTTTTTTAACATTATACTGGCCTGGTTCAGACAACACGCTAAACTATGCTGCTTAAGCACAAAATAACAGAATGCATTCCATTAACCATTTTGTGCTTAAGTAGCATGGTTTAGTGTGTTGTCTGAACCAGGCCATTGTTTTACAGTTTGGGGGAGAAATCCTATGCCCCTAGATGGCATCTTGGGTAGGGGGGGGCGGCAGAACATAGGAATTTTCAGTTTTCTGGCTCTGAGCTCAGAGACAAGCCCCCAAGCACGGAGCCAAGAAATCACACTCCCTCTCCCCTCCCCCTCACAGCCGGTGAGGAGTGAACTGTGGTGGCTGCCTCTCCATGTATGATAAACTGAGTGCCCAGGGTGAAAACGGGGTGGTCCTGGGGACAGAGAGGGGAGGAGTCCACAGAGGCTGGTTTAGACAGCTTCCTAAGCAGTGCACTGCTTCCCCCTTCCTGCTCCAACACCCCCAGATAAACAACCCAAATCATCCATCAATATGGCTTCTGCAAAGGCAAGTTCTGTCTCACTAATCTACTGGAATTTTTTGAGAGTGTCAACAAACACGTAGACAGGGGTGATCCAGTGGACATTGCTTACTTGGACTTCCAAAAGGCTTTTGATAAAGTCCCCCACCAAAGACTCCTGAACAAACTTAGCAGTCATGGAATAAGAGGAGAGGTCCTCTTATGTAACTGACTAGAGAACAGAAAACAGAGAGTAGGAATAAATGGTCAATTCTCCCGATGGAGGGAAGTAAATGGTGAGGTCCCACTGGGGTCGGTATTGGGACCAATTCTTTTTAACTTGTTCATAAGTGATCTAGAATTAGGAGCGAGCAGCAAAGTGGCCAAGTTTGCTGATGACACCAAATTATTTAAGGTTGTTAAAACACAAGGGATTGTGAAGAGCTCCAAAGGGATCTCTCCAAGCTTGGAGAGTGGGCATCCAAACGGCAGGTGTGGTTCAATGTAAGCAAGTATAAGGTGGTGCACGTTGGAGGGGAAAATCCCAACTTCAAGTATAACCTAATGGGATCTGAGCTGGGAGTTACTGAACAAGAAAGAGATCTTGGTATTGTGGTGGACATCTCGATGACAATGTCCACCCAGTGTGTGGCTGCTGTAAAAAAGGCAAACTCCATGTTAGGCATTATAAGAAAAGGAATTGAGAATAAAATGGCCAGTATCATACCGCCTTTATATAAATCTACGGTGGGACCACACTTAGAATACTGTGTACAGTTTTGGTCACCATACCTAAAAAATGACACTATAGAGCTGGAAAAAGTGCAGAAAGGGGCAACTAAAATGATTAAGGGGCTGGAGCATCTTCCCTGTGAGGGAAGGCTACATCAACTGGGTTTGTTTAGCTTGGAGAAAAGGAGGCTAAGGGGAGACATGATAGAGGTGTCCAAAATTATGCATGGTGTGGAGAATGTGGATAGGGAGACATTTTTCTCCCTCTCTCAAAATACTAGAACTCAGGGTCGTCCCATGAAGCTGATTGGTGGAAATCCAGGACTAATAAAAGGAAGGACTTCTTCACACAGCGTATGGTTAAATTATGGAACTCACTACCACATGATGTAGTGATGGCCACCAATTTGGATGGCTTCAAAGGGGGGTTGGATGAATTCCTGGAGGTGAAGGCTATCAATGGCTACTAGCCCTGATGGTTGTATGCTATCTCCAGTATTCGATGCAGTAAGCCTGTGTGCACCAGTTGCTGGGGAACATGGGTGGGAGGGTGCTGTTGCATCATATCCTGCTTGTTCATCCCTGGCCGATGGCTGGTTGGCCAATGCGTGAACAGAGTGCTGGCCTAGATGGACCCTTGGTCTGATCCAGCATCAGGGCTCTTCTTATGTTCTTATGTTCTTCTCCATCATGCCAAAAAACCAACAAACAGGGCAGATGGATCCCCTCTGTGCTGCCTCCACCCAGCACTGGACAGACGTAAGTCCCTGCATTGGGGTGTATGACTGGGTACAACCCATAGGATCATGCTCTTAATGCTTGTACTTCTTTATTGTTTTGAGGTTTTATCATTTGAATCGCTGTGCTAAACATCTTTTTAGCAAAGAAGTCAGTATATAAATGTTCTTGTTGGTGGTGATATTCTCCACCTGGTAATAAACAATACCCCACCCGATCCATTTATCTGCTCTGCCTTCTTTTGTCTTTGCCAAACCATTGATTTTCAGACTGGCCAAACTCATTACAGCTAAAGAAAAAGAGACAAACATGATACTTTCCCCGTCTCCCACGGCACAGCCGGCTTCCCGGGGTGTTATTGCGATGGGCCCGATAACACAATGACAGTAGCTGCACTGCCAATTGTTTAGAGAAACTTGCTCATTAGTTATACCTGGTTCAATTTCGATCTTCAGGAACTTCATATGAGTGCATTTAATATTCAGCCTTTCGATTTTCTTTTTTCAGTTCATTAATTTGAACAGTAATCTCATCCTTTTCAGCACGGAGACACCATTGTGCGCTTGTCTGGGTAAAATAGTCTACTGACAAATCCAATAAAGTCATTTCCCTTACTCCAGCTATTTCACTTATAAAGCACACATTACCTTAACCTTCGATATGCTAAGATGGACCTGCTGTGCACCAGGCCAGAACCTTCTGTGAATAATATGGGCCCTACTTCCACATTTTCCCAAAGCCATTTTCCTTGTGTTACACGACATCATGGCTCATCCCTTGCCTAGCCAGACTAATTTATTTTATTTCCAATATTCATCTACAGCTCCATATCTAAAATATATGCTAGAGTGGTGAACATATGAACAAAACAGTAAAAATGTTTGTTTTGTTTTTTAAGTAAAACAGCAAATTAAAACTGATTTAAAAGGAAGCACCAATAAAAAAATCGTGACTTGTCAGCTGAGGAATGCTTATTTGAAAACAGTTGTTTTCAGGAGGAGCCGGAAGCAGCACAGAGTTATTATTATTATTATTATTATTATTATTATTTATTTATATAGCACCATCAATGTACATGGTGCTGTACAGAGTAAAACAGTAAATAGCAAGACCCTGCCGCATAGGCTTACAATCTAATAAAATCATAGTAAAACAATAAGGAGGGGAAGAGAATGCAAACAGGTACAGGGTAGGGTAAGCAGGCACAGGGTAGGGTAAAACTAACAGTATAAAGTCTGCACAACATCAAGTTTTAAAAGCTTTAGGAAAAAGAAAAGTTTTTAGTTGAGCTTTAAAAGCTGAGGTCAGGCAGGCAGTTGGTGCCTGCCTGACCTCCAGGGCTAGGGAGCTCCAAATTTATTTATTTATTTACTTATTTATTACACTTATATACCACTCCCATAGCCAGGGCTCTCTGGGCAGTTTACAGAAATTCTAAAATTGAGATAAAAACCAGTATACAAAATATAAAATTCTAAAACACAGAAACATACACACATAAAGCATTAAAAACCATTAAAAAACTAAACATGTGGGTGATTAAGATGTGCCGTCATATGCCTGGGCAAAGAGGAAAGTCTTAACCTGGCGCCAGAAAGATAGCAGTGTTGGCGCCAGGCGAGCCTCGTCAGGGAGATCGTTCCACAGTCGGGGGGCCACCACCGAAAAGGCCCTGTCCCTTGTTGCCACACTCCGAGCCTCTCTCGGAGTAGGCACCCAGAGGAGGACCTTAGATGTTGAACGTAGTGACGGGTATATTCACGCTGGGAGAGGCGTTCAGTCAGGTATTGTGGTCACAAATAGAAGGGGCCACCACACTAAAGGCTCTTCTCCTGGTGGATGCCAATCAGGCCATAGGCCCATGTAGAATGATCAAGAGCAGGGCCTCTAATGACCTCTATGACCAGACAGCCTGGTAAGGCAGGAGGCACTGACTCAGGTATCTTCACCCTAAGTTTTTTATGGCATTGCACAATAATACCCAAACCTTAAACCTGGCCTGGTAGTCAATAGGCAGCCAGTACAGTTTCCTCAGCAAAGAAGTTACATGCTGAAAAGGAGGAGCTCCTGACAACAGCCCAGCTGCTACGTCCTGCAGTAACTCCAGCTTTCAGTGCAGCCTTAAAGGCAGCCCCACATAGAGTGCATTACTGTAATCCAGTCTTGAGGTTACTAACATCTGTACTACTCTGACCGAGGCCCTTTCTACACATATGGGTGTAGAGGGAGGAAGGGAGAGGGGGCCATCCCGGACTTCCCTGCTTCCGGGATCATCTAACCGGGCCGCGGACCACCATTTTTTTTAAAGGGACAGAGCTGGAGGGCACTCGCGCTCCAGCGAAAATTTAAAGGTAACCTCCCAAAAATGAACCCACTCCCTACCCCACCCCCAAGTGCCCTGCACTCCCTCCATCCTGGGTTCTTCTCTCTGATGACCCCTGCTACTCACGGGGAAGAGGGAAGAAGCCAAGATGGGCGCCCCCCCCTGCAGTCCTCGGGATGGTTCTGGTACCACATGAAAAAAGTGAGATAACTGACATCTCAGTTATCCTGGGGAAATGGAGGGATTGTCCCTCCCTGATTCCGGGATCCCCTGTGCATCATTTGCACCTAATCTACACCAAGCAGGATATTGCACTATGAAAGCGGTATGAAAGCAGTATATAAAAGGCAGATGCCACATTACTGTTTATAGCAGTATTGAAGTGCACTGGCAAATGTTGGGGCTCATTGATATATATATATATATATATACACACACACATACCTCTTTCATACCGCTATATCCTGCTTGGTGTGGCTCCTGCCTTTTATATGCCGCTTTTGTAGTGCAATATCCTGCTTGGTGTAGATCTAGCCTGGCTCTCAGTCACAAAGTTCGTACCCTGAGAGTCTGTTCAGGCAGGAAATATTGGCAGAAATTGCTCAGATGTTTAGAAAACAAAACAGACAAGAGAAGTGGGAATTTTACAAGCCATATGCTCAACACTGTATCTGAAGGGTGGTGTCATGCCCTGCATAGAGATGGAGTCAGGAGATGAGGAGGAGGTGGCAGAGGCTGGACCTAGTACCGAGAAGCCCAGCTCAGGTAGTGAGGAGGCTGGACTGGCAGAGACTGTGGCAGAGCCTCAGGGAGAAGAGCCAAGGCCAGCTGGGACCTCTGCTAGCTCTGAGGGCCTGATGCCAGCAAAGACTACGGAGGAGCTGCAGAGGTCTGAGGAGGAGGAGGAGAAGCCTGGTTTCAGCCAGTTGCGGGCGGAGAAGGCAACCAGACGCCGGTCTCGCCGCCTCCACCAGAAACACCAGGCAATTAGGGATCAGCTGAGAGGCCATGACTCAGCACTCTGACTAAGGATAAAAGTGCAGCTGTGAGCCATGCAAAGTTGTCAGAGATTATCTGAGCATTCTGGCGGAAGCCTTTGCTCTTGGGACCTTGTTCCTTGTTCCTGAACGCCTGGATTCTGATTCCTGTCTTGATTCCCGGACCCCGTGACCACGTCTGCCTACTCTGGATTCCTGCTTCGACCTTGGACCGGTTTGTGACTACGTCTTGCCTGTTGTTGCCCCTGACTCTGGACTGTGTTACTGGTTTGTCGCTGACTGTGGGCTGTGTTTGAACTTGGACTGCATTATCGAATCTCCTCTTTGCCACGCTCCCTTGACTTTGGACTGGACATTGACTACTCTACAAGCCTGCTCCTTGAACTGTTCCTGTTCCTTGACTTTTGCAGTCAAACCCCTGTTTTCCCCTCCTTTCCCTGCACTGTTTAGCTTCTGTAAATAAACACCTTCGTTGCCTAGCTACCGGCTGGTCTTATCTTTCTTTGTCAAGCCATTTGGCGGCTTTCCCGGACAGGTGGATTTTAGACCATTAAAGAGGGGCAAATGTATTTTCATTGTAAACATCAAAGAGGGAACAAAAGCCACCAGCATTTTTTTACTTATTCTTCAAGCTACTCAATGAAAAGATACTTGGGCAGGATCTATACTACTGCTTATTAGAGGTGTGCTCCGCTCCGATTAGAATCGGAGAATCAGAAGCGAATTGGCCTGCTCTGCCTTGCCTAGAGGCGGAGTAGAAGCGGACCGCAGACCCTTAGAAGCAAGGCGAAGAGAAGCACCCATAGGAGAAGCGCTTCTATTTTCGCGGAGTGCTCTGATCGCCATTTTGAAAAAATTCACCCATAGGATTGCATTGTGGAAAACAAAAGGGGATAACTGTGTTGTTTTTTAAGCTATCTTTCTGAAACTTCTTGTGCTTAGAGAGTCGTGGCTGGGCGTCATTTTGAGCCTACTCTCAGCTCTCTGCGTGGTGCAGTTCGCTTGCTATAATTTTTGGAAAAATAGGGTAAAAAAAAGCGGGAGAGGTACCCTTTTGAAATGCTGAGAGGCAGATTCATGATCACATGATCCCAAAGTCGGAGGAGGGGATAGGCAAAACAGGACTTGGGATACTGGGAAACTTCTCTTTCTTAGTCTGTGAACGGACTTTTCCCAGCGTTTTTTAAAACAGTAGCCCCACCAAATGCACAAACACAACCTGAAATCATATACTAAGCAAATAAATAACAGATAGGAAACACAGCACTGCTACCCACCCTAACCTTGGTGAACAACTGAATAGATGTGGTGCAAGGGGATGAGGTCCCCTAGGGCATGTGGACGTGCCCAGTGCACAGACACTGTGTCCTGCTCTGGAGGGTCATCAGAGCCCTCCAAAGGTTAACCAGTGGACAGACTGAAGCTAATGCTTGTCATGAGTTGAAGTGGCAGGTCGCTTCTTAACACTGGCACTTACTTAGGGCCTGTCAACAATTGGCACAGTTCCCCCTCCCCCTGGGCACGTCCACTTTCCTCTTACTGGTAAAAGACAGACATAGACTTTTTTTTTTAAAAAAAAAATTCTTGTTGTTTATTCAGCCTGCTGCTTTTAATTCCACCCTTCCTTTGTTTGTTTATTTATTTATTTATTCCATTTTATATTTACACCCCATAGCCCAAACTCTCCTGGCTTTTCCTCTTCAGTGAAGTCAGGCAGGCTTTCATTGTGGTTCAACTCCTTATTGTTGTTGTTGTTGTTGTTATTATTGCTATTAATATTAATTAGTACTGCTATTATTAACATTACTATTGTTGTTGTTGTTGTTGTTTAATAATGGCTGTGATCATGGTGCAGTCAATCAACTCTGAAGCAAGGATCACAAAGCTTTACTCTTATCCTCCTAGCCTTCTAGTTATGGGATGCAAAAGAAAAGGCATCTCTCTGTGCTGCTCCCACCTCATAGGGATGGTTTGCATTACTGGCTTTGAAACTATCCTTGGCTCACTTCCTTGTGCCCCCAGAAATGTCTGCTGCCTGCGTGCCTTCCCTCCCTCCCCTGTCCACCTCGCAGGGATGGGTTTTGTGTGTCTTGCTTTGACTCAGGGGAGAAGTCCTTCCTGCACTCACTTAGACTTTTGGAAGTTCCAAATCAATTTTTCAAGCGTGGAAGAAGATTCATATAGGTTTATCTACTCCCCAATTCATGGCATGTTGGGATTTCCTTTGAAACGGCCCCTGTCTGCAGCTTTAAATCCCTGAGATACTGGGGTGTCCGATTTTCAAAATTCCCCAAAAATCAGGGGAGGCTTGCATTGGCTTGAGTCTTGTTTGCGTGGCTCCCTCCCTCCCTCCCTGTATGCAGTGTGAGTTCTCTGGTCGCCATTCGGGGCTGAGTAAGAATTTTTTGCTCATGTTCTAAATTGTTCTTGATTTTTTTCGCCTACTCCACACTGTAAGACATCCTGAGAGTATAAATAGGTTGATTTGGCATTGCTTATTAATTTGGTCACATTTGATGATAGGCAGGAAGGAATGGGCATAATGGTGAGCATTCACAGGCACTGTTGTGGTGACTGGTAATTCCTGAGGGCTCCCAGTACTGAGCCCTGCGGCCAGGCTGGGAGATAAGGGTTACCTCTGAGGCCAACCTTTCTCACCCACGTTGAGCCTTGTGGCCTGGGTTGGGGGTGACACCGGAAGGTCTCCCTACCCCAAAAGGGGCAGCCTGTGGGAGGGCAAAACCCATGGGACATGAATAGCTCACCCTACTCAGAAAGGTCTGAAAACCAGGCCAGACTGCATGCCCTTTAGGTTCCCCCTTTGCAGATCTTTAATAAAATGTGGCCCTGTTTAAACCAAATATTCTGTGTGTCATCTCTTTATTTACTGACCTCCGTCTCACAAATGGATTAGAGGAGATTTTGCATCTAGATTATGACAATGAGGGTAATATGAAGAATTTAATGTCATGAAGTTGTCATTCTCTCTCTCTCTCTCTCTCTCTCTCTGTGTGTGTGTGTGTGTGTGTGTGTACGTGTACATACACCTATAATCTTTTCTAATGGAATGTAACAAAAAAGAAATAGAGAGAGAGAAGAACAGGCTAGAGGGAGATTTGATCTATTGCAACAAATAGGGCTTTCACCCCAAAAATCACAGCGATGGGTCCTCTCAAGGAAGGAGGCAGGGGTGGAGGCAGGAAGCAGAACTGATCAAATAAAAAACAGGTACTATTGAACTGATACTAACACATGGGGTTCCTTGCGGCTGTGAAATATTGTGTATTTAAAGGTCAGCAGAAAGTCACAGGCAGGGAGGAGGAATCAATTTGTCACATGCTGCTCTGCATAAAAGTTGTTTCTGTCAAAGGGTTTGGTAGGGAAATGCACTGCAGACAAGGCCTTGAAGACCACAAACCATCACAAGCCATCACCTTGGGTGCTTCAAGTTTGAGTAAATGGCTGCTCTCCTTCTGTCACCAAATCATTTCCCTCCTGCCAAAAGATGTTATCAGTGAGACAGATTTGTTGAGAAAGGAATATCTGTGCTTCACTTTTTACTGTGCTCCTAAGAATTGTCTCATTGGATCCGATAACCTCGTCCACTTTTTTGCTCCCAACAGTGGCCAGTCGGATACATCTGGGAAGTGACAGGCAGAGTGTGAAGGGCGATGGCCTTCTCCTGTTGGTTGCCCATGGCATCTGCCACTCAGAGGTAGATGGCTCTGCACATGGGCTTCTCCATCCTTTTTATTCATAAGCATTTACTGATATTCCCACATTTGTCCTCCAATTTTCTGAAATTTCTTCCACAATAGAGGATTAAATTTTTCTGCCTCATTCTCTGGTGCTTTAGAATTCCTCTTCAAAATCTTTTTCGTAGTGTTCTCAAGTGCACCTTATACTGTAGTTACAAGGTGGCCAAGAGGGCTGTACTGTGTTTGTTTGTTTGTTCATTCAATTTTCTTCTTTCATTACACAACTCTCCATCACTCTGAAGTCTCCCCAGCTGTCTACACTTCCTGGTCTAAAGGGATATTTATTTGTTTGATGGACTGATTGATTTGTAGCCCACCTTTCTACCAAGGAAATGGCACTCAAGTTTGAATTACCCATTGGATTGTATCCGAGCTATAATAGAAGCCAGCGAGATTGCAGACCACTAGAGAGATGACTGTACAGTGAAAGATGTGACACTCACTCACGTCTTTGACTGCCTTTTAACTACAGTAGATGCAAGAAGTCCAGAGCCCACCCACTAGAATTTCACCAGATCTTTCCTTGCCTTTGAATTTCCTCCTCCCAAAGCAATCCCTTTTCTATCAAATAAAATGAGACGGGTTAAAAAAAAATCAGGGGGATACATTTTTTGACACAGCACTGCCTAATATTGATAGCCCACACAGGGGCCCTTTCTACACCATTGTTTTTTGGAGGGATCATCCCAGGATGATTCCTCCATTTCCCTGGGATAACTGAGACCCCGGTTATCCCAGTTTACATGCAGTCCCGTGATGATCCTGAAGACTGGGGGTGGTGTGGGGGCTCGACCTGGCTTCTTCCTTCTTCTCCATGAGTAGTGGGGGTGAGCAGAGGGAAGGAGTCATAATGGGGGGGGGGAGTCCAGGGCCATCGGGGGTGAAGTTGGAAGCAGAGTTGGGGCCTTTTTTATCTTTTAATTTTCACTGGAGTGTGAGTGTGCTCCAGCTCTTTCCCTTTTAAAAAAATGGTGGGCGCAACATTTATTGATTTATTTGGTTCGCTTTTGATTAGAACTTACCCAAATTTACCAATTTCCTCATGAACAGGATAGAAAGAACTTGGCACTGGGCAGGGGGAGAATTTAGGAGAAATCAAAAGTGACAGATGTATCCATCACTAACAAAGAACATGGAGAACAACAACAGCAGCAGCAAACTTTAAATAAAGTGATTGCTCTCTGCTTCCTGTTCCTATAGGTAGATCACATTTTCTAGGTCTTCCAGAAACAAGTAATTGTTCCCTAAAGATACAGTAATACTTTCTTACAGACCTCACCCCCAAACAACAACAACAAACAAACAAACAAACAAAACACTGAGAAATTTCTTGAAGGTCCTTACTGAAAGGCTTTTTAAAAAAACTTCCCCCCTCCCAATTTTATACATGTTTCCCCAAAGGAAGACCCCCACCCCCGGCAATCTATTACAAATTTCACTTCAGGCTAAATTTGGGTGTCAGCTCTTCTTGCCTTAAATATATTAGTTAGACGCTCTTCCTATTTGATAAACTGTCACTTAACGCTCAGCGGAACTGAAGCTTTAATCTCCGAAACTGTACTCTGTTCTAAAAGCCACAAAATGAATAGCGGATAAACATGGTGAGTGGGGGGGGGGGACTGAGTAGAAGACCTGTGTGTCCTGGAAGGAGACACTGGGCAGCAATTATCAAAAGCTCATGTGCCGTTCATCCAGGAGAGTGTGTGACTTTGGTGTCTGTCTCTTAAAAAAGTCTCTCCTTGGCTGCCATCAGTGGGATTTATTTGATGCCCAATAATGAGGCAAGCCGCAGTGATGCTTTGCTCCTAGAAAGGAAAGCAGGTCAGGAGCATTTACAAAGGATCATGCTAATGAGTTAAAAGGAATGCTGGATGGAAGCAATTAAAAAAAAAAGCTGCTCTGAATGCTCATCTGCCAGGAGGAAGGCTTCAGTCCCTTGTCACTTAAAAATAAAAGATCAGAATGGTGGAAGGGGGGGATCAGAACTGTGTGGGAGGGAGTTTCTCTTCCTCTGATAAGCATTGTTATGTAATTCTCTAGTATGTCCTGCTGGAGCCCATGGGAAGGAAGGAGAGGGGTGTGGGATTTCAAAGGTGTGGAAATACAGGCAGAGGATTCGGGACAAAGTCACATATTTCGAACCTACAGAGTAGAGTAGAATTCATCTGACTAACTGCGTTTGTACACAGAAGCCCCCTGAAAAATAAGTTATTGTCAGTCTTTCTGTCTTCGGCCTCAGCTAGACCTACCGGTTTAGAACGACGGAGGGGTGAAGATCTCACGATATTTTTATCACAAGATCTCCCCCTCTGTTTATACGCAGCATGCCACAACCTCAGAGGGAGAGGACATCGCGCCCGCCATTTTATTTTTTAAAGTAGAAGGAGTGCAGGAGTGCTTGTGGGCAAAAGGTAAGGTGTTTTTAAAAAAAAAACAAAAAAAAACACACCTCCACCCCACCCCTGCATGGATCCCAGCTACTATCGAGTAACTGTGAGGAGCCGTGACAAACCGTGATGGTGGGCCACACTTTCCATGCTTTCAGGATCAGCCCGTGACCACGGAAAAAGTGGGCCTAAAGTGTAGGTCGAGATCCCGGGGAAAGGAAGGGATCATCCCTCCCCGATCCTGGGATCCCCTATGCATCATGTGAACACACAGGGACGATCTCAGGGATCGCCCCCGGGGCGGATCCACACGTCGGCTCCAGAGCGCATTTATGCGACCCCAGGGCACCCCGAAAACGATAGTCTGTACTTGCCTGTAAAAAGAAACGAGGAAGAGATGACGATGATGATGCCGCCGCCGCCGACGCCACCCAGCTTCCTGCTCCCTGGCCAGGATGGAGAGCTGGGTGGAGAGCGGAAAAAGCTCTCCACCCCGCCTTCTTCAAAAAGAGCTCTCCGAGCCAGCCGGGGAGCAGGAAGCTGGGTGGCGTCGGCGGCGTCATCGGTGGCGTCTCTTCCTCGTTTCTTTTTACAGGCAAGTACAGACTATCGTTTTCGGGGTGCCCTGGGGTCACATAAATGCACTCTGGGGCCGACGTGCGGATCCGCCCCTGGATAAAGTCCCATCTAGCTATGGCCTTAGAGTCTTCACTGTGGGGGGGGGGTCTTCACAGCACCTCTTTGGCCCCACATTCCATTTAAACACAGCAGCATTGCAGATACAGGGTGGAGACAGTTAATCCCCATGGCAGGACGAAGCATGGGCTTTCTAGTTGCCATTTGGCTCAGCCGTCCTGCCCCTGCCCTCTGCCTGGCGTTCCTGCTCTCCCAGAGACCAATCACTGGTCACAAACAACACAAGCTGGAAGCTGAAGTGAGGTCACCACTGACAGATGGTGGGTGTCCTCACAGGAACCAAAAAGGGAGAGTTCTCAGGATGCTATAGGAAGGTTTTATTATGCAAAAGCCCAACACATTTCAGCCTCTTGTTTTTTAAAGGCCTTCTTCAGGGGACTGTAAAAGTACATATAAAAAAACCAGGAATGAGACAACATCTAATTTAAAACTTTTTACTATGATAAGAGCACATTGCAAGTACAGTCTGTACATAGTTTGAACAATACTATAATTTCAGTGAAACACATAAAAAAGTTTTTAGGCACATTGTAGATGAGGCCTGTGCATATATTTAATAATACAGAACTATTAAAATATTACATATTTGTTATAAAGTCTGCAGAAATTATTAAAAAGAAAATTTGTCTTTTGATGGCGACTAGATGGGATGTACTGAATGTGGGAATAGTGCACTGTCCCTTTAAGATGTGTTATGCATTTAGTAATCTTAACGAGGAACTGGTTTGGACTAATTAGAACACAAGGCATGGGTAGCTCCAGAGAAGGACAGAGCTCCAGGCAGGACTGTAACTGTATGATTCACTAGTTGATTAATAAAGTTGTTTCTAGATGGTAGTGCACGTGCCCACCACCTCTTTTTGAATTGTGTCTAAGAAATAGAAATTCTTAGGATGATGGAAATGATCACACAGGTTACACATGACTTTGTTACCAGTTATTAGTAAGTCCAATTTTGCAAAGTGGTGTTCTATTTTTTGGTCCCAATCCCTTGGTGCAGCAATGCAAACGGAGAGAGACCTAGTTCACACATAACACTAACCCATGGTTTATTTAACTCATGGGTTGTTGAATTCTGGGTTGTTGTGATATATGAATGCAGCCACACTAACAAATCATTGTTTGTTAATCACAAGCAAACCAGAAAGAGAACCCATGCTTTGCTGTTGGGTTGTAAACTCTGGGGGTTTTAAACCATAGGTTTTCATTATGTGTCAACCCAGAACTGTGGGTTATTCATGGGTTGTTTTGCTAGGCTACAGAGGTGGCGGGCAAGGGTTGACTTCTGCAATGTGCTCTACATAAGGCTACCTTTGTGCCTAGTCCGGAAACTTCAACTAGTGCAAAATATGGCAGCCAGGCTGGTCACCGGTACACCTAGGGTTGACCACATTACACCAGCTATAAAATCACTACACTGGCTGCCAATTAGTTTCTGGGTGGAGTATAAAGTGTTGGTTATTACCTTTAAAGCCTTACATGGTTTGGGTCCAGGCTACCTGCAGTATCACCTTCTCCCATACAATTTGCCCTACACACTCAGGTCCTCTGGGAAGAATTTACTTCAGCCAGCAAAAGCTAGATTGACAACTGTTACCGAGAGGACCTTCTCTTCTGCCGCTCCCAGACTGTGGAATGGCCTGCTAGGAGAGATTCACCAACTCAACAGTGTTTCTGAATATTAAAAGACTGAATATAAAGACTGATCTCTTCCGGCAGGCCTACCCAGTTAAATTTTAAGAAGTCTGGCTGTTATTTTAACAATGTATTGGTTTTATATGTTTTAATCAGTTTCATGTGTTTTATAATATTTTTTGTATTCCATGTTGTTCTCCGCCTCAATCTGGAGGAAGAGGCAGGTAAGAAATATTTATTATTATTATTATTATTATTATTATTATTATTATTATTATTATTATTGTTATTATATTCTATAGAACTGTTAAAAGATACAGAAGCCCTGTCCTTTTTTTCATATGGGTCTTAGCTAGACCTAAGTTTTATCCCGGGATCCTCCCAGGGTCGTCCCTGCCTGCTCCTGGGATCCCTTGTGTGTCATTTAGATGCACAGGGATAACCCTGGGACGATCCCAGGATAACCCTTAGGTCTAGCTAAGGCCTTGGTCACTCTAGCACATTGCGTACTAAAAGTCCCAGATTCAATCCCACCTCCAGGTAGGGCTGGAAAAATCTCCTGCATGAAACCCTGAGCTGTATGGTGACAGGGAACTTCGGCTATTGGGCGGTATAAAAATGCAATAAATAAATAAATAAATAAATAAATAAATAAATAAATAAATGGTTTGATGCAGCTTGGTATCACAAATCTTCCTATGTTCCACATGTGTATGGGGATGTGCGAGAGACAAAGCTCATGCATGCAATATGGGTAGAAGGTATGGAAGAACTGCAATTCAGTACTTCATCATGGGAGAAAAGGACCCAGCCCCCATTCAATCCAATATTCAAGTCCCTAATAAAAATTCATATTCTGCAGATAACTGCAGCATCTCAAGAGAAAGCTTTCCTTGGCAGCATCCTGCCACTTGTAATGCTGGAATATAATCACTTTATGATTGCCGCGGCGTATTCTTGATTGCTTAATAATACATTTCCTGTATTGGACAGAGTAAAGGAATAAAGAGGATAAATAAAGATCTTTCTGGGTTGATTGTTTCCCATCTAATGGGGAATGAAGGTGTAGTAGAGCAAATAAAGAGGAAAAAAACCCGATTTTCAGTTTCCTTGAGGGCCTCAGCACCGCACAGACCCAGATATGTTGGCACAGGTGCAGACGGCATTTGAACTTTCAAAGGCAATTGTGATCCATAAGGAATTGTGATCCATAAGGAGGCTAAGAAGAGACATGATAGAGGTGTACAAAATTATGCATGGTGTGGAGAATGTGGATAGGGGGACATTTTTCTCCCTCTCTCAAAATACTAGAACCCTGGTTCATCCCATGAAACTGATTGGTGGAAGATCCAGGACAAATAAAAGGAAATGCTTCTTCACACAGCACATAGTTAAGTTATGGAACTCACTATCACAAGATGTGGTGATGGCCACAAATCCGGATGACTTTAAAAGGGAGTTGGATAAGTTCCTGGAGGCGAAGGCTTTCAGTGGCTGCTAGCCCTGATGGTTGTGTGCTATCTCCACAGTATTCAAGGCAATAAGCCTGTGTGCACCAGTTGCTGGAGAACATCAGGGGGAGGGTGCTGTTGCACCATGCCCTGCTTGTTCATCCCTGGCCGATGGCTGGTTGGCCACTGTGTGAACAGAGGGTTGGGCTAGATGGACCCTTGGTCTGATCCAGCATCAGGGCACTTCTTATATTCTTATGAATCAAAGAAGAAAAGATGCCTAGTTTATTCAGATCACATTGCAGAGAGCCGTGCTTTTTCTTTCTCCCCCACACCCTTGTTGTGTTACATATAAGTCATGATATATTTCATTATTCCTACATCACCCAGACCATTAGTTGGTCATTACTGGTCTCATCCTGAAATGGGTTGGTTTCTTTTTGTTAAGACAACTCTGGAAAGTGGTAATTGCAAACAACTGCTTTATTTCTTGGGACGGATTTGGTGTTCCACAAATATATATCCATCACTCACATTGTTATTGTTTTTATTAATGTTTTTATTGTAAATTTCAACAATACAAAACTGATCTAAAATAAGAAAAAAAAGATACATTATATATCTACATGCATTAGCAGTGGGGATGGATGGCCTCACCTCCAGCTGCACCACACACCACTTACAAATGCGATACCGGCCGCCTGCCTCTGTTTGCCGAGCCACAACACCATAAATGGTCCATGTGTGCCTGTAAGGTTGTGTAAATGGTTCACTTGTGGCTGTCATTTATGGAACATATTGTTTATTAAAAATCCTGAGCTGCCATATCTTCCAGCAGCTATCCAGTGGACTATCCAGCAGCTCAGTGAACAGGGGCAGAGGCTCTGGTAAGTGCTGTGGTCCACTGATGGGAGGCTGGGAGGCAGAGCGGAGGGGGGATCTGCAGGATTACACCCCCCTTTCAAACTTCCACAACTTCCCTAGTTAGAAGAATCAATTTCAATTGGCACAACATTCTAGAAAATGTGGATTATACGTACACTTAACAAAAGCAGTCCAAATATCCATAGAATCATAGAATAGCAGAGTTGGAAGGGGCCTACAAGGCCATCGAGTCCAACCCCCTGCTCAATGCAGGAATCCACCCTAAAGCATCCCTGACAGAGGGTTGTCCAGCTGCCTCTTGAAGGCCTCTAGTGTGGGACAGACCACAACCTCCCCAGGTAACTGGTTCCATTGTCATACTGCTCTAACAGTCAGGAAATTTTTCCTGATGACCAGCTGGAATCTGGCTTCCTGTAACTTGAGCCTGTTATTCCATGTCCTGCACTCTGGGATAAACGAGAAGAGATCCTGGCCTTCCTCTGTGTGACAACCTTTCAAGTATTTGAAGAGTGCTGTCATGTCTCTCCTCAATCATCTCTTCTCCAGGCTAACCATGTCCAGTTGTTTAAGTCTCTCTTCATAGGGCTTTGTTTCCTGACCCCTGATCATCCTGGTTGCCCTCCATACATCTATCTATTCATGAGTGATGCCTATATGCCACCCATCCAGACGTTGATAGCATTGTTATGTCTTCAGTCCATTGCATTATAGGAAATAAGCGTTCATAGAATCATAGAATCATAGAATAGCAGAGTTGGAAGGGGCCTACAAGGCCATCGAGTCCAACCCCCTGCTCAATGCAGGAATCCACCCTAAAGCATCCCTGACAGATGGTTGTCCAGCTGCCTCTTGAATCCTGCCAATGGTATAGTATCAATCTTTTGGCTGTCAAAAGGGTGTGGTGATTTAATACAGTGTTTACCATGTATACAAAACTGCTTTGAGATATCATCAGGAAGTACGTTAATGATACCCAACTCTACTTTTCATACTCAATCCACTTTTTCATATCCTGATCCACAAGGAGCAGTGGTGCCAGTTCTGAATCGGTGCCCGTGGGGTGTGGTCAATAAAAGAGAGCCAATAAACTGAACATGAGAAGGTGGGATGATACTGGTTTGAGAAGTTGGATGTTCTGAGAGTAGGGAAGGGGGAGTGATATTTTATCAATAATTGTGTTATACTACCTGTGCAAATAAAAAAGCATGGGTCTGCTCTTGGATCCAGCACTAATAATAATGAAACAGATGATGGGAATTGAGTGCATGTCGATTTGCTCGAGTTCTGTCACATGCATAATGGAATGGAGTTGGGATTTCCTTCCAGCATTGGTGAAGGGCACGGAGAGGTGTGTAGACCTTATTGTGTGCCCAAAAACACAGCTGAATGCACAAAGGGCCTTAGAAGCCAGGCTGATCTGCAATTATCCCACAAATTAAAAACAGGTTAATTTATTTTCTTTCTTTCTTTTTTCACACCATTTTTGAGAATGGCTCATGCATCACTGATTATTTTTTCCCTACCCTGATCCGTTATGAAGTTTGACACCATCTAGCTTTCCATGGGAAAATCATGTAGGGAAGTTCAAAAAGAATCTAGGAGCTGCCCTGAATTCGCTTTCCTTCTCCTTCCTTCCTCCTCATTATCTTTCCTTTTGTGTCATGGCTCTTAGATTGACATGCTATGGGCAGAGGTTGTCATATTTGTTTCGGCAAGGTGTACAGGAAGCAAACCCACCCTGAATGGGCTACCTCTCAATTTGTTTTACATGCTTCCTCCTGTCTGTACATCACTATATTGGCGAAAGGTTATTGTGAAAGGAGGAAGGGGTGTCCTAACTCCTGGCAGTGTATGCAGAGACAATGGCTGCTCAAATGGAACACCAAGCCAGCAAGGTAGCCTGCCACCAATAGCCACGTCCAACTCAGCCTGAGCTAGGGGACCCTCAGATCTTACTGGACACTCTGAAAGTTTATGTAACAAGGGCTGAAGCCAACACCTTCTATTTCAAACATGTTCAGCCCAATTAGTGAGGATTCTGCTTTGGTCTTGAAACCAGGAATGGTATGACATAACACCCACAGGTGACCTAACCAGTCTTACAGAATGGAACGCTACAAGCTACTAAGAGATGGAAGGAAAATGGATTCCTTGACACTTATCTTAGGAACTAGGTAAGCCATGGCAGTTCCTAACGTGTGAACATAAGAACATAAGAAGAGCCCTGATGCTGGATCAGACCAAGGGTCCATCTAGTCCAGCATTCTGTTCACACAGTGGCCAACCAGCTGTCGACCAGAAACCCACAAGTAGGACATGGTGCAACAGCAACCTTCCACCCATGTTCCCCAGCAACTGGTGTTTCCATTAATTGAAGAGGCCAGTCTGGAGAATTTATAGCCATAATGTTGCATAAATGGCTTATTTGCAGCAGCCATTTCTGGAATATTACTTTTATGGAAAACCCTGAGCTGCCATTTCTATGCAAATGATGGCTCACTATGGAGATGGGCGGCTGCCAGACCCACCAATCAAGTGCATGGCCCAGGGGTGGGCATAGGGGAGTCTGCTGGACTCCTGGACCCAGTAGGGCACTCATGACATCCCTAATTTGAATATCCTTGCATGGGGAAACAGTAGAGTTCCACATGCATATTCAACTCAGATTTGTATTTATGTTTAATAATATATGTTCTCAGGGCTTGGCAGTAAGTGTAAAGTTATTTGCTTGTTTCTTTTAATATATCTATATCTATATCTATATCTATCTTAAGAGTTCCACAAGTGAAACTGCAGAAACCTTATAACAGAGGATTACATTTCCTCAATATGTTGACTTCTCATGCCGCTTGCTTAAAATACATTTTTTTAAAAAAGGATAATGATTGATTGGAATAAATCATGTTGAATATTGGAGCAAAAAGGCCTCAAGTACTTGCTAACATGCTATAGAAGATCATTTAAATCTTGTTCAAACCTACATGGTAATCCTTTTATACCAGCAACATTATCTGCCTGAGACATTTTTTTTTTAAAAAAAAAAGAGTCCTGAAATGTCATTGTTAACTTCCTTTATATTTAATTAAGGCTTTGCTCTGTCTGGAAATAAATGCAGTTGGATTATTCATGGGGCTAATGAGAGATTCATGGATGTAAGTCAGAAAAGAAGCTGTTTGCTGTAGATCAGCCTTACCCAACCTGCTGCCCCCCAAAGGTTTTAGAGGACTATAACTTCCACATTTCCTGACCACAACTTGGGAGTTGAAGTCCAAACCATTTGAAGAACACTAGGTTGGAGAAGTCTGTCTTAGATTAACCAAGGATGCAATCTTCTAATTACGAGATGCTGGATGAGGGCCCATAGGTGCCACGTGACACCTATACTAGGCCCACCACATAAAACCTTCTCAAGCCAAGCACCACTGTGGCGTTACACCCCACAAGTCAGTTCCTTAATGTATGTCTGGAATTGGTAAGTCTGTGCTGCTTAGAATGTTGACCTGAGTGGGTGGAGTTAGAATGTCTGAGGAGGAGGGAGGAGGATATATAAGGGAACGACTGAGGGGATTGTAGAAGACTTTTAGGTGCTCTTAGAGTCTTTAGGGCTTTAGCTCTCTGTGTGTAGAGTACTTGGGTTCAGGAGAGTTTGAGGTTCAGTATAGAGAGTCATGTTTTGTGAGGGCGGGGTGCAGATAGACAGTTGGTGTACAATAAACAATAGTGATAATAAAGTTCAAGAGTGATTGTGTGAGAGAAAGGAAAGTGTGTATGTGAATAAGTGAAAGGATTGGACGAAAGGTTTCAAAAAGGTCTTGAAATGTTTTAATTTGAAACAAAGCTTGTGAACTTTTAAAATAAATTTTAATTATTTTGTTTTAACTACCACAAAAATCCCACGTGTTGGTTTGGCATTTATCATCTGAAGTTAATTCATTTAACACCCACTCTGACAATAATTCACCTCAGCACATATAATTCACAGCACATTATTTTATTATTGAAATCCTTCTCCATTTAACCCCTTTCTCCACATAGTTTGGAGAAAGGTGGTGTTTGTCCCTTGCCTCAGGTGTATCAAGCGGAGGTGCTTGGCTTGAGCAGGGTGTGTCCGCAGCCAGGCCTGATGTTCAGAGCCTGTGTCGTGGCACAGTAAGTGGTGGCAGCAGTGGGAACAACTGAGGGAGGGTTAAACAAAACCTTTCCCCTAGCTATGAGGGAAATAAGTTAAATATAGGATCTGTTTTTAAATGTACTGTGGGTATGTTCTGGTGAGGGTGTTTGATAACTGTGAGGCAGGTAAATAATCCCAAGCTGACATGTGGTAATTGGTAGCTAACAAAATAATAATAAGTTTATTGTCATGTTAAACACTTCATATGAAAACATAATGCTTCCAATCCTCCTTAATCCAAACTCCACTCGCCAACAACTCTCTCTCTCTCTCTCTCTCCTCACACCAATCCTAAATCCCTAGCAATTAATCTCCTCTCACTCCGCAAACAATTCCAATCTCCACTTCCCAACAACAAACTAACACCCCACACACTAACACTCTCAACAACCCCCTCCGTCACTCTTTATATACTCCTTCCCCCCACCCTACCTATTACATCACGAACCACACCCACTCAGTTCTAACATTCCATACTCACCAGACATACTAATTCAGATGCATACAGAATACTCAGTTGTGGGTTAACACCAGGTTGGAGAAGTCTGTCTTAGATTAACCTAGGATGCAATCTTCTAATTACGAGATGCTGGATGAGGGCCCATATAATATGGTGGAAGTTCTGCTGTACTGGACGAATGTGGGATGAGATGATGATGATGATGATGATGATGATGATGATGATGATGGTTTCTTACCTGCCTCTCCCTCTGGATCGAGGCAGGGAACAACATTAAATCCAAAAATACCATAAAATGCATAAGACTGATTAAAAACGTATGAAACTGATACAATATCCGAACATATAAGACCAAATCTGGCCTTCTTGCATTGGCTGCCTGTACATTTTTGAGCCTGATTCAAGGTGTTCTTTTTAACCCATGACGTCTTACACAGCTTGGGACTGCAATACTTGATGGAACGCCTCTGCCAACATGAACCTATCCATACACTATGCTCAACATCTAAGGTCCTCCTCCAGGTGCCTACTCCGAGAGAAGCTCAGAGGACAGCAACAAGGGAGAGGGCCTTTTTGGTGGTGGCCCCCCAATTATGGAACAATCTTCCTGATGAGGCCCGCCTGGTGCCAACATTGTTATCTTTACAGCACCAGGTCAAGACTTTTCTTTATTCCCAGGCATTTAACAGCATGTGTTGAGTTTTAACTAACTCTAGAACTAGCTTTGGTCTGGCTGAGAGTTTAACATTGTTCTAAATGTTAGCTGTTTTTATATTTTTATGTTTTGTATATTGATTTTTAATGTTCAGTCTTATAATCTTTGTAAACTGCTCAGGAAGCTTTGGCTATGAGGCAGTATATAAATGTAATAGATGATGATGATGATGATGATGATGATGATGATGATGATATAACAATCAGACATCTTAAAATGTGCTAGTGCAGCTGCACAGATATGTTGGCACAATGCTATGCTAAGTTTCACTGGTGCAATTCTGCCAGTTTAGCAACCAAAGGAAGACAGGGACAGGCTGGCCCTTCCATGAAGCAGGAGAATGGACAACCCTGAATAGAAGAACAAGAAAGAGAATGTGTCAACTGAAAATGTCTGCAAATTCTGGAACCTCTGCTGGGGTATGATTTGTACAAAAATCCTGTTTCAATCTTCTTTAAAATGCACAACATTTTAAATCACCCACATTTTAGTCCATGAGGGAAATTTGCACACTTTTGGAAATTTGCACAGATTTGGCCATTTTCTGCTCAACTTTCATATTCGACCGTTGTTCATTTTGCACAATGTTTGCATTCATGCAAAATAAACCTGGATAATAAACACAGGTATATCAAGGTGAGATGAACAGCGAGCTGACGTCTGGAGAACTGCGGTGAGCTATAGACATCTGAATATAAATATGTTTTCTTGAATGACTAGCCATGGTTTTAGTGGTCTAACTACATTTTAAATATTCAATTTTAAAATATTTGTGGTATTTAGTATTTTGATTGTGTGTGTTTTCCATACTGTTCATTGCTCAGGGAACATTTAGAGCAGTGTATAAATTTTGAAGTAACAAAATAACGTAGAGCTACAATGCATATAACTAATAAAAAGATCACATTAAATCATAAAAGAAAGGAAGGAAGGAAGGGAGAGAGAGAGAAAGAGAAAGAAAGAAAGAAAGAAAGAAAGAAAGAAAGAAAGAGAAAGAAAGAAAGAGAAAGAAAGAAAGAGAAAAAGAGATAAAGAAAGAGAGAAAGAGAGAAAGAAAGAGAAAGAAAGAGAGAAAGAAAGAAAGAAAGAAAGAAGGAGAAAAAGAGAGAGAGAAAGAGAAAGAAAGAAAGAAAGAAAGAAAGAAAGAAAGAAAGAGAAAGAAAGAGGGGGAAAGAGAGAAAGAAAGAGAAAGAGAGAGAGAAAGAGAGAGAAAGAAAGAAAGAGAAAGAAAGAAAGAAAGAGAAAAAGTGAGAAAGAAAGAGAGAAAGAGAGAAAGAAAGAGAAAGAAAGAAAAAGAAAGAAAGACAAAGAGAGAAAGAAAGAGAGAGGGAGAGAAAGAGAGAAAGAGAGAGGGAGAGAAAGAGAGAGAGAAAGAGAAAGAAAGAAAGAGGGAGAGAAAGAGAAAGAGAAAGAAAAAGAAAGAAAGAAAGAGGGAGAGAAAGAGAGAAAGAGAGAAAGAAAGAAAGAAAGAAAGAAAGAGAGAAAGAAAGAAAGAAAGAAAGAAAGAAAGAAAGAAAGGGAGTATTCTTGATTATGTGTATAGCATGCTTTGTCAGGGTACAAGCTTTGGAGGAGAGATGCACATGGAAGATGTCATTAAATAAGAGCTGAATGTTAAAAGAACAAGTTTTTAAAGTGCTAGTTTTGATAGGTATCATGCCAGCCCAAGATGTGAATTTGTTTCTGTTTCTTTAAAGGCACTCATTTGTATGTAAATTGCCCATACAGATATGTCTCAGCTTTCCTCTTTCATTTGTATGTAATAGTGCCTGGTACCTATCAGCATCCAGCCATCAGTGGATATGTTCAAAAGGTCAAGGGCATTAGTAGAGAGCTGAATATACCCAGTAATTTCACAGGAACAATGTCAACAATATCCTTTCAAATACATCTGTTTGGTGCTAAGACCTCATTACAAAATGTGCTGTGTTGAGCGGAATGCATAATAGGAATGTGAGGCAAAGGATCTGTGGCGTGAGTTCTCTTGTCACACCTCAAATCCACTCAAGCTAGTGTTGAGACAAGCAATAACCGGCAACAGGGTCATAATAAATGCACTCATATGCTCGTGATGCTGCCACTTTTCTATTGAATAACAATCATCACTGGAAATCTAAACCTCTCCCACCATCTCCAGTGGCTCATCCATGCGTTGAAGCCCTACCATTCTGCCTGCACGTGAAATTAGCATCGTTCGAACCATGTGGTTGGAGGCCTTGCTGACCAGTTTAGTTCCAGATGAAGCTAATGTTGACCTTGTTCAGAAGACACTCTAAGCCGCCTTAAGCCCCAGTATTGAGCAAAAGGTGGGATACTAATCATCATCATCATCATCATCATCATCATCATCATCATCATCCAAGGTGGTTAAGCGTTTTGAGGTCAATGTTATGGTGTAGCGTGTCATGCAAACCATTCCTAACCATGGTGGCTACATAGGGCATGTCTATACCTCCCGGTGATCCGGGAGGGAGGGGGGAGGATATTGTGAGATGCTGATCATGAGATCCTCCCCCTGCATTCACATGTGGTGCACGACATCTAGGGAGGAAGGAGGACGTTGCACCCACTATTTTTTTTTTTTAAGAATACAGGAGCTGGAGCACAGCTGTGCTCCAGCAAAAAAGTAAGTCAACCAAAAAGAAGAAGCCCCGAACCCACTCCCTACCCCACCCCTGACGGCCCTGTACTCTTCCGGTCCAGGCTCCTTCCTTCTGCTGAACCCCGCCACTCACGGGGAAGAGAAAAAGAAGGTGGGACAGCCAGCCACACCACCTGCAGTCCTTGGGATCATCCCGGGACCATGGTAAAAACTGAGAAAAAAGGGTATGGCGACATCCCGGGGAAATGGAGGGATCATCCCTCCCTGCTCCCGGGAGCCCCAGGGTGTCATGTGGACGCACAGGGACAATCCTGGGACGATCCCTGGGGTATCGCCCGGTGTAGACATGCCCATAATCATTGCTTAAATATGATCACTAGCCATTTGCTGCAAAAGGGTTAGTGGCCTAACCATGGCTTAGTGTGTTGTCTTTTACACAGGGTTGTTGTGAGTGTCTGACTGGATCCAGGAGGCAGACAGACCCAGCTGTGTCTGGCCCAATAGACCCAGGGCCATAGATTATACCACTGAGTGCTCTTGAGGCCTTGGCAAGCACTTAGCAGCTGCCTAGAGTGGCTTGTGGAATCACACCCTGCCTCCTTCTGCATTAAGGGAAGCTGTCCTTGGCATGAAAGGGAGAAATGCACAGTTTCTGGACACTCAGGAAATTGTGGTTTTCCCCCTTTCACTTTAATGGCGACCACCATTAATGCCACAGGGGGAATTGCACAATTTCTAGAGCCTCGGGATATCATTAATCGCCCCCTCCTGCACCCCTGAGCCTGGCGTGGGTGAATTTGCATGCCCTTTCTTTTACATAATTCATTTTACTAACTTCCGGAGGGGTAGCTCTGATGCAGCAAAACCAATAAAGAATATTGTTGTACATTAAAGACTGATCAGCATCTTTAAGGGTGTATGAATTGTGTTTAATCTGCTCCATCTGTGATTTAGGGTTTCTCAAGTGTTGTCCACTTTGTTGTCTTCTCATTGATGCATTCAGACCTTTCTCACCTTCAGAAAAGGGCAGCAAACCATCTGCCACACTTTACAGTGCTTTCACTGCTATGGAGAATTTAACGTAAAGCTATATATTATGTTTTGTGATATTATTATTATTATTATTATTATTATTATTATTATTATTGTTTTAATTGTGAACTGCCCAGAGAACCTTGACTATTGGGAGGTAAAAACATGCAATAAATAAATAAATAAATGGGTGTGTGATATATATGTCTCAAACATGCAATATCACTGTTCAGAAAAGCAGAAATACCTGTGAATGCAGAGGTCTTCACATACCCAGCAGTAGCCTGATCTCTTTGTGGTGTGCACTCCTGTTTTCTCTTCTGTGCCCTGATGCTTATTCAAACTGTGCAATTATTTCCTACCGTATGAACATTCATTGTCAAATTTTCTTCCTACAGATGCCAATTGTGATTAGTTCCTTCCAATGGGATCCTACAATATACACCCGTATCATCATACAGTACAAGGATGAATGACTTCTTGAATATCACTGAGGGACACACAAATACAGGTTTGTCTCACCGACAATGGTTTCTTATTTTGAGACGGCTCACTGAAGCTTCCATTGCTAGAAGAGATAGAAAGTTCATAAGAAGGACAGATAACCAAGACATACATCTAAATTCTGTGGAAATAAAATGTGGATCCTTGAGAAATTTGCTCTTTGTGAATTCAAAGATGAACCAGCTAGGGATGTGTGAGAAAGTCAATAAATAATAATAATAATAATAATAATAATAATAATAATAATAATAATAATTCTTACCCACCTCTCCATTTTGATCAAAGCAGGGAACAACAGTAAATATAAAATACATAAAATTTAATTAAAATATAATATATATTGTTAAAACATCCTAAAAACATTCTTAAAACATCCTAAAATTCCACTGGATAGGCTTGCTGGAAGAGATCAGCCTTTATAGCTCGCTTTCTTTCTTTCTTTCTTTCTTTCTTTCTTTCTTTATTTTTATATTACATTTCTATACCGCCCAATAGCCGGAGCTCTCTAGGCGGTTCACTAATAAACTTGAATGCTAATAAACTGTTAAGTTGATAAGTCTCCTCTGGCAAGCCATTCCACAGCCTGTGAGTGGCAGAAGAGAAGGTCCTCTGGGTAATACTTGTCAGCCTAACTTTGACTGACTGAAGTAGATTCTTCCAAGAGGACCTGAGTGTGTGGGGTGGTTTATATGGGAGAAGGCGATCCCGCAGGTAGCCTGGACTCAACCCATGTAGGGCTTTAAAGGTGATAACCAACACTTTATACTTCACCCAGAAACTAGCTGGCAACCAGTAAAGAGATTTTAAAACTGGTGTAACGTGGTCACCTCTAGGTGTACTGGTGAACAGCCTGGCTGCTATATTTTGCACTAGTTGAAGTTTTCAGATTAGGCATAAAGGTAGCCCTACGTAGAGTGCATTGCAGAAGTCAAACTAGCGTGTGCACTACCATCTTTATGTCTTCTGACTCTAAGAAGGGGCATAGCTGGAGTATCAACCGAAGCAGATAGTAGGCACTCCTGGCTGTCACAACTATCTGTGCTGTCATTTGGAGTGACAGATCCAGAAGCACCCCCAAGCCGCGAACACAGTCTTTCATGGGGAGTGTAACCCCATCCAGAACCGGTTGACACACCTCCAAACCCAGATTGTGGCCTTTGACAGCAAGCAGCTCCATCTTGTCTGGATTCAGCTTCAGTTTGTTTTTCCTCATCCAGCCCATTACCACCTCTAAGCATTCATTATTATTATTATTATTATTATTATTATTATTATTATTATTATTATTATTTATTTATTTATATAGCACCATCAATGTACATGGTGCTGTACAGAGTAAAACAGTAAATCGCAAGTCCCTGCCGCATAGGCTTACAATCTAATAAAATCATAGTAAAGCAATAAGGAGGGGAAGAGAATGCATACAGGCGCTGGGTAGGGTAAACAGGCACAGGGTAGGGTAAAACTAACAGTGTAAAGTCCAAACAACATCAAGTTTTAAAAGCTTTAGGAAAAAGAAAAGTTTTTAGCTGAGCTTTAAAAGCTGCGATTGAACTTGTGGATCTCAGATGTTCTGGAAGAGCGTTCCAGGCGTAAGGGGCAGCAGAGGAAAATGGACGAAGCCGAGCAAGGGAAGTAGAGACCCTTGGGCAGGTGAGAAACATGGTATCAGAGGAGCGAAGAGGACAAGCGGGGCAATAGTGTGAGATGAGAGAGGAGAGATAGGAAGGAACTAGACCGTGAAAAGCTTTGAAGGTCGACAGTAGAAGTTTATATTGGATTCAGACGAGACACACTATCCTTAGCTGACGTTGTTGTCCAAGGCATAGAGAAATGTATTTGGGTGTCATCAGCATACTGATTTCACTCTGCCCCATGCCGCTGGATGATCTCTCCCAGCAGTTTCATGTAAATATTACATAGGGCAGTGCACTGCCTCAGGTCCGAACCCCAAACCTGAAGTGGATCGGGGTAATTCAGACCCTCCTAAACCGGATCTGAACCAGTTCGGGTGACCCTTTTACACAGGGTTGTCATGAGTGTCCGACTGGATCTGGGAGGCAGACGGACCCAGCTGTGTCTGGCCCAATAGTCCCAGGGCCATAGACTATACCACTGAGTGCTCTTGAGGCCTTGGCAAGCACTCAGCAGCTGCCTAGAGTGGCTTGTGAAATCACACACTGCCCACTTCTGCATTAAGGGAAGCTGTCATTGGCATGAAAGGGAGAAATGCATCCCCTAACTGCACCGAAAGTTCAAAGCTCTGTCAGACCCTCAGATTTTTGGTTCAGTATGCACACCCATATTTGCCAATGCTCTGAAACAATTCTTGGCTCAAAAAAGACAGAGGTCATTCAACATGGTGGTCAAGGCAGTTTCTGTTCCAACCCAATGACTGAAGCCCAACTGTAATCTCAAAAATGAGTTTTATCCAAAGAATCATTGGAAGTGAACAGCCTTCACCTGCCTGAACACCTTTCCCAAGAAGATATGTTGGAACATTGCATTTGGTCCACACTTTTCAGCAAAGTGACCTAATTTCCTGGACTAATAGATAGATCGGAATGTAGTTATCCTTTGAACTGCACACTTCTTCAGATATGCCAAGGCTCAAAAAAATGTGTAGAAAAAGTGTATTTTTTAGGGCTGGAGAAAACAGTCAGTTTTACCTTCTCTCACAAAAACAAAACAAAAAACAACAAAAACCCCAAGTTCTTTCCAACCTGTTTATGAAGAAATGTGTTGATTCTAGTAAGTTCTAATTTTAAAAAAGAAAGGAAGAAAGAAATTGAACGAAATTCTGTATAGCACTTCCAGGAGGCCAAGGGTCTGCCGTGGGACAGAGAGTCTGCAGGGAAACACACTTCCATCTGTGCAGTTGATGCAGCTTAAATCTGGATCCAACCCAAATTTGTCAATCAGAAACAACCTGCTAATCCTAACTCAGCACCTAACTCTGCACCTAATTCAGTCTAGCAATTCAAAGCTAGACTTTTAAGAGCTAAGCATTTAAAGCCCTGTGTCTGGATAGACAAATCTGTCAGTTTTGATTTTTCCCACATGGGATTATTTTAAACAAAAAAAAAAAAAAAAAAATGAAAACTAAATTTCTTATGAATCTGTTCACAAAGAAATCTTCAAAATTAGCTAAATTGCTATCAAACAAACATGAAAACCAAAGCAAAACCAAAGCAAATAATATTCTCATCCATCACTACTATTTTATTGGGAAATTGTACAAAAATGTATCTCTCTCTCTATATATATATGTGTGTGTGTGTGTGTGTGTGTGTGTGTGTATGTGTGTGTGTGTGTGTGTAATTTAAATGTATTAAAATACATCTAGTTATATATTACAGCTTGCTTAGGGTAACCATATGGAAAGGAGGACTGGGCTTCTGTACCTTTACAGTTTTATAGAAAAGGGAATTTCAGCAGGTATCATTTGTATGCATGCAGCACCTCTTCATCACAACAGCAAAAGCTCCAGGAGCCCTGCCCTCTTTTGTATCTAGTAACTCAAGGAGGGCAGGGCTCCTGCAGCTTTAACTGCTGTGATGAAGAGGGAATTTTGCCAGGTGCTACATGCACACAAATGGCACCTGCTGAAGTTCCCTTTTCTATACAACTTTTAATGATACAGGAGCCCTGTCCTCTTTTTCATATGGTTACCCTGGGCTTGCCAAGTGCTTGATTTTGCAACAGCAGGCCAGCAGCATACCCAGGAGGTCTACTGATTCCGTAGTGGGCCACTGTACTCAGCTGGGAAGCAGAATTTTGCTTGCCAGATGACAAATTGTTCAAGCCTGTAGCTAATTCAGATGGAAGCCTAGGCTGAGATTTGAGCTAATTTTTCAACACAAGGACACAAAATGCTTTAACTGCCCTAACAAATGTAGCTCACTATTATTTTCAATGGGCGTGATAATCATCTCTCTCTTTTATAAGACTTGGCAGCTATAGAAACACGATCACGGAACGTGCATCGGCCGTCTACGGCCCGGGCATTGTAATGTCGTTTGGGTGGGTTATTAATTGCACTGCCCCATGGCATTGGCTCCAAATTACTGTGTGCAATTGCAGGAGGAGACACTTTTATTTCTATAACATAAATATACGAACAGGCCTAATAAAAACAGATGAATTGCAGGGCAGGGCAAATTGGACTGGTCTAATGGATTTCTGCACTGAACACCATGAAATAGCAACCTGTGCAATTACGTTTACTACTTCGGAGATAGTTGCCTTTAATCGTATCAATGGGTCCTCTTTACACAGTATTTTTTTTTTATCAACATTTCCCCTCTTGAATGCAGGGAATGGCATTCCTGATGCCTGGTTTTTTATTTATTTATTTATTTATTTACTTATTTCAGATGTGGGAGAGAGGAAATTTGAGCTTTTGACTAAGGATGCACCCAGAGTCCATCAAGTTTGATGTTGGGGAGGAAAAGAGAACTATTAAATAGGGAGGAATATTATATTGAAAACCAGTAATAAAAGACATCAATGTTCACCTTTATTTTAAGCCCATGTGCTAGGATTTGCTGCCATTGTTTGACTATAACCTGTACTCAGTTGCCTAATAAACTTGCATGGACTGCTGCCATTTCCCCCCTTAAATGCTGCTGCTTTGTTGCCGACTTCTGATTAAGTCATTTTTCTCCTTGATTAAGGCCTAATCTACACCAAGCAGGATATAGCAGTATGAAAGCAGTATGAAGGTGGTATATGGTATGTGTCAATGGGCCCCAACAATTGTCAGTGCACTTCAGTACCACTATAAAGCAGTAGTGTGGCTCCTGCCTTTTACATACCGCTTTCATAGTGCTTTCATAGTGCAATATCCTGCTTGGTGAGTCTAGCCAATCAGGGATCATGTAATGAATGTGAAAACATCATAATGCTCCATAACGAAACTTGGTTTTGTTCGGTGAACATTGTCCTCCCACTCTGCTGCTTGAAATGGGTAGGGGTCATTTTTACTAAGAAAAAAAAAATGGGGAGGCTATCCAACCATTTATCAAAGGTAGAACTCAGTATTAGCACTGGTACTAGCCTTTTTAATAAGGGTTTGTCTAACTTACACAATTGTTGGGGATGTAATGCATCTAATGCTTCTTTAACTCATATGTTTGGGCAATGCCCCATAGTTGCCCCTTTTGGGGAGGAAGTTATAATAAGGATAAACTTTGTACTGAAACAAACTATAATATGGAACGATATGCATGTCCACCTAAATTACCTACCACCCAGATGGACCTTCAGAGCATTATGACTGCTAAAATACGTAAATTATCATACTGGAAGGATAAATCCACACTTTCCATAATGCAATGGATCAAGGTCCTAATAATATCAACTTTTGAACAGGTGTTATATAGACACAACTTGCAAGTGGATAAATATACCGATATCTGGTCTGCTTTTCTTGAAACCTTTGTATAACTCTCTCCTTTTCCTTTAATGAATGGTACATATGATGGGAAATGATGATAATTTTATACTTGCAATATATGGTTTTTTTATTTTCACAATGTATTTTCTGTTCACAATAAAGAAGGAATGGTAAAAAATAAAAGCACTGGAGGTAGCGTAGCTTCTCTCATTGTAATTTTTTTGTCCCATTTTAAAGCAGCAACTGCATTATTAGCAGTATGGCCACCAATGTCAATCCTCCAAAATGCTTAGCATGATTTCAAGGCATTGTGTGGGTGTGGCAGTGGGATAAGGAGGAATGTTATCCATGATAACAAAGAAAAAAAGAAAAAATCAAAACAAACAAACAAAAACACCTGGTTAGAATGCCTGGGGAAAATTCTGCATTAACCATTTTGTGGGGGGGAGGGCATGGTGGCATTGTTTGTGAATATAAAATCACCACGCTGTGGTACTCAATCAATATTAGAGCTGAACAAAATTTCCCCGAAGTCATTTTTTTCCAGAAAAAAATGACATCAGAGACATTTTGCTCAGCTCTAATATTGATTTAGTACCACATTGTGGCAATTTTAGTGCGAGCCACATGAAGCCACATGGAGAGGTGGGTTAGAAATGTTTAAACAAATTAAGTGCACAATCATTTGCATATTTAGGCCTAATCTACACCAAGCAGCATATAGCACTATGAAGGCGGTATGAAAGCAGTATATGGTATGTGTCAATGGGCACCAACAGTTGTCAGTGCACTTCAGTACCACTATAAATCAGTAGTGTGGCTCCTGTATACCGCTTTCATAGTGCAATATCCTGTGTGGTGTAGATTAGGGCAAAATTGCAAAGTTCAGCAGCTGCTTCCTTTCCCTATGGTGACCATATGCCCAGATTTGCCCGGACATGTCCGGAAATCCCTCTCCCAACTGAGATCCAGGGGGGGGGAGATTTCAAAATCCCCCCAAATGTCTGGGAACAGACCAGTACTTGGCATGCTAAAGAAATAGAGGTCAAAATCGTAGGTGCATACCAGTGTGGTGTAGTGACTGCAGTGTTGGACTGGAAGGCAGGAGATTTGGGTTCTAGTCCCCACTCGGCCATGGAAACCCACTGGGTGACTTTGGGCCAGTCACAGACTCTCAGCCCAACCCACATCATGGGGTTGTTGTGAGGATAAAGTGGAGAGGAGGAGAATTATGTACACTGCCTTGGATTCCTTGGAGGAAAGAAAATGGGATGCAAACGCAATAATAAATAAATAAATACCAGGGGGAAAAGTAGGTGGGATGGAGCTCTTTGACTTTTCCAGTCACAGATAACCAATGGATTCCCTCATAGAGGAGGTACCCTTTCGATTTTCAAGCGTTAAAGCTGCTGCTGTGAGAAGAGCCCCCTATCAAATATTATATATATATATATAAACCACAGATTGTGAGGTGTCTCTTGCTCTGTCATCTGCATACTGATGGATTCAGATCACCACCACTCTCAGAAAATATTGAAAAATATCCACCACAATTTATTTATTTATTGCGTTTTTATACTGTCCAATAGCCAAAGCTCTCTGGGCTGTTCACAGAAATTAAAACAATGGTTTTATACCATTTTATGGTATAAAACAACCATATAAAAACATGATATAAAATACAATATAATTTATGGAACTTTTGCTGGCATGTAAAATTTTGTGTATTTTTTTCTTAGCTCGGTGTACAGTCAATGAGCAGAGTGTGCACAGAGGCTGAAGAAAGGTGAGAGATGTATTCAGAAATGTGTGTATGTGTGTATGTGTGTGTGTATGTGTGTGTATGTGTATTTTCCAGCAACTTTCCTATTTTTATATGGATGGATTTGTGTACAATTCTGGAAAGCAAAATAAATAAAATAGAATAAAATAAAAATGAGTTCCATGTCCAGGCAATCTGAACAAGTCTACTGTAAAATGTACAAGTTGAATTCAGAGAAATCCAAAATCATTTGAATCCATTGTGGAGTTCTCTGACTTCTATCCCTGACACCCTGCTGTTTGTACATTTCTCAGGGTGTTATTGTGGGCCACTGTTGCAATTGGATACTGAATTAGGCCCTTAGTCTGATCCAGATGTCCATGCATTCTTGACCACAATATTTTTTTTTTCATGGCAGTTCCCCCCACCCCCACCCCGGCATTTTGGTTCCCAAGATCAATCAATGAATGAAAAGGGTTTGGGGTGGAGAGAAGGTTTTCTTTATATAGTTCCAATTTTCAGGGGGGGGGGTTGACTTTGAAAATGGCTTTTTTCTCACAAAGAGCAAAATGTACGCCTGTGTTACGAAAAGCCAAATGTCTCTCTCTCTCCCTCTCTTACAGGCTTTTAAGAGCATGCTGTGTGCTTTTTATGGTTACTGCTCTTAGCAATTCTAGAAATATTTCTATAGCTTAGATGATGGGAAGAAAAAGTCTTTCCAGTGGATTTCACCTTCAGGAGTGAGAGACAATGGAAAGTCAGAGCAGGGGATTCTGGGTAGAGGAGCAAGTTGCTGACAAAGGCCAAAGTTTAAATAAAACATGTTCCGCGGAGTTAAATCGATACTTTATTTGTTAAGGAGAAGTAAAAGTACAAAAAAGCTTGTACGACTAGGCATAAAAAAAGTGAGAAATCAATTCTAGTTAATTCAGAATGCTTGAGGAGTCACCTATGCTGTTATGTATGAATAATTCAGGAACAGATATTTATTGCAGACATACATTGTTTGGTTTGGATGGAGCTATGCCCCTCGTTTGACCTGAATCCTGTAAAGAATGATATTCAACTAATTGAAATAACATTTTGCAAGTCAGACAATGCCTTAGGGATATTTCCAGACTAATCTTGGAATGGAAAGGGAGAGATGAAATGTCTGATAAGTTTTATATAAATAGTGTTATTCTACAGCGTGTTAGCCATTGCACATTGGAGGGGAGGGGTGTGTTCCAACGGAGCTGTGCCCCCTCTTGCAAATGAACTGCTCTTTGTTTTGGTGCCTGTAATAGTAAGTGTCAATCAGGTAGAGCAAATGTTTGCAGGAACTCACTGTTCCCTATCAACCCTCTTGCCATTTTCAAGCATTCCCCCCACCATTTCTTTAAACGAGCGTTTAAACGACTTTAAACTAGCATTTTACAGAATGCTTGTGGCTGGCGACTCAGGGATGTCCGCAGGTCATTTTGGCAATGACGTCAGCCTCCCGCTCTATATTCCAGCTTTAGCATCATAAATTAAGCCACAGAAAACCCGACACTTCTGAAATAAGATGGTGTTCGTAGGAGTTTCCTGCCTTGTGCAGCAGAAGTTGCACTATAAAACAATGTATAAGCCACGTGGTCACCTCTCTTTTCCTTGTGTAATTTCAGCTCATTGCAAATGTGGAAGAGAAGCAGGAAGCAGAGGCACGGTAAGGGAATGTGATGTCCCTCCATCTGAAGGAGCTCAAAGAAATGTTGCAAGATCTTATTCTCCCAATCTTAATCTCTTTGCTCTGTGCTCCCAGCCGTCTTTATTTAGGGTGCAGTCCTTTTGATTGAAGCCTTGATGATCAACTCGGAGATATCCAACCATCCAATTCAGGGCAAGAGAAGCGGTGAAGGCGATTGATGCCACCTGATCCTCCAGCCCCGTATATTTCACTAGGTGAGCTTTTTAGGCCATCTAGCAATGTTGCTTCAGAGGGGGACATAAGGGCCCATATCTGGACTAGATGGGCCCTTGGCCTGATCCAGCATGGCACTTTTTATGTTCTTAACCAGCCACTTATTCCAGAATATTGCAGTCGTCCCTACTGGTCCACATGGCATTTACCTACACCCAGAGTGATCTCGGGGTGACTGCTCAGTTTCCCCAGGGTATTGTTGACTGGATTTGTAGTGGCTTTTCCGGCTCTCTCACTACGTTCCCAAAGTCCGCAACCGGTGTGTCCCCCCCACTCCTTTGCAAAGCTGTTGCCATTCATTGTGACCTCCTGGTTCTCTGAAAACTGCTCCATTTTCGAAGAACCTCGCTATTATCATCGATGGAAATTAACAAAAACACATACATCTCTGTCATTTTTAAAGATAAAGAGATGGAACTTGGCACCCTGATAGGTCAGGTTTAAACCAGATCCCTCCATCCTTGATTTTTTTGGATTTAATTGTTGTTGTTTTTTTAAAAAAAATCCTCTCAAAGCATCCCCCCTTACACACACAGAGAGAGGGAAGAGTGCAGTACCTTTTATCTTTTACTTTGCTGATGCACAGTTGTGCATCTTCAGTTTATAAAAATAGAGGTCTGCTTCATTTTATAAAAAAGGAGATCTGTTCCCTGACAGTTTGCTCTAATGGGGTGAAATGTGGGTGGGTGGGTGCACTACCTATGATAGGTCAGACAAGAACAAATATATATATATATATATATATATATATATATATATATATATATATAATCAAAGCATATAAACTTGACTCCTGTCTTCAAAACAAGAGATAGAGAGTGTTGAGAAATATGTCAGTGAGAATAAAGGAGAATTATTATAATATTTTATGGAGGTGGTACCTAACCCCGGTTAGATTAAACAAGATTAATAATCAGCATTCAGCAGATTGTTGAAGGGGCTGTGGTGAAAAAGGAACGTATCTACATATGTGGTGGGAATGTAAATATGTGCAAAAGTTGTGGAAGATGGTGTTTTCAGAGTTTGAAGAGATTGTTGGAATAAAAATAGAAGATACACCAAGAGTTGCATTACTCTCACTGCAAGAAGATTTTAAATGTAGTAAAGAAATTAAGGAATTGATAACGAATTTGTTGACAGCAGCAAGGTTAATCTTAGCTAGGAACTGGAAGATTCAAGGAGATTATTGTATTGAAGAATGGTATAAAGAAGTGTGGGATATTGCTATTAATGATAAACTGACATGTAATATTAAAGTGAGAAGAGCTATAGTAAAAATGAATGATTTTGAGGGAATTTGGAAAAAGTTCCTAGTATTTGTGTTTTCTAAGGGAAGTGGGAAGCCACCAGCAGAAGAAGCTATGAGATTTTGGAAACAGGAACGAGATCCTGAGGTGGGGGGTGCACTTTTATGTTGAGTTTGATTATGTTAAATAGATTAAGTGTGAATATGTGATATAAATGTTACTTTGAGTTTATGTATTCTGTTTCTTTTAATTGTATTGATGTAGGTAAAAATTCAATAAAAATTAATATATATATAAAAACAAGAGATATACTAGTACTAGCAGCAGCAAACTTTTCTCTCACTGCCCCTTCTCCTCTTGACTTCATGCTGGCCGAGTAGCATCCATAGTTGCAGTACACAGATCAGCCTTTGGCACAAGATTCTTTGATTTATTTATTTACAATATTTATATACCACTCCCTATTCAAAATTTCAGACTGGTGTACAAGACAAAATAAAATAAAAACAGAATAAAACACCTTAAAATAGATTTTTAAAAGCAAAATGAAAGGTGAACTGTGAACTGTGGCTGGTCATTAAGGAAAGGCTTCCTTGAACAATGACATTTTCAGAAGGTGCCAAAAGGAATACAAAGTTGGTGCCTGCCTGACCTCTAGAGGGAGGGAACTTCATAGGAGGGGGGGCCACCACACTGAAGGCTCTTCCTCTGGTGGACTCCAATCGGAGGATGGGTCTATGTGGAACCACTAGGAGCATGCCCTCGGATGACCTCAGTGACCAAGCATGTTGGTAGGGGGGAAGGCACTCTCTCAGGTACCCTCTCAGATTCTTTTCCATATCCTAATACTGACTTGTGACACTGTATGGATCTACACTGCCTGCCAGTCATCATCACTTCCCGGGACAACTCATTTACATGGAATGGTTTTCATTATTTATGTATTTAATTTTTATACCGCCCAATAGCCAAAGCTCTCTGGGCAGTTCACAAAAATTAAAACCATGAAAAGTATAATAAAACAACAAACAGTCTAAAAACAATTTCAAAATACAATATAAAAAAGCATTAAAAGATCTTGGCCTGATAGCCATTGCTAGTAAACATAGACAGTGCTAGACTAGATGGACCAATAATCCAAGGCCCTGTACTCCCTCACACTGTGAGCCATTTTTCTTAACTCCTTCCTTTCAACCAACATCAATTTTTCCTGAGATGAAGAAAATTAGTTGAAGTTTCATTCTAGTTCAGACACTTCCAGAAGTTCAACATATGGTACCAAGTTGACACATATGGGGGACTTTGATTTTTGTAGGAGGTTAGTTTCTGAAAGTTCTGCAAGCTCTCCTGAGAGAAGATGAAGTGCATATGGGGAGTGGAACTTGCGCCGGATCTACACTACTGCTTTAAAGCGCTTTATAACAGTTATAAAGCGCTTTAACTGCTTTAAATCGCTATAAAACTGTTATAAAGTGCTTTAAAGCAATAGTGTAGATCTGGCCTTGGACTCTTTCTCATTCCACGAGCTAGCAAACGAATGAATTCCTGGGCAGGGAATAAAAGGTTATATCATTTGCAATCTCTCCCCCTAATCACTGTGATTGGAGGGGGGGCAGGGAGAAGACTGTGGCTATTGGTTAGCCACATATGTCAATCTCAAAACTACCCCTCCCTCACCCCTCAACGACAGCATCTTCCTAATATAGAAGGGTTCAGTTAGTTGTCCATCAACATGAAATGAGCCCTCACATTGCCTAAAACACCTTCAGATACCTACTCATCCATTTGGTGCTCCAAACTATCTTCTAACCACACTGCAGGTTTCTAATGGTTTTTAAACTGCCCCCTAACCACACCATGTTTTCAGAGGCTGGTCTGAGGTCAATTGGACTGCCCAGATTTTTAGCGCAGAGTGCACACCTCTGCTTCTTAACTTTTAAAAGTCTGGACTTGAATGTCTGTGCATTCCACCGTGTTAGTGTTAGTGCTGAATTTGGGCTGCCACCTCTCTCTTTTTTTCTGGCAGGCTTCATATCTTTGTCACCTTATTTATTTATGTATTTATTTATTGCACTTATATACTGCTCCCATAGCCAGGGCTCTCTGGGCGGTTTACAGAAATTCTAAAATTAAGATAAAAACGAGTATACAAAATTTAAAATTCTAAAACACAGAACATACAAACATAAAACATTAAAAACAGTTTTAAAAAACTAAACATGTGGGTGATTAAGATGTGCCGCCATATGCCTGGGCAAAGAGGAAAGTCTTAACCTGGCGCTGGAAAGATAGCAGCGTTGGTGCCAGGCGAGCCTCCATAGTCTGGGGGCCACCACCGAAAAGGCCCTGTCCCTCGTTGCCACACTCCGAGCCTCTCTCGGCGTAGGCACCCGGAGGAGGACCTTAGATGTTGAACGTAGTGACTGGGTATATTCATGTCGGGAGAGGCGTTCCGTCAGGTATTGTGGTCCCAAGCCGTGTAAGGCTTTATAGGTCAAAACCAGCATCTTGAATTGGGCTGGGAAACATACAGGCAGCCAGTGCAAGCGGACCAGAGCAGGTGTTATATGGTCGAACCTTCTGGTTCCTGAAATCAACTTTACGGCAGGAGGCTACATGGCCATTTCCATGCTGGAAATAGCTGTACACATTGAACGTGGCTGGTGGGAATAGGTGAGAATTTCATTTGAGTTTGCTTCTCAGAAGTATTTACCAAAATTCTCAAAGTGCTTCATATTTGGACGAGAAAGAAAATTAGATTCAAAAAAATAAAAAATACAGTCAAACACTGGAGAAAACGAAGCTGACAGATTTGCTCTTCCCTACAGGAGGCCAAACAATTTAACAAAAGTGCTCTGGCATGTTTTTTGTGTCCCTAATTATTTTGCCTTAGGAGTTACAAAATCTAAAACTCTTCTATGAACTTTAGAGCAGCCATTGCAATGGCAATTGGAGGTGTAGGGAGGGGGGGAGTTCACATCCAGTTTCTCTTTTTTAAAAAAGAAGGAAGCACTGAACATGAGCCCAGTGACCTGTAGCTAAAATTATAATTACACCAAACAATTTTTATTGAGGCATGCATCATTATCTTCCAAGTTAAATAATTCAACAGGCCATCTCCCTAACATAATGCATGTAATTTCTCACAATGCAGTGATTCTTGACGCTCATTGACATCTTCCCTTTCAGATCTGTGGGAGGCCTGGGCTTGGGTGAAAATGGCTATTTTGAAACACTTGTTGTCTTTTTTCTTTTAATTCTTTTTCCTTCCGAATTTACATGGTAAAATGCAGCCCGACGTGACAAGGGCAAACGAACCCTTTGCAAATTCCATCTTTGGAGTTGTTCTGGACCTGAATGGCAGTTGACTGCATTTAGATGTTGAGCTGGGTTTAAAAAGGGGGGGGGGGATGGGTGGCCAGACCCCCATCTAAATGTGGGTCACTTAGAACGCTACCCTTTCCTCACCTCTGATTTGAATTAATTGCTGTGGTTAAATTTTGTTTCATTGGTTGTTTGTATTTTTCTACAGTTTTCTCTCTGCTGTTTTAGTGCTCCATGGCTGCTTTTATTGCATTTATTGTATTCTATCTTTAAAACTAGGTTATTGTATTATGTCCTTAGCCATCTTGGATTCATTAAAATGTAGGACATATTTTAAAGCCCACTTGTTTTTTACTCAAAGGAATGCAAGGTGGCTTACAGGATCTTCCTCCTCCCCACTTTATCTTCACAACAACCTTGTGAGGTAGGTCAGGCTGAAAGTCAGTGACTCAAAGTCACCCAGTGAGCATCATGGCCAAATGGGATTAGAACCCGGATCTCCCAAGTTACAGCCCAGCACTCTACACCACAGTGGCTCTGTTTTGAAGACACAGTGATAGAAAGATTAGATATTTATTTATTTATTTATTGCAATTTTTATACTGTCCAATAGCCAAAGCTCCCTGGGCGATTCACAAGATAGACAGACCATAACTGTGATCCATGAATCCAAATGCAGTTTACCAGCTAATTATTGTTGTTCGTTATATGGTTTCTTGTCTTATGGTTCTCAACTGTACACTGTAAGAAGGGATTTTTGTTTTAATGAATAGCAACATATCCATTTGAAACACACACACACACACACACACACACACACACACACACACACACTTTCACAACAACTTTGACCTCATTTCCAACTTATCTAAGTATATTATGGGCATGTCTACACCTTAAGGGTGTAGGGGGAGGAAGGGGGGAGTATCGTGGACTTATCTGCTTCCGCGATCCTCCCCCAGTGTCTTGACAGCCATGTGGCATCCTGGAAGGAAAGTGGGACATCACAGCCACCTTTTTTTAAAAAAAGAAGAGCCGTGCATGCGCACACATGGCAAAAAACAAGCTAAAAAAGAAGAAGTGCTCAACCCCTACTCTGCCATCCCTGGGATGGCGAAATTGCTGCCCCTCCACCTCCATGGGCACGAACCACATCACGTGGCTCCGTGCCCATTTCAAGCCCCAGGAGCACTCAGCACGCCAGCTGCAGTCTTCAGAAAGGTCGCATTATCGTGGTGAAAATCAGGATAACTGGACAACCAGTTCTCCAAGGAAAATGCTGGGTTGGTCCCTGCCTGCCCCTGGGATCATGTGTGTGCCATTTGGATGTACAGGGACGATCCAGGAAGAACCCCGGGGGGAAAGGTGTGGTGTAGACATGCCCTATGCCTTTATATAAATATGGGAACCTGTATTTATTCACACTGAACCCTGGACAGCATCACTGCCTTTTCCCTCTGTTTGATTTCTTTCTCTGTGGCCGGATCTACACTACTGCTTTAAAGTGCTATAAAACTGTTATAAAGCGCTTTAAAGCAGTAGTGTAGATCCGGCCTCTGTCAGTTTTATTCTGCACACTCCTTGAAGGCCTTTAAAAAAATAAAATAAAATAAAGCTCTGTAAAACATCATCTACATTGATGATTCTGTTGTATGCATCAGTATGTATGTCTAAATAAATAAAAAATAACAAACTTTTATCCAAAGTCCTGGTAGTCCTACAAGGGTCATAGAATCATAGAATAGCAGAGTTGGAAGGCCATCAAGTCCAACCCCCTGCTCAATGCAAGAATCTACCTTAAAGCATCCCTGACAGATAGTTGACCAGCTGCCTCTTGAAGGCCTCTAGTGTGGGAAAGTCCAGGGCTTCCCTAGGCCATTGGTTCCATTGTCATATTGCTCTAACAGTCAGGAAGATTTTCCTGATGTCCAGCCAGAATCTGGCTTCCTGTAACTTGAGCCCATTATTCTGTGTCCTGCACTCTGGGAGGAAAACATGACTGGCAAAATTAGTATTCATTATGCAAATCATGCCTGTGCAAATTTGGTAAATATGCACAATTCATTCAGCATACAGAGTGTGAGTTACCATGTTGTAGAGTATGGAGATTAGAGAGAGAGAGAGAGAGAGAGAGAGAGAGAGAGAGAGAGAGAGAGAGAGAGAGAGAGAACATTGAATCTGAGAATGCAATGAATAAGGAAGGGGCTATGTTATTTACACAAGAATAACTAAACTGCAATCCTACCTAGAGTTAATTGTGCATGGATAAATTCACTGAAGGCAAGTTGACTAGAACTTGGAAAACAGTTCACACTTGCACATTCTTGACTTAATGAATGCAACCTATGAAATGCCTTGCACTTAAGTATCATACAAAATGCATTTCTTTTCCAAAGTCTTTCCAAAGTCTGTTCAGACATTCTGCTACTAATAATCACAGCAGTGTACAGAATAGATGGTAAAATCACCCCAGCCATCTTTGGAAAGCCTCCAGTGATTTCTTAATTGCGCCCAAATTTTTCGAGGATTCCTGTTGGGAAGAAAACATTCATATTTTGTGAACTGCCCAGAGAGCTTCGGCTATGGGGTGGCATATAATAATAATAATAATAATAATAATAATAATAATAATAATAATAATAATAATAATAATAATGGTTTCTTCTCTATTCTATTTATTTCATGAATCCCCCTCCAAAAATAATAATAATTTCCACATAGACCCCATGAGAATAGTGGGGCTAAACATTTAAAGACATCAATTGATCTAATTAAATTATGAGGAGCCGTGGAGGCTGGCTCAAAGCTCTGCCAGGCAAAGTTAAAAGCAAAAGAGGATTGAGGAACTCCTTGAAGAGTTGCCCTCAAACTCTGTGCATCAAGTGCATTCTTTATCCACTATTAAAGCCCTATTAAAGCCCTCTTCCGAATATTTGCTCCAATGCAAAGTGGCTGCTGCCGTCTGCCAGCAATAGGAGTTATCTTCCAAACCAAGGGTAAAGAACATAGTGATCAATAAGTCACTTTGCAAGGTGTCCTGCCGTTGTTTTATCAACAAGGAAGTGCATCAGGAGTGGCTATCTGTTCCTGACAAGCCTCCCTCGCACATGGGCCATGTGATGTTCAGCATTGAATTCCTGTGTGCAAACAAAGTCAATGTTAATTAACGTCCAACTGATTCTGTTTATCTGCTGGCAGACTGCAGGTAACCGGGCTCCAGCCGTTCACAATGTTTGCCTGTGTCCCTGAGATGGGGCTTTCAAAGTTTCAACCTTCAGGGAATGCTTTCTGCATTGATGCATCTGCCAAAGGACCCCTGAGTGCTGTCATAACTCCATCTGGAGCAATCAGGCAGACTCTGACCCAAAAGTATAGTACCAGCCTTATAAGAAAGACCAGCAGCATAAACCATAAAGGTGCTAGGCCCAGAACTTGGGTAGGGTGGCCACCTAGGAATCACCAAAAAAAGAGGAAATGCATCCCCCAAAAAGAGGACAAACAAGTACAGCAGTTTACATAAATGCATGTATGTTAATTTATATGTTTAAATGCAAATTTAGAAGTAATTATTAGAATATACATAGAAATAGAGCACAATTCACCATAGTGTGGACAGTCATGACCAGTTGATCTGTGTGCCCCTCACTCAGTCTGGTATCCAGGTATTACCTGTGGGTGGGCTACACCAAGCCCCCTGCCTGCTCTTCCTTCTTAGGGTTCTTCACCTTTAAACCAGACTTGGGTTGGGTAGCATTTCAGATAGAGGCCTATCCTCTGTAAAGGAGGACACATGGCCACCCTAGAGCCCAACACCAATCTTTAGGCTGTCACCTGGGAGCATTTTGAACTAGGGATGTGCTCCGCTCCGATTAGGAGCGTAGAAGCAGTAGCGGATTGGCCTGCTCCGCCTTACCCAGAGGCGGAGTAGGAGCGGACCGCGGACCCCCTAGAAGCAAGGCGAAGAGAAGCGCCCATTTTTCGGAGCTCCGAGTTCAGGCGGAGCGCTCCGGTCGCCATCTTGAAAACATTTCGCCATAGGATTGCATTGCGGCAAATAATCGCGCATAACTACGTTGTTTTTGAAGCTATCGTTCTGGAAATTCTTGTGCACAGAGAGTCGTGGATGGGGGTCATTTTGAGACCACTCTCACCTCTCTGCGTTGTCTGGGTCGCGGGCTATATTTTTTTGAAAATCGGGTCAACCGCGCGGCTCAAACTGCGTTTTCGGCTTTTCGCCCATAGGATTGCATTGAGGGAAAGAATCGGGGATAACTGGGGGGGGGTTTAAGCTATCGTTCTGGAAATTCTTGTGCACAGAGAGTCGTGGATGGGGGTCATTTTGAGACCACTCTCAACTTTCTGCATCGTACGGGTCGCGGGCTATATTTTTGTGAAAATCGGGTCAACCGCGCGGCTCAAACTGCGTTTTCGGCTTTTCGCCCATAGGATTGCATTGAGGGAAAGAATCGGGGATAACTGGGGGGGGTTAAGCTATCGTTCTGAAAATTCTTGTGCACAGAGAGTCGTGGATGGGGGTCATTTTGAGACCACTCTCAACTTTCTGCATCGTACGGGTCGCGGGCTATATTTTTGTGAAAATCGGGTCAACCGTGCGGCTCAAACTGCGTTTTCGGCTTTTCGCCCATAGGATTGCATTGAGGGAAAGAAACGGGGATAACTGGGGGGGGTTAAGCTATCGTTCTGAAAATTCTTGTGCACAGAGAGTCGTGGATGGGGGTCATTTTGAGACCACTCTCAACTTTCTGCATCGTACGGGTCGCGGGCTAGACGTTTTTAAAAAATCGCCGGGAAAAATACCTTTTTCAAAGGGCTGAGGGGCAGAGTCAGCTCCCGGTCATGATGATCCCAAAGTTGGAGGAGGGCATAGGCAAAACAGGTAACTTGGGATTCTGGGAAACTTCTCTTTCTTCATCTGAACGGGCTTTTCCCCGTGTTTTTTAACACAGTAGCCCCACCAAATGCACAAACACAACCTGAAATCATATACTAAGCCAAGAATAAGAGATAGAAACACAGCACTGCTCCCCACCCTAACCTTGGGGAACAACTGAATCGATGTGGTGCAAGGGGATGAGCTCCCCTAGGACATCTCATCGTGGACGTGCCCCCACTCTCTCCTGCACTGGAAGGCCATTAGAGCCTTCCAAAGAGAGTAAAACGGTGGAGCAATGCCTATCATGAGTTGAAGTGAATGGTCACTTTTCAGTGGTGGAGCAATGCCTGTTCTGAGTCGAAGTGAGCGTTTTACTTCTTCTCAGAGCTGTGGCTGTCAGTGTCTTGAACTGGCAGCTACTTCCCCCTCCCCCGGGCACGTCCCCCTATTGCTGGTAAAAGACAGATATAGCCTTTTTAAAAAAGTTCTTCTTGTTGTTTATTGAGCAACACTGCTGCTTTTAATTCCACCCCTCCTTTGTTTATTGATTGATTTATTTCATTTTATATGCATTACTGGCTTATCCTTGGCTCACTTCCTTATGCCCCCAGAAATGCCAGCTGCATGCCTGCCTGCCTTCCCTCCCTCCTCCCCTGCCCACCTCGCAGGGATGGTGTGTGTGGGGTGCCCGATTTTCAAAAATTTGCCAAAAATCAGGGGATGATGGGATTGCTTTGAAACTTGGCATGCGTGTGTATATCCCCATGAGGTGTCATGGTGCCAAACATGAGGTTTCTAACTTGAACAGAAAAAAAGTTGTATAATTTTTTAGCTTTCAATGCAAGCCTATGGGGGGGGGGAAACGGAGCTCCGGATCCGGATCCGGAGCTCCGGGCGGAGCGGAGCGGAAGTGGGCGGAGCGGGGGCGGGGCGGAGCGGCCCGATCCGGAAAATGGCGGATCTGCAAGTGAAGCGGAGCGGGGGGTCTGTGCACACCCCTATTTTGAACCACATACCCATGAACGGGGACCTCCAGAGATAGTGCCTCTGGGACCAGATACTTCTGTGGGAAGGACCACAACCTCTTCTAACACCAAGGGCCCCACATTCTCCATGGCCTCCTCGTCAGCAAAAACAATGTGACAAGTCTACACCATGCCGTTTCCCTGGGATTGTCCCTGACTCATCCCTGTGTGTCCACATGACACACAGGGGATCCTGGGAACAGACAGGGATGATCCTGCCATTTCCCTGGGATTTCTGGGACCACTTTTTTCCTGGTTTTTCACGTGATCCCAGTACAATCTCAGATCCTGGTACAATCCTAAGGACCATGGGTGGTGTGGGCACCCATCCTGGCTTCTTCCTTCCTTCCCACCAGTAGTGGGGGGTCAGCAGAGCGAAGGATGGGGGGAGTCCAGGGACATCAGCAGTGGTCTGGGATTATCGCCCTCCCTCTCTGGTGTAGAGATGCCCATAGTTAGGAGTTAGTGAGGGTTGGAGTGAGTTGGGGTTTATTAGAGGCTTGTTTCAGGATAGGGTTAGAGAAGTGGGGTTATAGGATTTGGAAGTGGTTATTATTCCCTGGGAGGTTGAGGGAGGTAGATTTATGCATACAACTTAAACAAATTTAAAGTGTCTTTTTAGAATCTTTTACTTATATGAATAAAGTACATTTTTATTTTGTTATTTCAACCACGTCTGCTCAGTCATTTACATGACTTCCGTTGGTAACTACACAGTCACTCTCTCACACAATTAATTAAAAGAAAGTTTATTGTTCCCTCATTCTTTGAGAGATAAAGAATAAGGTGATGGCATTGAAGGAGTGGTTTAAATAGACGTCACAGAGGCTGGCGATGCCCCAAGGTTGCACATAGCCATCAGGACTAGTAGTCATTGATAGCCTTCTCCTCCAGGAATTTATCCAACCCCCCTTTTAAAGCCATCAAAATCTGTGGCCATTACCACATCTTGTGGTAGTGAGTTCCATAATTTAACTCTGCGCTGTGCGAAGAAGTCCTTCCTTTTATCTGTCCTGAATCTCCCACCAATCAGCTCCATGGGATGACCCCGGGTTCTAGTATTATGGAAGAGGGAAAATACTATTGGGTTGGCATTGTGTGTGAGTCAAGGAAGGCAGGGAGAGATTGAGGCCACAGCTAGACCTAAGGTTTATCCTGGGATCATCCAGGGTTCGCCCCTGCCTGAGCACTAGATCCCCTGTGTGTCACCTAGATGAGCAGTTTTGACCCCTGGACAATCCAGGGATAAACCTTAGGTCTAGCTGTGGCCTGAGTTTCAGATGCTTTGGGAGGAAACAAAGCAAAGGAGGGTTTGCTTTTCAAATGGCTTCTTTAAAAGCCTGCCAAGCCTTCTGATGTACATTTAACAAGCCGAGCTGCTAATAAATTTACCAAACTACCGTCCTCTCTGCCAGGCATCCCTGTTCACCGATGCCTACCAAAGGCATTGCCAGGTTCCTTGGAATGTCTTCTGGTCTCACCCACACCCATCCACTACAGAGCTACCAACCAATCTCCGATTCCAAGGAAAGGAGGAGTTAATTACCCACTTAACGAGGACTGCAAGGCACATCTTGCTTTGTGACCGTTGACTGCATGGGACATTCCCTTTCCAAAGCGTTGCACAGTTGCCTCTAGCACAAGTTGTGTGAGCAGGGCTGTCCAGCTGTCAGAATAGTAAGGTGAAGAATCTGCAGGGATTAGTTTTATGCCAGCAACAGTATGCCATGTGTGGGCATGGGCACACCAGCAGCTCAATTTGTTGCAAAATCAGCAAGGGCAGGGCTGCTCATTAGTGCGAACAGAGAAATGTTCACAATCTGGTATGGGCACAAGTTGGAACTTGAGTCTGTTGAAGTTCTCCAAATTCCACCTCAAAGCTCATCTTCTGTCCATTTCAGATTGTGGGGTTTTTTGTTTGTTTTTTACTTTCTTTTTGCATGAAACCTCCCTGTATATTTGTCCTCCACGGAGTTCAATAGAGAGGTGGCGGCTTCTTCTTCTTCTTCTTCTTCTTCTTCTTCTTCTTCTTCTTCTTCTTCTTCTTCTTCTTCTTCTTCTTCTTCTTCTTCTTCTTCTTCTTCTCCTCCTCCTCCTCCTCCTCCTCCTCCTCCTCCTCCTCCTCCTCCTCCTCCTTCTCCTCCTCCTCTCCTCCTCCTTCTCCTCCACCCAATGGGGTGTGGCTGGGATTTTGGCAAGGAAACAGGGAGAAGCTTAAATTGCCATGGTTCCAATCCAAATTAGAGCTTCACATACTTGCACAGAGGTAAGACAATCATACATAGTGCTGTCTCTTCAGCAGAACATTCAAGTGCGACCATGAGCTACCATGAGATGGTGTGTTGTCACTCCATTTCATAGGCTTATAGGAAGAGATGCCACACTCCAGGAGACTGAGCGTATGAGGCATTTTTAAAGTTTAAGAACAACAACACAAGGAAGACCTGGCATCCACTCCATACACTTAAAAAACATAAATAGGACCCCTTTCCCCCTCCCCAAGGATGAAATTATTTGAACATCTCCCCTCCCTATATGTTTTGGATGGAGTTTTCATTTTATTCCTACCTGCCACAAATTGCCAAAAATGAAAGAATAACAATATTCAGTACAGCACTAGACATTGACCATTTCTTAAAGAACATCACACCATTCAATTTAGCAAACATTCAAGGAACTACCAATAGCAATTATTCTTTAAGAGTTCAGTTAAACAATAAAATGGACTAACAGCAACGGCAGTGCAGAGCTCCTTCAGATGGGGGGGAAATTGTGTTTCCTAACCATCACTCTTGCTTCTGCTTCTCTTCTGCAATAGGGATGAGAAGAATCACATGGGGAAAGGTGAAGAAAGCAGCAACCATACGGCTCATTCAGTGTAGTGTGACGTCGCCCTCTAGTGGGCGTTTTGTAGCGAACCTTCTCCTGCACAAGGCAGGAAATACCGACAAATGTCGCTATAGCTCAGAGGAGTCACATTTTTGGAGGATTATTTCACAATGAAAAAATGGCGGAAGGAGCGGGAGACCAGCAGGAGATGTGCAGGAGGAACACAGCATCGGCAAAATGACCCGTGAAGATCCATGAGTGGCCAGTTGTGTGCGAGTGATAAAACACTCATCTGAAGAAGCTCACAATCCATTGGCAGAGCTCAACAGGGCATCAAAACACCATCTAAGTGGCAGATAATATAAATCAGTGATAAGCAGCCAAACTACTCCCAGTGCCCACTATCAAAGTACCGACTTTGCTGAATGCATAAATATTGTGCTCTTAAGAATATAACATAAAAAGCCCTGCTAGATCAGACCAAGGATCCATCTAGTGCAGCAGTCTGCAGCACCCAAATGCCCATGTTCCCCAGCCACCGTTGTATATAGGCTTAATGCCTGTATAAGCCCTTTCCAGCACCAGGTGAAGACCTTTTTACTTTCCCAAACATCTTTTAGCATTCCAGTTTTTAGCTCTGCTGCTATGGCATTTCAAATCTCTGCACTGATGCTGGTTGCATTTTATACTGTAGTTTTAAGCTATTTGGCCTGTTCAGACAACACACTAAGGCCTTAGCTAGACTTAAGGTTTATCCCAGGATCACCCCAGGGTCATCCCTGTTCATGTAAATGACACACAAGATATCCCGGGAGCAGGCAGGGATGACCCCGGGATGACCCTGGGACAAAACTTAGGTCTAGCTAAGGTCTAAGCCATAGTTAGGCCACTAACACTTTTGAAGCATAGAATCATAGAATCATAGAATAGCAGAGTTGGAAGGGGCCTACAAGGCCATCGAGTCCAACCCCCAGCTCAATGCAGGAATCCACCCTAAAGCATCCCTGACAGAGGGTTGTCCAGCTACCTCTTGAAGGCCTCTAGTTTGGGAGAGCCCACCACCTTCCTAGGTAACTGATTCCATTGTCGTACTGCTCTAACAGTCAGGAATTTTTTCCTGCTGTCCAGCTGGAATCTGGCTTCCTTTAACTTGAGCCCGTTATTCCATGTCCTGCACTCTGGGAGGATCGAGAAGAGATCCTGGCCCTCCTCTGTGTGACAACCTTTTAAGTATTTGAAGAGTGCTATCATGTCTCCCCTCAATCTTCTCTTCTCCAGGCCAAACATGCCCAGTTCTTTCAGTCTCTTTTCATAGGACTTTCCAGACCCCTGATCATCTTGGTTGTCCTCCTCTGAACCCGCTCCAGCTTCTGTTCAATAATCTTCTGGGAATATACCTCCTTATCATAGAATCATAGAACCATAGAACAGCAGAGTTGGAAGAGGCCTACAAGGCCATCGAGTCCAACCCCCTGCTCAATGCAGGAATCCACCCTAAAGCATCCCTGACAGATGGTTGTCCAGCTGCCTCTTGAAGGCCTCTAGTGTGGGAGAGGGATAGTGAGTATGCTGAAACTCCAGTAATGTAGCCACCATAGTTAGGAATGGTTCACATGATACACTAAGCCACATGCTAAGCCATAATGTTTAACTAAATGCTTAACCAACATGGCTTAATGTGTTGTCTGAACAGGGTCATTATGTTGTATTTTACTTTGTGGTTTTCATTTCAGTGAACCACCCAGAAAGCTTCGGCTATTGAGCGGTATGGAAATGTAATAAATAAATAAATAAATAAATGCATAAATGAGATGAGAGAAAAGGGAGGAGCTTCCATAATACTGGTGCCAACGTTGAGAAGACTCTTGTCCATGATTACATGGCAAACTTTAGACACAAGAACACACACAGCAAGGACTCTGTGGAGGATCAAATGAAGCGTTCACTATAATTTCATTGCAGGATCAGGTCCCATGAATCACCAACTCTGTCAGGCAGAAGCCAAAATCTCACCACCAGTTTTAATCCAATTTAAACACAGTTAATCTGTAATCCTTAGAAACCAATGAGTTGTAGCATTTCAAGCAAGCATAAACACTAATAAAAAAGATTCTAGAAATTCTGAATCCATGGCCAAATAGCTGCAATAATACAGCCTGTTCCCTCATTAATTTTTCTGTCCTCATTGCTGAAGCCAATTTAATTTTCACTTTGCCTTTAATGCCAATGAAAATGTAATTTGAATTTTCTCTTTATTATTTTATTTTAAAACTCATCTTGTCTGCTGCACTCCCCTAATGGCACTACGATGGAAACAATTTAAAACATTTAGAGGCAAATGCTAAGGTTAACCTTTCAGTTGAGCCTCTAGAAAAAAATAATTATTCGGCCATTACCAATAGCAAAATGTTAATATAACTGCCAGGGATTGTTAAAAGAAAAACGCATGAGCTGTCTTTAAAAAAGAAAAAGAAAAGTTACAGCAATGTATTGACCTAATTTTCTAAAGATTGATGGAGGTGGATTGAAGGAGACCTGTGGGTGTAAATTATGTATTTCCCAAAGTACCAAGAAAGAAAGGAGTACAGATACCAGTGCCTTTGTGCAGGATTAATACACAAACACAAAAACACTATCCAGTGACCTTTTAGTGAACTAAGAAAAAGTTTAAGAATGCTAGACCTAAGCTAGGAATATCTACACTCAAAAAGAAGAAAACACTTTTAGGGAACCTTTTTTCCAAGGCAGATGTTCATCAGATGTTTTGGACTACAACTTCAGGGCTTCTGTCCTGAAAGGCGGCCAAGAAATATTATAATAAATAAATAAATAAATAAATAAATAAATAAATAAATAAATAAAATCAGCCCTCACCAGCATGACCAATAGTGAGGGGCAATAGGGATTGTTGTGGGCTCTCCTACACTAGAGGCCTTCAAGAGGCAGCTGGACAACCATCTGTCAGGGATGCTTTAGGGTGGATTCCTGCATTGAACAGGGGGTTGGACTCAATGGCCTTGTAGGCCCCTTCCAACTCTATTATTCTGTGATTCTATGATTCTATGATTCTATGTTGACCCAAGCAACTGAGGGAGGGATGTGCTTGGGATGGCTGTTTCAGTAGGGGATAGAAATGTCATGCCCAGTTCCCAGCTCCTCACATTTACTCATGAGGAGCAGGGATGAAACTGGGACAGCTGCTCACAACTCCCCCGGTCTTGGGACAATCCCAAGACCGTGGAGAAAGTCAGGCTAAAAGCCGTCCCGGTTATCTCGGAGAAAGGGAGGGATCATCCCTCCCTGCCTTCGAGACCCCTGTGAATCATGTGGACACACAGGGATGATCCCGGGGTGATCCCCAGGATAACCCCTCATCTAGACATGCCCCTAGTTAAGCTCTCCCATCGTAGAGGCATCCAAGAGGCACTGGACAGCCATCTGTCAGGTATGCTTTAAGGTGGATTCCTGCATTGAGCAGGGGGTTGGATTTGATGGCCTTGTAGGCCCCGTCTAACTCTACTATTCTATGATTTATGATTCTGTGACAAATTTGCCAGTTCTAATTTCTCCCATATTCCATTAAAAAAAAAAATACCTCAACTTCATTTTGTCTTGAATAAGAAGAAGTTTGGATAAATTCTTATCAAAAACCAGAACTGGCAGAATTCCCCCCCTCCACACACACACGTACACCAACTTAATCCTCAGGGCTTCTCCAACATGCTCAGCTAGTGGTTTTGCAGGTCATTGTAATAGCCCGACGAAACCCTTTCTATTTCACCCTGATATGCACTTCTTACAGAATTCTGGGAGCTTAAACTCTTGAAGGTTTGGTGAGCCAATACGTGTTCATGAGCAACCTGAAAGGGAACAGAGAAGACATTAATTCTCCCAGGAGCCAAAATGTAGATAAAAGTTCCATATACGGATTCCAATTACATTCTTGCCCGGAGGGGCTCAATAGGAGTTGGATGTAATGAGGCTAAGTGTCTTCTGTATCATGAAATCCCCCCCCCCAAAAAAAAACCCTGTCCCAGTTCAACAAGACATTCTCAGAGGCACCAATGCCTGGATTTGATTTGGCTTAACTCCTTATGGCAACTTGCTAAACTCTAAATGTGTCAACTTGAGAATTAACTATTTTTTCTCCTGCAGAACTAATTTTGAGATCATGGGGAAGGATAAAGTCTGATGAGCACCATCTGACAATAGAAGATCCCTCAGACAAGGGAGCCAACATCACGTCAGAGAAATTAGGATATCACCTGTTGGAAGTACTCAAATACAAGTTCTTAACTATCATGGACATTGTATAATCATTGTGCAGTGTAACACAGCCTTGCGAATAAGCTTAGAACTAGGCATGTGCTCTGCTCCGATTAGAACCAGAGAATCAGAAGCGAATTGGCCTGCTCCGCCTTGCCCAGAGGCGGAGTAGAAGCGGACCGCGGACCCCTAGAAGCAAGGCGAAGAGAAGCGCCCATTTTCGGAGCGAACCTCTTTCCGCGGACCGATCCGATCGCCATTTTGAAACATTTCGCCCATAGGATTGCATTGCGGAAAAGAAAAGGGGATAACTGTGTTGTTTTTGAAGCTATCTTTCTGAAACTACTTGTGCTTAGAGAGTCATGGCTGGGGGTCATGTTGAGCCTACTCTCAGCTCTCTGCGTGGTGCGGTTCGCTTGCTAGGATTTTTTAAAAAGTAGGGTAAAGGGGGGGGAGATTACCTTTTTGATTGCTGAGGGGCAGAGTCAACTCCCGGTCATGATCACATGATCCCAAACTTGGAGGAGGGGATAGGCAAAACGGGTAACTTGGGATTCTGGGAACTTCTCTTTCTTAGTCTGAACGGACTTTTCCCAGTGTTTTTTAAAACAGTAGCCCCACCAAATGCACAAACAGAACCTGAAATCATATACTAAGCCAATAATAAGAGATAGAAAAAACACAGCACTGCTACCCACCCTAACTTTGGGGAACAACTGAATAGATGTGGTGCAAGGGGATGAGCTCCCCTAGGGCATGTGAACATGCCCTAACTCTCCTGTAGTTGGAGGGCCATCAGAGCCCTCCAAAGAGTAACCCAGTGGAGCAATGCCTATCATGAGTTGAAATGAGTGTTTGCTTCTTAAAAGACTGGTACCTAGACAGGACCAGTCAAATTGGCAGATGATTCCCCCTTTGAGCACATCCACCCCCCCGCCCTATTACTGGTAAAAGACAGATATAGCCTTTTTAAAAAAGTTCTTCTTGTTGTTTATTCAGCAACACTGCTGTTTTTAATTCCACCCCTCCTTTGTTTATTTATTTATTTGTTTGTTTGTTTATTTATTTATTTGTTTGTTTATTTATTCCATTTTATATGCATTACTGGCTTATCCTTGGCTCACTTCCTTATGCCCCCAGAAATGTCTGCTGCCTGCCTGCCTTCCCTCCCTCCTCCCCTGCCCGCCTCGCAGGGATGATTTGTGTCTGGCTTTGACTCAGGGGAGAAGTCCTTCCTGCGCTCAATTAGACTTTTGGAAGTTCCAAATCCATTTTTCAAGTGTGGAAGGAGATTCATATTTAGGTTGATTTCTACTCCCCAATTCATGGCATCTTGGGATTTCCTTTGAAATGGCCCCATTGAGCTGTCTGCAGGTTTAAGCTCTGCCAAAAATCAGGGGATGATGGGATTGCCTTGTACCTTGACATGATTGTGGGTCTAGATGGCATCTGTGAGTGTGCCCACTTCCCTTTTTTTTATCTGTCCAAATGTCAGAGAACAGTCCACGTCTGCAAATGGGGTGCCCGATTTTCATAAATTCCCCAAAAATCAGGAGATGAGGGGACTGCCTTGAGTCTTGGCATGCATGTGTATCCCTGGATAAGCTATCATGGTGGTGAGTTTGAGGTTTCTAACGTGCAAATTGACGGCGCTATCGAAAGGGGTATGAATGGGGTGCCCGATTTTCATAAATTCCCCCAAAAATCAGGGAATGATGGGATTGCCTTGAGTCTTGGCATGCGTGTGTATACATCCATGAGGTGTCATGGTGCCAAACTTGAGGTTTCTAACTTTAACAGAAAAAAAGTTGTATACTTTTTTAGCTTAATGCAAGCCTATGGGGGAGGGGAAACGGAGCTCCGATCTGGATCCGGAGCTCCGCAGCGGAGCGGAGCAGACATAGGCGGAGCGGGGGCGGAGCGAAGCGGCCCAATCTGCAAATCACAGATCTGGAAGAGAAGCTGAGCGGGGGGTCCATTCACACCCCTACTTAGAACAGTTAACTCCTAGCTTACAAAAGTGCATATATTCATGAATTCTAAAAAAGCGTAAAATGTTCCCATCTCAGACCTTTTAAAATCATAGGTAAATTACCTATGATTTTGGAATTATTGTTAAAATTGAAGCTGTTCTGAAATTATCGTTAAAATGGAAGGGGGGGGGGGAAAACCCAGCTTTGCACAAAAAAAACATAGCTTGATAGCGGAGCACATGCTTTGGATGCAGAAGACCTCAGGTTTAATATCAGGATCAGGGCTGAACTATATGCTCCATTAAAGATGAAGTGTGCAGCTGATCCTCACTATTTGGTTTCCCCCGTCTGTGCCTAGGGATGTAGGAGAAATTTGTTTCAGTTCACTATTAAGTAGGATTTACCCAGTTTGCACCTTCTGGATCAAACACAGGCCTTTTATTCCACGATGGAGGAGGAAAGATCCCGCAATGTGATTATCACGAGATCCCTCCTCCATTTACACGTGAGGTGTGATGACCTGAGGAGGAGAGGCGCTGCGCACACCATTTGTTTTTTAAGAAACAGGAGCACACAAACGCTCGTGCACAAAGGTAGGTGCTTTAAAAAAAATTAAATTAAGTTCCCTGCTCCCTTCACCCTACCCTCGATGGGTGCAGCGCTCCTGAGGAATCGCGCGGAGCCGGGTCAAACCACGGCAACGGGCCACATGTTCCGCGGTCTCGGGCTCAGGAAAAAGCGGGTCCAAAGGAGAGGGGTATATCCCGGGGCAAGGGAGGTGTAGTGGCTGAAGTGTTGGACTGGGAATCAGCAGATCCAGGTTCTCCTCCCCACTTGGCCATGGAAACCCACTGGGGGCCTTGCTAGACCTACCACATAATCCGGTGGGGAGTAGGGGCGAAGGCGCGCTACAGCTAGCGTGTGCCGTCGCCCTTTTCCAGACGTAACATGCGATGGGGCAAGGGAAAGCCCTGTCGCGTCTGGCATTTTTCCCCCCCCTTAAAGGGCCATGTGCGCAGGAGCGCACCGCCAAAAAAGGTAGGTTTTTTTTAAAAAAAAAAACCTGCCCCTGATTTCCCCCCAACAATGCCTAATGCCCCCCCTGCCCGCTCGCTCACCCGTCCTCCCCCTGTCCACCAGGCCCTGGCCCTGTCCTTCTTCCTCCCATCCGCCATGCCCGTCCCTGTCCTTCTTCCCCCCATCTGCCATGTCCATCCCCGTCCTTCTTCCCCCCTTCCGCCATGCCCGTCCCCATCCCCGCTCGTCATGCCCGCTCGTCATACCCGCCCCCTGCCTGCTCGTCACGTCCGATGCCCCCTCCGTGCCCCCCCGTCTGTGATTTCTCCCCCCGGCCTGATGGGCACAGCGCTCCTATGGAGTGCTGTGCCCAGTCCGTGGCTTCTCCCAGCTACTCACTAGCAGCTGGGAAAAGCCACGGACCCTGCTAGATGGAAAAGCCGGGCCATAACCGCATCCGGTTATCCCTGTTCAAGCAAGGACTTAGCCCAGCCTGACCCCGGGATCCCCTGTGTGTCTTCTGGATGCACAGGAGGGAGTCACTCTTGGCCCAATCTACCTCACAGGGTTGTTGTTGTGAGAATAAACTGGAGAGGAGGAGGATTATGTATGCTGCCTTGGGTTCCTTGGAGGAAAAAAGGCAGGATATAAATGCAATAAATAAATAAGTAAAATAAAATAAAATTTGGTGGATGTCTTCATTTCTGCTCTAAGTAGAGAAGGCCAGGCATGACCATCGTATGAAGCTGAATCTAACCATGGGGGCATTTATTGTCCCAGACTGGCAGTGGTTCTCCAGAGCATCAGGAATAGGAGGTCTTCCATAGCCTTATCCCATGAGATGCTTTTGTTTTTGGAATGGAGGTGCTTCAGTTTGAATCTGAGAGCTGCTGCATTCATAGCATTGGCTCTGCTACTGAGATATGGGCTATCTATCTACCACAGTTGAAGCCACAAATCAACATGGCTTTGGTGGCGAGGTGGATGGATTGCAACTCCCATGATAACAGCCATCCTATTAAAAACATACATAATAATTCCATGCATTTCCTAATCATTACTGCAGCAGCAGTTCATTTACTGTGTTTCTTGAGGGGCCTCCTTGACGGCTGTTTACTTGGTCTTCTCATTTTGCCACAACAGCAAAGCAGACATTTGTTCCAAATTAAACATTGATAAAGGTTTCAAGTCCTGGAGGGAAAAAAAGAGCTAATTCAAATCCACATTAAGGTGCCCTTTCAATGTTCTTTCACCCACATGAGAGCTGCTTATCCATGAGTAAGTGTGTATACACCAGTTGCTGGGGAACATGGGTGGGAAGGTGCTGCTCCATCATGTCCTGCTTGTGGGCCCCTGATTGACAGCTGGTTGGCCATTGTGTGAACAGACTGCTGGACTACATGGACCCTTGGTCTCATCCAGCAGGGCTCCTCTTATGTTCTTATGAGCAAATGAGATGTGGCTGGGCAACGCACATAAATTACTCAAAGATGTGGGTTGAGCCAATTCTAAGGAAAGTCCCTCACCATCAGCTACACCCACCAGGGTTGAATTGCTTAGATGATCTTCCAAATATATGGAATCTGCTCACAGGGTAGAACTGCTCAAATGGCTAGAAGAACGTTGGGGGAAAAAAGCATTTGGATTAAGGATTTATGAGACATTTGTCTCAGTTTATTTTTGATCCAATCCGAACCTTCCAAATTTCTAGACTGACTGGCTTTACAGAATCCATTTAAAAAAACAACAACAACTGGGGAGCATCACCATAGAATCATAGAATAGTAAAGTTGGGAGGGGTCTACAAGGCCATTGGGTCCAACCCCCTGCTCAATGCAGGAATCCACCTTAAAGGATACCTCAGGTGGCTGTCCAGTTGCCCTTTTAAATGCTTCTAGTGTGGAAGAGCCCACAACCTCCCTAGTACATTAGTTCAATTGTCATACTGCTCTAACAGTCAGGAAGTTTTTTCTGATGTAGGGTGACCATATGAAAAGGAGGACAGGGCTCCTGTATCTTTAACAGTTGTAATGAAAAGGAAATTTAAGCAGGTGTCATTTGTATATATGGGGAACCTGGCAAAATTTCCTCTTCATCACAACAGTTAAAGCTGCAGGTGCCCTGCCCTCTTTCAAATCTGGTCACTCTAGTATAGCTCCTGCAGCTTTAAGTGTAGTGATGAAGAGGGAATTTTGCCAGGTTCTCCATATATACAAATGACACCTGCTGAAATTCCCGTTTCTATGCAACTGTTAAAGATACAGGAACCCTGTCCTCCTTTTCATATGGTCACCCTATCTGATGTCCAGCCAGAATCTGGCTTCCTGTAACTTGAGCCCATTATTCCGTGTCCTGCACTCTGGGATGATCAAGAAGAGATGCTGGCCTTCCTCTGTGTGACAACCTTTTAAGTATTTGAAGAGTGCTATCATGTCTCCCCTAAGTCTTCTCTTCTCCAGGCTAAACATGCCCAGTTCTTTCAGTCTCTCCTCATAGGGCTTTGTTTCCAGACCCCTGATCATCCTTGTTGCCCTCCTCTAAAAACCCTCCAGCTTGTCTGCTTCCTTCTCCACACTGTTTCTACTTAAACAGTGCTATTTCCTTTAAGCATCTCCTAGACCACCACCCCACCCGTATTAACAAAGAGCTTCTCCAGACATGGCTTTCAACCCGCTATATCTATTTTCAGTATCAGATCTCGGCACAAAGAGCTTTTCCATTCCTGCCTTTCTGTACTTTCTGCTACATAACCTCTAGGTGGCACTGTGGCATAGCTCATCAACACAATTACAGTAGTGGGGATTTGCACTACGTTTCAGGATGAAAAACAAACAAAATCCTACCACATTTCCACATTTTCCCCACCCTTGAAAACGCTCTTTAAAAAACAAAAGTGAAATTGAAGATCACAAAGTTGTCTAAAGCACCCGTAACCAATCATGAGTGAGGAATGAAAGTCCCACAACAAAAGTCTCATGACAAAAAGTCTAAATGCATTTATTTATTTATTTATTTATTTATTACATTTCTATACCGCCCAATAGCCAGAGCTCTCTGGGCAGTTCACAAAAATTAAAAACATTCAAAGTATAAAACAACAGTATAAAACCATAATATAAAATACAATATAAAAGCTCAACCAGATAAAAACAGCAGCAATGCAAAATTACAAATTTAAAACACCAAGTTAAAATTTATTTATAGACTGTTAAAATGCTGGGAGAATAAAAAGGTCTTCACCAGGCATCTAAAAGCATATAATGTAGGTGCCAAGCGAACCTCCTTAGGGAGGTCATTCCACAGCCGGGGTGCCACAGCAGAGAAGGCCCTCCTCCTGGTGGCCACCTGCCTCACTTCCTTTGGCAGGGGCTCACGGAGAAGGACCCCTGAGGATGACCTTAGGGTCCAGGCAGGTACATATGGGAGGAGGCGTTCCTTCAGATAGCCTGGCCCCAAGCCATTTAGGGCTTTAAATGTTAATACCATCACTTTGAATCGGGCCCGGACCTGGACTGGCAGCCAATGAAGCTGGAAAAGGACTGGCGTAATGTGGTCTCGTCGTCCAGTCCCTGTTAGTAACCGTGCTGCCCTGTTTTGTACCAGTTGAAGTTTCCGGACTGTTTTCAAAGGCAGCCCCACGTATAACGCATTGCAGTAATCCAAACGAGAGGTTATCAGAGCATGGATAAATGTAGCTAGGCTTTCTCTGTCCAGAAAAGGGCGCAGTTGGTATATCAGCCTAAGCTGATAAAAAGTGCTCTTTGCCACTGAGTTCACCTGTGCTTCAAGTGACAGTTCTGGATCCAAGAGCACCCCCAAACTATGGACCCGATCCTTCAGGGGGAGTGCAACCCCGTCCAGGACAGGGCAAACATCACCTCACCAGTGATGCATAAGGGTGCAATACTATGGGTGTTTAGACACAAAAAAAGCCCTACAACCCCCAGCATCCCCAGACAGGATGGCTGGATAGGGCATGCTGGGAGTTGAAGGATTTTTTTTCTGTCTAAACATGCATAGGATTGCCCCTTAACTGTGTTTTCTCACATCCATCTGTTGTTAGCCTAGACTCTATCATTTCCCTGTCAGCCTCCGCCCCAAATGTTTCCCCCCTTATATTGGTCAACCACTTTCTCTCCACTTTCCCTTTTGCCCTGGACTTGGCTGCTGAGAGGTTTGCTCGCATGCAACAGATGCTTTCGGTTCCAATCCTTATCTTACCGCGATTACTGCTGGCTTTGTTTGTGTTCATTTTTCTAAATAGAAGAGCATGAATGTTTCATATTCTCTGAGCAAACGACTCTACGTTTAATTAAAAGCTGCAGTGATGGCGACCAAATCTATCCATTGCTTAAAAAAAAAGAAAAAAAGAATGAAGATAACCTTTTCAACAGACTTACACACAAATCAACAGCTTATTATTTAGAAACTTCAGTGCTCTGGGTCTGCCTGATATGCAGTTGTTAAAGGCTATAAATGGGGTGGGTGGGTGGAGCCAATAGGCCCCTTCTTTGCAGGTCTTTAAGTAGGCTCTGCAGAACCACTTCTTTTCCTTTCCCTTTCCATAATCTGTGGGTGGCAGGTTTTATGTGAGTTATCTGTTTCTATAGTCTTCTATTGAATATTGATTGCTTTTCTCCTTTGGGGGCATATTTATATATTGTTTCTACACTGTATGCTGCAGTGAGAGGGTTCTACCTGCCTTTTCGGACAGGGCCTTTTCGGTGGTGGCCCCCAGACTGTGGAACGATCTCCCTGACGAGGCTCGCCTGGCACCAACGCTGCTATCTTTCCGGCGCCAGGTTAAGACTTTCCTCTTTGCCCAGGCATATGGCGGCACATCTTAATCACCCACATGCTTAGTTTTTTAATCGGTTTTTAATGCTTTATGTGTGTATGTTCTGTGTTTTAGAACCTTAAACTTTGTATACCTGTTTTTATCTTAATTTTAGAATTTCTGTAAACCGCCCAGAGAGCCCTGGCTATGGGAGCAGTATATAAGTGCAATAAATAAATAAATAAATACCCTTAAACGCATCCCAAAAATCTTTTTAAAGAAACATTTAAGTTTAGGGCACAGTACTATCGATTGTCCCCTCAGTGATTGTAGGCCCCAAACTTGGAGGCTTACAATCATCCTATGCAGGGCAGGACCAGCAGCAGAGGTCATCTTCACCTTCCTGACTAGGGATGGTCATCCATCTGGGGCTGGTCCATTGACACCTGTAATGCCATTTTACAGCCACTATTATTATTATTATTATTATTATTATTATTATTATTATTATTATTATTTTAAAAAGTATAGTTTTTTTTTAATGTTCACTGTTTTAAACTTTTGTAAACTTCCCAGAGAGCTTCGGCTATGGGGCGGTATATAAATTTAATAAATTAATAAATAATATTTGCACAAATGGGCCTTTACAGTATCCACCAAAACATGTTGAAGACCACATCTATCCTCAAAGATCAACCATGGGGGCTTGTCCCAAGAGAGTGGTCCCACCTTCAGCTGTTCCAGAGAAGAAGGGAAGAATAGCCAGAAGACATTTTCATCACATGGTGTCCCATTGCTTGTTCAAGTGCAGGATGTGCTAATCAGGAAAAACAAACATTATGAAATTGACCTCATGCGAATAGAGGTGGAGGTACACATTAAAAGGCAACTTGATGCCCTGAGGCACTCAAGAGGCAGCTGGACAACCATCTGTCAAGTATGCTTTAAGGTGGATTCCTGCAATGGGCAGGGGGTTGGACTTGATGGCCTTATAGGCACCTTCCAAATCTGCTATTCTATGATTCTATGAACTTCCCTGTACCAAGTTGTCCTCCTCTAGATTTTGAAGAGGCAGCATTATATTCAGCAAATAATACTGTGACACTTTAAAAACTAACATATTTATTCTGATGTAAGGTTTCTTTGGACTATAGACCACTTCATCAGCTATGTGGTGTATTCTAGAGAATTTCAGGTTTATATCTGGGGGAGATGGGAAAGAACTGTAAACACTGAAGGAAATTCAACACAGAAAGTAGCAATCACATTATTCATATTGCAGTTGTTGATGATTATGCTAACATTCCGTCACCGAGGTAAGTGAATTAACAGACATAACGTGATAGCAATCCTTTATCCTGATTCAAGCCCTGGCAATAGAATTGAACCTGTTGATGATTTCTAACTCAGCTGCCTCTCACACTAATCTCCTTCTGAAGTTTGATTGCTCCACAATGGCCATGTTAAGATCAGTGACAGAGCTAGGGTGACCGTATGAAAAGGAGGACTGGGCTCCTGTATCTTTAACAGTTGCATAGAAAAGGGAATTTCTGCAGGTGTCCTTTGTATATATGGAGAACCTGGTGAAATTCCCTCTTCATCACAGCAGTTAAAGCTGCAGGAACGATATTAGCGTGACCAGATTTAAAAGATGGCAGGGCACCTGCAGCTTTAACTATTGTGATAAAGAGGAAATTTCACCAGATTCTCCATATATACAAATGACACCTGCTGAAATTCCCTTTTCTATTCAACTGTTAAAGGTACAGGAGCCCTGTCCTCCTTTTCATATGGGCACCCTAGACAGAGTGGCCTACAAGTTTGAAGTGTTCTGTCACTGGGCTTTGAATATTATATAGGCAAGTAGGAATATTTGGGGAGGCATGAATCACAGTTCAATTACGGCAGAACAAAAACTGTAATTGTGATGAGTTTTGTAATTAAGGGCTGTGACAAGGACCATACACTAGTTTTGACAAGCCAGACCCAGAGATCCAAATTAGTTCTGGTTTTATACTCAGCAGGCAAATCGTGCCTTGCCAACAAGGTCTGGTCCACTTGTTTTCAACCTGATCTTTAGGCTTGTCATCTTCAGTTTGAATAAACTTGCAGATAACTACAGTTGAAGACGCGAGTGACCCAAGGTTAATGAAATTGCATATGTTGTCCGGGTGAAACCTGTGATGGCCCGGCCCAACCAATGCCACTCGAGTGACAGCATTATCAAATTACCATTATTATAGGATGGGAGAAAACAATTACATCTTTGCAAGGTTCTGATAAATCATGAGGCATCGGATATCTATGTGTTCCACTTCAATTTGACCTCTTTCTTGTTCTCTGCCAAGTTAAAGATGTGTCAAGAAGCTAGCCGGCAGGAGAAAAGATATGGCCGCTATTATGCTTGTAAGAAGGGCAGTAGATAGGGTAATAATGGCTTCATCGAGACAGCACTGAAGGCCTGTTGATCTTTGACCTTCCAAATGCAGTGACACAAGAATCAACCTTAATTTGGGGGGTAAAGAAGTGGTTGCTGAGTAGACCGTTCAGTGCTGCTGTTTATTTACTGATCATAAATGCCTAAAATGTTTCATAGCAAAAGGGGCTTCTTGTGTTAGCATCAGCCTCGTAACATCAGTGCATTTTTCATCATTCATGATCCTAATCATGCTAGATTGTGAACCATCCAGAGAGCTCTGTAATAATAACAACGGAATGTAATAAATAAATAAATAAAAATGAATAAAATGTTTATTTAGAAATAAGTCCCACTGGCTTCCATGGGATCTGCTTAAATGAACTCTTACTGGCACAATTGCGCACGTTGAATCATACCCATACTGGTTTAAATTTCATATACAAAAGATATATGAGCCAGTTTGGTGTAGTGGTTAGAGTGTTGGGCTAGGACTGGGGAGATCCGCGTTCAAGTCCCCGCTCTACTGTGAAGCTCACTGGGTGACTTTGGGACAGTCACTGACTCTCAGGGGGATCTACACTACTGCTTTAAAGCGCTTTATAACAGTTTTGACAACTGTTGGGGCCCAGGACACACTGCATATACAGTTTTCAAAACGTTTTCAAAGTGCTTTAAAGCGCTTTAAAAGCAGTAGTGTAGATCCCCCCTCAGTCTAACCTACCTGACAGGGCAATTGTGAGGATAAAATGGAGAGGAGGATAATATATGGCTCTTTGGAGAAAAGGTAGGGTCTAAATACTGGGCCAAATCCTGCCCCATATTTTCAGGAATTTTCTTAATCCTTTTCTCTCTCTTTTGCGGGGTGGGTGGGTGGATATGGTGAATTTTCTTCTTGGGGAGAGGGACAGGTTTTCCACATATATTTTTTTTAAGTGTAGCCGGTTGTTGAGGGGACTTCTTTCTAATTTTTTTAGACCTTAAAAGCCTTTTTTCACAGGAAAATCAAACGCAAGGTTGTTTGAAAGGCAGGGGTGAATAAGGGTCTCCATCAGATGCTAAAAAGAAAGCATTTGGCGAACCTCTCTGGAGAGGCTATCTATCTAGAATTATTTTTAGGCCACCTTTACAGGTGGAGCTCTCTCAAGGCGCCATAGAAGAGAAAGACCATATTCCATAGCTGGAGTCCCACCACTGGGAAGGCCCTGTCCCTAGGACTGACCTGATTCATTTCACTTGGTGGTAGCACATGAACAAGGCCGAATATCCAGGCATGTGCAGAAGAGGCCAAACTTTCAGAACAGCTGGTCCCACGATGGTAGGGGCAAATTGCACCTCCTGTGTCATCAACTACTGGAGGCTGTCAGAAAAGTACCGAGATGGAGCACCAGCCACTGCCTGACATAAGGTCACTCCAAAGCATTGTCGGGAATTAATGGCATGCAAGCAGTGTGTGAATCATCTGCTCCCAGTGACAGAAAGACTCATGTTTGATAGAGAGCAAAAACAAAACGAGGGGACGTTTGTGGGAGGATGCTGACGAAAGAACTCTTTTCCTGGGGATTTCTAAATGTTGTTTTTAACCTATCTCCTTCAATTGGCTTCTAAGGTGCTCTGTCTTTTCTTCATGTTAACAGATGCAGAGGTGAAGCCCAGAAGGTGTCCGTAGAGATATAAGGTTTGTAAGAACAAGAAAGCAGTGGATCTTTGCTCTTGGGAAGCAGTGGAGCGAGCCAATGGACACAGCTTTTTGTGTGTGTGTGCCTTTAGCGGCACAAAAAAGGCACAAGGTTAAAGGCACAAGGTTCATTGTGCCTTTAACCAACTTTCTACTGGGAAAAGGGAACAAAAGCACCCTGTTTGAGGCCTGGAAGCTCACATTTAAGATGACCCTGTCTGCTGTGTCTAAACTCCTAGACCAGGAGCACAGTCAGTCATGAGCATGGTGGTTCCCAGTGATTGGTTTGATGGAAAAATAAAAAGGGGGCCCTAGAACATGTGTTGCTCCTAGGTCCTTGGGAGCTTGTCCCATGTTGCTTGTGTGTTTTACCACTTACGTTGGGTGACCATATGGAAAGGAGGACAGGGCTCCTGCATCTTTAACAGTTGTATTGAAAGGGGAATTCCTGCCGGTGTCATTTGTATCCATGCAGCACCTGGTGAAATTCCCACTTCATCACAACAGTAAAAGCTGCAGGAGCTATCCTACAGTGACCAGATACAAAAGAGGGCAGGGCTCCTGCAACTTTAACTGTTGTAATGAAGAGGGGATTTTACCAGGCGCTGCCTGCAAATGAGACTTGCTGAAATTCCCTTTTCTTCACAACTGCTAAAGGTACAGTAGGGTGACCACATGAAAAGGAGGACAGGGCTCCTTTATCTTTATCAGTTGTATTGAAAAGGAAATTTCAGCAGGGGTCATTTGTATATATGGGGAACCTGGTGAAATTTCCTCTTCATCAGAACAGTTAAAGCTGCAGGTGCCCTGCCCTCTTTTAAATCTGGTCACTCTAGTATAGCTCCTGCACCTTTAACTGTTGTGATGAAGAGGGAATTTCACCAGGTTCCCCATATATACAAATGACACCTGCTGAAATCCCCTTTTCTATGCAACTGTTAAAGATGCAGGAGCCCTGTCCTCCTTTCCATATGGTCACCCTAACTTATGAATAGGCATGTTGCAGGTGCCCAAATTAGTCTGGGAGTCCAGTGGACTCCCCTGTGTCTGTCCACCCACCCTCAGAACCAGTTTGTTGGGCTGTGGCACATTTGTGGAGTGCCCCACAGCTCGGTGACTGCTTCTCAGCCATCCACCCTTGTCCAGGCTCCATAGACATGCACAGCATATTTCAATAGGTTGTGCACACAGGGAATTATATATCTTTTTAAAAACGGTGAACATTTATTGAATACTCAGTCATAAAAGTCATTAATTGATTCATTCATTTATTAAACGCTATAGATGCCCCATCCTGTGTTCAACTTGCCTGACTGCAGGAGGTCCATTTATGGTTGTGGGGCGGGAAGGAATGATAAGACGCTCCTCAAGCCCCAGCATTGGTGGGGCTTTGTGGTGACACTAGCCATTGTAGGAGCTTACGAGGCAATATTAGCCTTTGGAGGCCCTCCTCTTGGAGCAATTCCTTTTTGCTCCAACCACTGGGAAAACAATGCTCTCTCAGAGGCAATGGTTCTTCAGCACCGTAGCAGGGCAGCTGGAGGACTATTGTGTCTGGATCCCCCTCAATTCAGTGCTTATTGCTTGAAACATTAGGATGTGCCTGGGCACACCCGGCACACCCCTTGCACACGACTATTTGAGGGCCTCTATTGTATGCACCAAAGGAGGCTTTGGAAATTGCGTATTTCCCACCTTGCGTAAAGGGCAGCCATAAAGGCCTCATTTATGCAAGACTAAAGGCATGAACTCTCCAATCACACCTTTAATCTTGTGGACCAGGGGCCTTTACATGATTTCCAGGGCTCCCATTGTGCACATTGATTGAGTGTCCGGATGAGGGCCTTGAAGTTTCATCAGATGCTCACCGGGCCAAAAATAAGCTTGCGTGGCACTGCGAGCAGGGGTGGCCGGCCATAGTGGCACTGTGAACAGGTGACCTTATATTTGTGTGTTCATTCTACTGTCCAGGTGCTAACTATGGAGGGGAAACATCAAGACCCCTGAATTCTCTTCTCCTTATGGTTCTGTAATCCAGAACTGTAATCTAGAACTGGAAAAGACTATTGAAGTCTTTTACTAGAACTGGAAAAGACTATTTTCCGTAGTCCTTCAAATAGAGGACTATGGAAAAGAGGCCATAGCTAGGAATGTATCCAAAGTCCACCCAGTCTACAAGGACAGTGGACACCTCTGTGTCTGGCCCTCATGGGCCCAGCTGGATGCACCTGGTCCTGGGATGAATGCACAAGCCCCCAAGAGCACTCAGACAGGGGTCTGCCTTGGCTTCAGGATCACACCCTTCCCCCTGCTGCATTCATGACAGCAGCCACTAACACAGCAGGAGAAAACACACAGCCTTAGGGAAATTGCATGTTTCTTTGACCCACCACCACCAATGGAGGTTTTGACGGCCTTATTAACTCTTGTGTTAATCGGGCCTTTAATTGTGTGCTTTCTCCTGCTGTGTTAATTGCAACCAACATTAATGTGAAAGGGGGAAATAGGCAGTGGGGGAGCACTCAGTCAGCACTCAGCAGGAACTCAGAGGGTCATGCTCATGGGGGGAGGGCAGGCCAAGGTGCTGGGCAGCATGCTATGAGCACCTGTGGGGCAAGAGCTCCCTGGCTTGCCAACCCCTGGTCGAGCACATGTGTTGCACGCAGAAGTCCCCAGGTTTGATACCCAGTTTCTCTAGGCAGGGCAAAGAAAAGAATCTTGCTTGAAACCCTGGAGAGCCATTGCTGCCGGTCAGGGTCAACAATGCAGGGCTAGATGGACAAATGGTCTGACTTTGTATAAGGCAGCTTCCTGTGTTCCTGTGTTCTGCCTTTAAGTAGAGGATGGTCCTTGAAGTAGAGGACTGTCCTTTGCAGGACACAGAATAATGGGCTCAAGTTACAGGAAGCCAGATTCCTGCTGGACCTCAAGAAAAACTTCCTCACTGTTAGTGCAGTACGACAATGGAATCAGTTACCTAGGGAGGTGGTGGGCTCTCCCACACTAGAGGCCTTCAAGAGGCAGCTGGACAACCATCTGTCAGGGATGCTTTAGGGTGGATTCCTGCATTGAGCAGGGGGTTGGACTCGATGGCCTTATAGGCCCCTTCCAATTCTGCTATTCTATGATTTTATGAAAAGAGGACACATGGCCACCATTGGGCAGATAGAATTGTCATGAGTGAAACCAGGACATGGCATGGAGGGAAGAATTAATCTCCTCTCCATACATCAGCTTCCCAATCCATAAGTAGGGGTTGCACCTACTATCCCCTCTTCCCCATCTCTTTCTCTTCTTCTTCTTCTTCTTCTTCTTCTTCTTCTTCTTCTTCTTCTTCTTCTTCCTCTTCCTCTTCCTCTTCCTCTTCCTCCTCCTCCTCCTCCTCCTCCTCCTCCTCCTCCTCGAGTCTTGCTTGGCCCTGATGCGTCTTGCTCCAGCAATCTTTAGGACCTTGGGTAGGAAAGGGCACTGCATGTTTCCATGGCCACAGCCTTGGCCCTACCATTTCTGCATATACAGTGCCAAGCAAATCCACTCTTCCATGTCAGCAGTGTGCTTTCCAAAACACTGTATTTCAAACAGGGAAATTACTTCCCTCTGGAAGGTGTTACATCCTCCCCCCAACCCACCTCCCATCCTTGATGCAATGCCTCTTGACAGCATGTTTCTCTTACACCCAATTAGAGTTTCTCCTGGGAAGTCTTGTCTATATTTACTCGATAATAAATGTCGTTTAACCCGGGTACACTTACGGTGTGACCTCCTCGTTAAGTGATTTACTAAACAAAACACTGGAGGCTGCTTTGGTGCTTAAGAATTATTCCATCCAAGGATGTAGCACAGCACGTAGATAAATATTCAGTCAGGTCAGAGTGTGTTTACATCATGGCTCAGCCTTAAAACCCAACAGAGATGGGAATGACCAAAAATCAATCTCTTCTAAAGGTTGTAAAAACCAGAAGCCTAGTAATTGTACACAGCATTATTCAAGAAGTATTCCAAAGTATGTTTCTGCATAAATCTCCCATAAATCAGCATAAGATGAGGTGTCATCGCAGCCTCCTGGGAGAAAGGGAAGGATGCATTTTGTGAAATGACAATGCCCGTGCTTACTTTACAAAGCTGCAGAGCTCGTTCAGAACGGAGTGGAATTCTATGAGGTTATGCATTCATATAAATAGGATGGTGACGTTCTCTTAATTTGTTCAACACATTTTATGAAGAACACCAAAAAATGGCATGTTCACATGGTTCTCCAGCCACAAGAACCCCCTTCCCACTGTGAACAACTGTGGTGGGGTGGGAGCTTGTGGCAAATTGACCATCGGCACTTGATAATCAATACCAGCCTTGAAACTGATGTTCTTGTTCTACTGGCTTTAATCGTTGCTGTCTGCTTGGAAGACCATCTGACTGAAATAAATGAATGCCCCAAAATAACAGTTAAATAAAATACCCTAGTGCATAAACTAAGGGGCAGTTGGCCCCAGGCAGGGTTCCATAGTGAAAGAATGGCAAAGGCGTGATGATGCTACAGAGAAGGCCCGTCTTCTGGTAGACATCATTTCCTTCTCCCCACCCCACCACCACACTACTGATGCACACTTCCCATAGAAACACAGGAAGCGACCTTATAGTAAGTCAGACCGTTGGTCCATCCAGACCAGCATCGTCAACCCAGATTGGCCACAGCTGTACAGGGTTTCAGGCAGGAATTCTTCTACCTGGTGATGTCAGGGATTGAACTCATCACTTTCTACATATAAAGCATTTGCTCTACTACTAATGGCCATGGCTTCTCCATTTGACTAAACAGTGCAGTCATGTCATGATTAGGGATGGACAGTTCTACCTGTGTCTGACACCATTGGGTGACCACTAACTGGATGCCCATTCCTTCCCACAATGGAGGCTCCAGATGCTGCATATTTCCTACATTGCATAAATGGTGTCCGTAAAGGTCCCATTTATGCAAGATTAAAGGTGTGAATGGACAGGCCAGTGAACCATGCTGTGGTCCAGCAAGCTGGGTCATAGAATCATAGAATAGCAGAGTTGGAAGGGGCCTACAAGGCCATCGAGTCCAACCCCCTGCTCAATGCAGGAATGCACCCGAAAGCATCCCTGACAGATGGTTGTCCAGCTGCCTCTTGAAGGCCTCTAGTGTGGGAGAGCCCACAATCTCCCTAGGTAACTGATTCCATTGTCGTACTGCTCTAACAGTCAGGAAGTTTTTCCTGATGTCCAGCTGGAATCTGGCTTCCTTTAACTTGAGCCCGTTATTCCGTGTCCTGCACTCTGGGAGGATCGAGAAGAGATCCTGGCCCTCCTCTGTGAGACAACCTTTTAAGTATTTGAAGACTGCTATTATGTCTCCCCTCAGCCTTCTCTTCTCTAGGCTAAACATGCCCAGTTCTTTCAGTCTGGGGTGGGTAGGTGGATGCAGGCTATGCCATTGGACTCCCAGACCCAGTCTAGCACCCGCCACATCCCTAGCCTTAATTGTATATATGACTCTCAAGAAGATCCTTTCTTGTGTTGTGTTTAACTGATGTGCTCCAGTGCATTGGTAAAAGACCACACCACAAGGATCTGGGTGCAATTATAAGTACAATCATGTTGAGAGAATAGTTGAAAAAGGAAACCCTGAAATCTTCCTTCTGGCAGCATAGGAGATGAAACACTGAACCTACATAATGTTAGAACACACCTATATTGTGGAAGTTTTACGAATTTTGCAACTATAATCTCATAATTGGATTTAATCTCATAGATACCCCCCAAAAAGGAAACCTATTTTATTTGCTAGGGATCATGTACTTTAGAAGTTTAAATCCCTAATTCTCTGAAACAGTAACCTGAATCACTAGGGGGAAATCCCACTACATATATCTGGTACCAAAGCTGTTTTGTCCATGCAGAAACATAGGCATCATTATGTAGCAAATCAGAATAATATAACTGATGCATAAACTTAAGGCATTGAACTGGGCACTTGTTGGAAAGAACTGAGACCCCAATGTACTTAGGAAGACCAAGTACTGAGAGAGGAGAGCTGCTTGCTCCACCTCCATTGTTAGTCCAACATGTTTAATCCAGATTTATCCATCAATAAATCATACAAGGCCTGCACACTTCCTGCTCCCTCATCAAGTCATCCCTCTTTAAGTCAGAACCCCCCCCCCACTAGGAATCATAGAATCACAGAATCATAGAAGTTGGAAGGGGTCTATAGGACCTTCAAGTCTGACCCCTGCCAAATGCAGGAATAAGAACATAAGGAATACCATGCTGGATAAAAACCAAGGGTCCATCTACTCCAGCACTCTGTTCACACAGTAGCCAACATGCTGTCAACCAAGGACCAACAAAGCAGGACATGATGCAACAGCACCCTCGCCCCCATGTTTTCCAGCAACTGGTGCACACAGGCTTATTGCCTCGAATACTGGAGGTAGCACACAACCATCAGGGCAACAAGAGAGACGGCTTTCTCTGTGGTGGCCCCTCAAGTGTGGAACAATCTCCCTGATGAGGCCTGCCTGGCGCTGACATTGTTATCTTTTCAGTCCCAGGTCAAGACTTTTCTCTTCTCCCAGGCATTTAGCAATATGTAATTAGCCTGGGTTTGTTTTTGTATGTATGTATGTATGTATGTATGTATGTATGTATTAAAGTTATATACCGCTCCATAGCCGAAGCTCTCTGGGCAGTTTACAAAAGTTAAAACAGTGAACATTAAAAAGTATGCAAAATTTAAAACCCATCAAAAATATAAAAACAGTAGTGTAAAACAGTATCCATTTTTGTGGTTTTAAATTGTATGTTTTTGTGAATTTAAATTTTTGTATTTTGTTTTTAAGTATTTTTATCCTATGTAAACTGCCCAGAGAGCCTCAGCTATGTGGCAGTATACAAACAACAACAACAACAACAACAATAGCCATTGATAGCCTTCTCCTCCAGGAATTTATCCAACTCCATTTTAAAGCCATCCAAATTGGTGGCCATCATTACATCTCGTGGTTGTGAGTTCCATAATCTAACTATGCACTATGTGAAAAAGTACTTCCTTTTAGTTGTCCTGAATCTCCCACCAATCAGCTTCATGGGATGACCCCACTGGGTTTTAGTATTACGTAGGGTGACCATATTTGGGAAACCAAAAAAGAGGACACCTAGTGTGTGTGTGGGGGGAAGCAGCTTTCTGAGTCCTGCAGAAAGTACGTTGTTCCCCCGCCACCTTAAAGAACCCGATTGGAGTGGAGGAGGGGAAAGGATTTCATTCTGCACCACCACCATCCACTCCAATTGGGGCCTTTTCTATAGTATCCACGAATGACCCACTTTCCCCTTTAAGACCTCAACTGGAGCTCGGGTGGGGGGAATGATGTGCCTCAAGAAAGCATGTCACTCCCTCCTGCCATGCTAATGGCAGCCTTAAAGGGGAAGGTGTGTCATTCCAGGACATTATTGAAAATTATAGAAAATCCCCCCTGACACCATGGAAAGAACAAAAACAAAGACAAATCCGGGGAAATCCTGACAGTTGGTCACCCTATATTACGGGAGAGGGAGAAAAATATCTCCCTCTCCACAATCCCCTCCTTAACATCACTCAAGTTCTACTGCCAGTGAGGGAAGAGTTCGTTTCCAAATTTGTCAAACATCAGAGCTGTCAGTGGCTTGAGGGAACCTGTGTGAGGCTTCTGTCTTGTGCTTTGCCCCCCTCAATTCACAGTCCTCATTACGGAGAGAGACATACAGTCCCCTTCCAGGCCTGCCACCCTTAATGATACGCGTTCAAAGGCTTGACTGGTAATAGATCCCATTTCTTCCATACTAAATCGTGGAGTAAGGAAGCTGTGGCAACACTGAGAAATCATGCCCCCTGCTTCTCTACAGGCAGAGATGAATGTAAACCTCCAGTCAATCACTATTACATATTTCTTGCATGTATATGAAGGAAAATAAATACCACCTCCATGTTCTCTCAAGAGGTTAATGCCTTGGAATGCAATAATGGTAATACCACATTTTATCGAGCATTCTTTAAGGTTTGCTTTAATAGATACCCTCGTCATAACAAGGAGAACGGCTTTGTAGCCTTCACTTCACTTGGAGTTAAGCTCTTCACAGGGAAGCTTCACGTCAGATGGATCAAGGCACAGAGCGTCTCCTGCTATTACAACTGAGCAGACATATTCTTAGCAAAGGTCATAGACAATCCAGGCAGCCCAAACTGGGGTAGGGAAGTCGTCTTTCATTACACAACCTTTGACAGCCAAGTCCCCTTGAGTCACACTAAGAGGGAGGGTTGAAAATGCTGGATGAGATAGGAAAGTGATCCGGTTAAATGAACAAGCATGTATTGGCCAGGGATTGGCAGCTCTCTGGTTCCACAGAGTTCCTTATTTTCCTCACCTCTAGTCCATTTCCTGTTGGTTCCATGTTGATGGGTTTGTTTGTTCTTTGTGTGTATTTATTTATTTATTTATTTATTACATTTCTATACCGCCCAATAGCCGGAGCTCTCTGGGCAGTTCACAAAAATTAAAAACATTCAAAGTATAAAACAACAGTATAAAACCATAATATAAAATACAACATAAAAGCTCAACCAGATAAAAACAGCAGCAATGCAAAATTACAAATTTAAAATTTATTTATAGACTGTTAAAATGCTGGGAGAATAAAATGCTGGGAGGATGTGGGGGGGGCTTACAAATTTATTTGCATATGTTTTAAAATGTGTGCATCTTTGCACAATTATTTTATGAGTGTATACTTCTTTACTTATTTATTAAATTTATATACCGCCCCATAGCTGAAGCTCTCTGGGTGGTTTACAGAAGTTAAAAACAGTGAACATTAAAAAAGTATATAATATTTAAAATCATCAGAAACATAAAAACAACAATATAAAACAACAGTATCCATTTAAACAACAACAGTTCTGGGGTCCATTAAAAAACAAACAAACTTAGCATATGTTGTTAAATGTTGATAAATGCTTGGGAGAAGATAAAAGTCTTGACCTGGCACCGAAAAGATAACAACGTTAGCGCCAGGTGAGCCTCATCGGGGAGATCATTCCATAATTGGGGGGGGGGGAACCACTGAGAAGGCCCTCTCCCTTGTTGCCATCCTCTGAGCTTCCCTCGGAGTAGGCACTCGGAGGAGGACCTTAGATGTTGAGCGTAGTGTATGGGTAGGTTCATGTTGGGAGAGGCATTCTGTCAGGTATTGTGTTCCCTAGCCATGTAAGGCTTTATAGGTTAAAACTAGCACCTTGAATTGGGCTTGGTAACTTATAGGCAGCCAATGCAAGAGGGCCAGAATCGGTGTTATATGTTCAAACCTTCTGGTTCCAGTTATCAATCTGGCTGCTGCATTTTGCACAAGCTGCAGCTTCCGAACCACCTTCAAAAGCTGCCCCACATAGAGGGCATTGCAGTAATCTAATCTGGAGGTTACCAGAGTATGGATGACTGAAGCTAGGTTATCCCTACATAGAATCATAGAATAGCAGAGTTGGAAGGGGCCTATAAGGCCATCGAGTCCAACCCCCTGCTCAATGCAGGAATCCACCCTAAAGCATCCTTGACAGATGGTTGTCCAGCTGCCTCTTGAAGGCCTCTAGTTTGGGAGAGCCCACAACCTCCCTAGGTAACTGATTCCATTGTCGTACTGCTCTAACAGTCAGGAAGGTTTTTCTGATGTCCAGCCGGAATCTGGCTTCCTGTAACTTGACCCTAGAGGGCTGCTAACCAGCCCTGTGCCCTAAAGAGCCTAGAGCTGCAGCCATTGGAGAGGGAGCTCTACAACCCAATTCCCCACCCCGATTGTGGAACTCCCCCCTCTGCCCCCCCAAGAGAAGTTACACCTTTCCCTTTCAGGCACCAAACCAGAACCTTCTTGCTTTCCTGTGCTTTCCCTGGTTGAGTTTTGCTGCCGGTTTGAATTCTCTTATTGCATCGTTTTATTGTTGTTGATTTTATTGCCATTATGTTGAGCAGCACTTGGATGGCTTTATAGATTTATGTTTTGATGTAAGCTGCTTTTGATAATTGATTAGAAAGAAAAAGTAGAAATCTTTATCTCTACCTACAAAGCTGAACACATGTGTATGGGGTTTTATGCCCAGAAATATTTACATTCCATCTAGATGAGCTACAAACTTGAAACGCTAATAAGTCTTCCTGTACGAGGTACCCCCCCCCAAATCCAAATCCCCAAATTTTTGCAGTTTAACTATTTTTAAACAATTTTAAACAAACGCTACGCAGACGCCTACAACTCCCAGAAACTGTTGAGGAAGCGCCTCTCAAAGGACGGGGCCACCTGCGGACCGCCGAAGGCATGCTGGGAGATGTAGGCTTTTCAGAGATCTCGGGGGAATTGCCCTAGATCTCTGAAACTGCCACACACCCCAACATGTGCCTTGCCTGGAGCTGCCCACATCCACTGAGAACAACGAGGGTCCCAATCAAGTCTTTGGGGGTCCCCCAAATCATTTGGTGGCTTCCTGGCTATTGTGCCATGTTCCCCCTTTCTAAAAGGTTGAAATGACTTTCCTAAAGTTGTCTTAATGGCATTCAGAGCTTTAAGCAACAATATGTCGGCATGTTTTGTGTTTTGGCCACCATCCTTTGTCCCTTGCTCTTTAGGGCCACAGCTAGACCTAAGGTTTATCCTGGGATCATCCAGGGTTCGCCCCTGCCTGAGCACTGGATCCCGTGTGTGTCACCTAGATGAACAGGTTTGACCCCTGGATGATCCAGGGATAAACCTTAGGTCTAGCTATGGCCTAGGTCTCCCGCACCAAGGAGGGCAGCATCAGTTCCACGGTGTGGGACTGTCCAGATAGGGGCATAGCTGGGCCACCACACAGAGTTGGTAGAAGGCACTCCATGCCATCAAGGCCACCTGGGCCTCAAGTGACAGAGATGGTTCTAGGAGAACCCCCAATCTACTTTTCGAATATGCACTTTAATGTAAACTTAAACATCAGCCTTACCTTCCGATTTCCTGGCTTTGTGGAGCATGAGCCAACCTGAGATAGCTTTAACTCTGGTCTTAAGCAAGTAGGGTTTTTTTGATAATTGGATTTAGGTATTGATCAAGTAACCAGACTGTTGCAAATCTCTCCACCCATTCTCTTGTGACAAATGGTGTAGTTAGTTATCTGTTAGTCATAACTAACCCCTAGTTATCTGGTTTTTTTTCTCACCATAGCATACAGGAAGGAGGGGAGGGGAGAGAAAGAAAGAACCTAAAAACAACAACAACAGCCGTAATGGCAGAGGCACGAAGGCTGGAGGCCAACCACACAGATTGCAAAGAATGAACCATCGCCCCAGCCCTGGTCTGCTGCCAGAGTTGACATATTGGCTGACAGCATAATACATTTAGCCCTAATCTAATATATAATCCTGTTGCAATTAAAACCCAGCACATTTTAAACAAGGTCACATTTAGTTTTATTGACCACTGCGATGCAGGAGAAAAGATTTATGAAGATGGTGCAAAATGTTTCAAGTACCGAAGCAAATAGACGTAAAATATTTCCTGCTTGACAAACCAGATGGGTAATTGTCCTTCTTCATAGTGATACGTTCTCTCTCTCTCTCTCTCTCTCTCTCTCTCTCTCTCTCTTTCGCTCTCTCTCTCTCTCTCTCTCTCTCACACACACACACACACACACACTTACTTTTTTCTAGTTGCGGAAGGTATGAATAAACTAGGAAATTTATGGAATCATTATCAACCCTTCTAAACTGATTCTTAATGTAGGCTTTCATTTCAAGTTGTGGCAATATGGTAGTGTACTTTTCTCAAATGTATGTTACCTTCATCGGAGTCTTCCTCTGACTCTTTGTTGAAGAGGCAGACTGAATTAAGAATTTCCCCCGTATTATTTCTTTATTATTCCTCTAGCTGCCTGTAGCCCACATGCCGCCCTTGCTGAGGTCTTGTTTAATTAGGAGAATGACTAAAATATTCAGATTGGAACATACACAGTTTGCCACAGCTTTGGGGTTGTGCTGCCGGTGTGGGCATTCTTGGGGGAGAAAGCAACATTTGCCTGCTGTATAGAGCTCTACCCTTTATGCCAGCAGTAGGGCCAAAACAATAATATTCATTTTAAAAAGGAAAACAAGTCTGTGCATGCTGCCATTTGTAAAGGATCCCACCAATAAATATGTATACACACACACACACACACACACACACACACACACACTTACTTGCTGACTGAAAGTGGGATAGCAATTTTTGTGCATGTATGGGGCAGGGTATTTGTGGGTCAGGGTAGTGACTTTTTGTGGAGGCAGAGCACACACACCCTTTAAGTGCTCTCAGCATACACATGGGCATCAGTAATGTGAGTGTGCGTGTGCGTGTGTGTGTGTGTGTGTGTGTGCGCATGTGAGGAAAGACACAAATAAAACAAAAGCAACTGAAAGTTGTGGACAGCTGCTGCAGCAATTGTGACAGAAATTTCTGCCTCACTTGGGAATCATCAAAGTGCCAATTAAAGATCAATGCAAATGTTGCATTGTACTGTTCACCCATTGACTGTAAATGTAGGTGGAACTAAATAAGAGAGTTACGAAATCAAGCAGGGTGAGTAACTACGTGAAACAGAGGGAAGACAAGACACAGGGCATGGCTAGATGAGTGGGGTGGAGGGGGATGATCTTGCGATATGATGATCGTGAGATCCTCCACCTCAGTCTACATGTGGCGCTTGATGTCCCAGGAGGACAGAGGACATTGTGGCCACCATTTTGGTTTGTGTCCCATGCCCGGTTCCTGGCTCCTCGTGTTTACTCGCAAGGAGCCAGGACAAACCAGGATGGCGGGCCACAACCCCCACGATCTCGGGATCATCCCAAGACCGTTGGAAAAACTGGGACTGAAGGGTAGGGTGATATCCCAGGGGAAAGAGAGGAATCATCCCTTCCTGCTTCTGGGATCCCCTGTGATTCATGTGGATGCACAAGGATGATCCTGGGGCAATCCCTGGGATATTGCCCTGTCTAGCCATGCCCAGAATTTGAGAAAACAGTACACAGGACGTGAATGAGCACAGTGGCAAAGAAAGAAAGCTAACAGGAGGGATGTAAGAATAAACAAGTGTCACTGACAGGTGTCATCATCGTCGTCGTCATCATTGTCATGGGTGTTGTTATAAGATGACACACCAGGGCATGTGTTTAATCATTGTCATCAACAACATTTTATTTATTCACCCATTCATTTATTCGAAAGATTTATAAACTCTATTTTAGGGTAAAACATTCCTAAGGCAGCATACCATCTTTTATTTATTTATTTATTTATTTATTTATTTATTTATTTATTTATTTATAAACTGTCTTTTGGGCTAAACTTTCCCAAAGCAGCATACAACAAAACTTAAACACCATAAAAACATTAAAACAGATATGTCATAAGACAGGAGTTTTTTTTTTAAAAAAAAGTTCAAAACATATAGCACCATTTACACAATGGCCCCAGTACAGTCCTGTTGGAACAAATGTAAATCACCATGTAGTGTCATTCCTAGGGATGTGAGGGGAAAATGGTGGGTATTAGGGATGTGCTCTGCTCCGATTAGAAGCGGAGAATCAGAAGCGAATTGGCCTGCTCCGCCTTGCCCAGAGGCGGAGTAGAAGTGGACTGGGGACCCATAGAAGCACGGTGAAGAGAAGTGCCCATACGCAGAGCGCTTCTCTTTTCGCGGACCGATCTGATCGCCATTTTGAAACGTTTCGCCCATAGGATTGCATTGCAGAAAAGAATAGGGGATAACTGTGTTGTTTTTTAAGCTATCTTTCTGAAACTTCTTGTGCTTGGAGAGTCGTGGCTGGAGGTCATTTTGAGCCTACTCTCAGCTCTCTGTGTGCTGCAGTTCGTGTGCTAGAATTTTTGGAAAAATTGGGTAAAACAGCGGGAAAATGTACCTTTTTCGAAGGGCTGAGGGGCAGAGTCAACTCCCGGTCATGATCACATGATCCCAAAGTTGGAGGAGAGGATAGGCAAAATGGGTAACTTGGGATTCTGGGAACTTCTCTTTCTTAGTCTGAACAGACTTTTCCCAGTGTTTTTTAAAACAGTAGCCCCACCAAATGCACAAACACAACCTGAAATCATATACTAAGCCAATAATAAGCGATAGAAAAAGCACAGCACTGCTACCCACCCTAACTTTGGGGAACAACTGAATAGATGTGGTGCAAGGAGATGAGCTCCGCTAGGGCATGTGGATGTGCCCTGTGCACTTTCCTGTCCTTGGAGGGCCATCAGAGCCCTCCAAAGGTAAATCACTGGAGAGAATGCCTATCATGAGTTGAAGTGATCGTTTGCTTCTTAAAGATTGTTCCCTAGACATGGACATTCAAATTGGCAGATGATTCCCCCTCCCCTTGGGCACGTCCACTCCCCTCTTACTGGTAAAAGACAGATATAGCCTTTTTTAAAAAATTCTTCTTGTTGTTTATTCAGCAACACTGCTGCTTTTAATTCCACCTCTCCTTTGTTTGTTTATTTATTTATTTATTCCATTTTATATGCATTACTGGCTTTGAAACTATCCTTGGCTCACTTCCTTGTGCCCCCAGAAATGTCTGCTGCCCGGCTGCCTTCCCTCCCTCCTCCCCTGCCCACCTCGCAGGGATTGTTTTTGTGTGTCTTGCTTTGACTCAGGGGAGAAGTCCTTCCTGTGCTCAAGTTCCAAATCAATTTTTCAAGTGTGGAAGAAGATTCATATTTAGGTTTATCTCTACTCCCCAATTCATGGCATGTTGGGATTTCCTTTGAAATGGGCCCATTGAGCTGTCTGCAGATCCTGGGGTGTCCGACTTTCATAAATTCCCCCAAAATCAGGAGATGATGGGATTGGCTTGAAACTTGGCATCCATGTGGACACATGGGTAAGCTGTCATGGGACTGAAGGTGAGGTTTCTGACATGCAAATTGACGTAGTTGTAAAATGGGACTTGATTTGGGGTGAGTTAAAAGGTTAGAGCCCCGCCAAAAATCAGGGGATGATGGGATTACCTTGAGTCTTGGCATGCATGTGTATCCCTGGATAAGCTATCATGGTGCTGAGTTTGAGGTTTCTAACGTGCAAATTGATGGAGCTATCGAAAGGGGTGTGAATGGGGTGGCCAATTTTCAAAAATTCCCAAAAAATCAGGGGATGATGGGATTGGCTTGAAGCTTGGCATCCATGTGGACACATGGATAAGCTGTCATGGTAGCGATTTTGGGGTTTATAACATGAAAATTGACGGAGCTATCGAACGTGGTGTGAATTGGTGTTATGGGTGGTGCGTTAGAGGTTAGAGCCCCGCCAAAAATCAGGGGATGATGGGATTGCCTTGAGTCTTGGCGTGCTTGTGTATCCCTGGATAAGCTATCATGGTGCCAAGTTTGAGGTTTCTAACGTGCAAATTGACGGAGCTATCGAAAGGGGTGTGAATGGGGTGCCATTGAAACTTGGCGTGCGTGTGTATACCTCCATGAGGTGTCATGGTGCCAATCTTGACGTTTCTAACTTTAACAGAAAAAAAATTGTATACTTTTTTAGCTTTCAATGCAAGCCTATGGGGGGGAAAAACGGAGCTCCGATCTGGATACGGAGCTCTGCAGCGGAGCGGAGCGGACATAGGCAGAGCGGGGGCAGAGCGAAGTGGCCTCATCCGCAAATCATGGATCTGGAAGAGAAGCGGAGCGGGGGGTCCGTGCACACCCCTAGTGGGTATCAGTCACCCTGAGGAGAACTGTTGGAGCCACTTGTAGAAGAGTCACCACCATGAAACTCGTGGTGACAGATTGCTAACCCATGCCACCCTCAGTTTTGAGCCAAACATTCTTATGCTTTTGACACAGCCTTCGCTGACACTACTGGGACCTTTCACATAAAGTTCCTACTTTAAACTTTTACATTTGAGTTAGAGGAAATTGTTTGAAGGCTTGTTTGGTTTTTGTCCCTCAAATTTGTTTTGTCTGTATTGAGCGAAGCCATTTGATGTGGGCAGAGTGTTCCCAAAGGGGGAATCAAAATAAAGAGTGACCGGCTGTGCACAGAATGACCATATGAATTGGCTCCAATTCACAATGCTTTTTGCCATTCAAACAGAATATTTAAATGGAACACTTGACAATGAAAATGCATAACCTTTGTTGTGCACAGAGGGAAATGGGTTCAGTTGAGACCTTGGGTTCCTGGATTACTACAGTAGATCGGAAATTAGTGTGGGTCAATTGCTTTTCCTATTTGAACGCTAAAAGATTGGTGAATAGGTCACTTTCTGAAGCTATTCAAACATTTGTCAACAACCTTACTGTCTCCTGTGAACAGGAATAACTTGGAAAGTACCTGCTTCTTCTTTTTCTCTCGCTCTCTTTCTCTCTCTCTGGTCATTTTTACTCCAGCCTGAAAATGCGGGCTGGTCATGGTTGAGTCCCTGTGTGTCCAAATGATGCACAGGAACTCCCTGGGGCTGGGGGGATGAGCACGGGTTTCCCCAGGGATAAGTACTCCCTGAGAAAATCTGATTCTTCCCGCAGTCTCAGGATTGTCCTGAGACAGTGGGAGGTGTGGCCACCCATCCTGGTTTCTTCCCTCCCCCCTGTGAGTAGCAGGGAGCAGTAGAGAGAAGGAGCTGGACCGGGAGGAATCGGGGTGGGTGGGGGAGCGAGAGTGGGTTCCCCCACACACACTTTTTTTAAAAAATGGCCACCTCCACTTGCGCAACGTCCCTCCTTCCATCCCAGATGTCACACTGGCCATGTGGACACGGGGGATGATCCTGGTAGGAAGTAAATCCGGGATCACCCCTCCCTCCCCTACACCTGTATGATGTAGAAAGGGCTTCTCTCTCTCTCTCTCTCTCTCTCTCTGTCTCTCTTTCTCTCTCTCTCCATTGCTGCCTCTAGTCCTTTCAGGTAGAAATGTCCAAGGTTAAACTTATGCCTTTGTGCAAACAGATCACGTGCTCTACCTCTTCTCTCTATGGCCCCATTCAGAAGACACCTTAAGAAAGGAAAGGAAAGGAACCACTCGTACAAGCACTGAGTCATTACTGACTCTTGGAGGAATGCCAGCTTTCGATGACTTTTTTTGGTAGGCCTTATAGCAAGGTGGTTTGCTGTTGCCTTCCCTGGCCCTTATCACCTTTCCCTCAGCTAACTGGGTACTCATTTTACTGACCTTGGGAGGATGGAAGGCTGAGTCGACCCGAGCCGGCTGCCTGAACCCAGCTTCCGCTGGGATCGAACTCAGGCCGTGGGGAGAGTTTCAGCTGCACAAACTGCTGCTTAAGGTGTCTTCTGAACACAGCCCAGCTTTCTGGCTTAACCACCATGGTTAAAGCCATGGTTTAAGGTGTCTTCTGAATAGGGCCTGTATATCTACCATTTAATTTCCTTTGCATTCTGCTTCATGGCAGAAGGTGTGTGGTAATGGGAAATGTGACTATTCCTGTACCAGTAGAACCAAAAATATATATGACTAACATCAAAAGTTCTAACTAAAAAGGGGGGGGGGAATCAAGGGACATCTGGAAATTTTCCTTTGGACAAAAATATTGGAGGGGAGGAAAGCAAGTTTCAAATGCTTTCCATTTTGAAGTAAATGCTAGCTATTTTGGTGTAGCAGAAATGTGTCTTGAGAAATGCTTAATTTATGTGAATATTCCCTCTTTTTGGTAGTTTCCCCCTTTAGCTGCTTCTTCTTTATTTGGTTAGTCACATGGGTGGCCCATGCAATCAGGAATCCAAGAGTAGATGAGTGATGTCACCAGGGAATAAGGCCTATTTGGTCTGACTACTTGATGCAGACACTAAGGACGAACACAACCCATTGAGAGTAAGAACAGGAGAGGGAAGTGTAAATGAATTGGTGAAAGTGTTCAGAAGCAGTTCCGAAAAATTGTCAGATCGTAAGATGCTTTTGACCCTGTCAAATATCTTCACAAAAAACTCGACAAGGGCAGGATCTACATTACTGCTTGAAAATGGTTTATAACACTAGTTACAACTGTTGGGGCCCAGGACACACTCCATTTACAGTTTTCAAAATGTTTTTCAAGTGTCATATCCTGCTTGGTGTAGATCTATTATTATTATTATTATTATTATTATTATTAATTTATATAGCACCATCAATGTACATGGTGCTGTACAGAGTAAAACAGTAAATAGCAAGATCTGGTTGGATTTTGCTCAGTCCTGTTTTTGGTAAGATGAATGAAATTTCTCGAGGAAGTTCTACCACCCATAGAGTTTCCCTATACCTGCAGAATTGCTGTGAGAAAATATATAATAATAATAATAATAATAATAATAATAATAATAATAATAATGGCATTTTTATAGCGCCGCCTCACCATTTCTGGCATCGAGGTGCTTTACAATAACATATAAAACAATTCCATTAAAACTCTCAACCCACATTAAGACAATTCCATTAAAACCCCCACCCTCAAACCATTAAAAGCCCTCAACCCCAATTTAAACCACCCCATCCTAATAGAGGCGGGCAACAACAGTAAGTATAAGATACATAAAATACTGATTAAAAACATAGTATACATTGTTAAAAATTTCTTTAAAAAAAATTCTAAAAGCATACTAATAGCATACTAAAAGCATCCTAAAATTCCACTGGATAAGCCTGCCAGAAGAGATCAGTCTTGATAGCTTTCTTAAATGCTAAAAGACTGTTAAGTTAATGAGTCTCCTCCAGCAGGCCGTTCCACAGTCTGGGAGCAGCAGAGGAAAAGGTCCTCTGGGTCTTAGGCTCTGCATACTCGCCTAGGACTTCTGAGTAGAAATGCAGGGGATTCTGCTGGTAATGACCCATTCGAAGGAACCCAAAAGAGTAACACAGATGAAACAATTCTATTTTTTCATCACGATTCAAATTTGGCAAAACAGATGAAATCTTTGAAACCAACCAACCAACCAACAAATTTGTTATCATCCCTAATCGGTTTTTGAACAGAACATCAAGGAAGAGTCTCACACACTGTACCCTAAGCAGGAACTGCCACCTCTGCTGTACTAATAAAGCAGGAAGCAAGGGATGAATTCTTCAGAACCGTTGCTTTCCGAGGAAAGATATACCCCTGGGAGAGGCTCATTGATTTAGATTGGATTAATGCAGTAGCTGGGCAGGATGCAAGTGAAGAAGTGTTAGCAAGACAAGGCCTCAGGTGACCCCTCTGATCACATCTTCCTTTGAAGGGAAACTCTGTGAAGATAAATTGCCCAGCACACGCTCCACCCCGACCGGGTCCCCACCAAACTTTGTGGATCATTTAGAAAGCATTCAAGAGTATTACCTAGCTAGGAAGAGGCAGTTTAAATTACCAGAATGGATGTTATTTGTGTAATGAGGTTTCACATCTAATAACGCTGCTCACTTGCAATGAACTGCAGGCTTTCCTGATAGGTATGTATTAAACAAAGCAGGGTGCAGCCATTATTTTAGAAGGCGGTGGAGACTGAGGGTCACATATTCTGAATGATGGGTAGATGCAGTCTCAGCTGTAGTGAAGAGAACAACCTTTCCTCTTCAAAAGTTCCTGGTTGGGTGAAACATTTGAGAAATGTCAAGGATATTAAGAGAGAGAGAGAGAGAGAGAGAAAGATTTATCACACCAGTGTTATACTGTGCAATCACTGTGAATTGCATGAAAAGGACTCTGAAGTTTTCCAGTTTATAATCTGCTTTTATTGTGAAGTACTCCCATGCATCCTGCTTTAATTGCGCTATAAAGAGAAAAGAATCGAGGTATTTAGCGACTAGATTTATTTATTTATTTATTACATTTTTATACCGCCCAATAGCCGAGGCTCTCTGGGCGGTTCACAAAAATTAAAACCATAATAAAACAACCAACAGGTTAAAAACACAAATACAAAATACAATATAAAAAGCACAACCAGGAAAAAACCACGCAGCGAAATTGATATAAGATTAAAATACAGAGTTAGAACAATAACATTTAAATTTAAGTTAAAATTAAGTGTTAAAATACTGAGAGAATAAAAAGGTCTTTAGCTGGCAATGAAAAAAGTACAGTGTAGGCGCCAGGCGGACCTCTCTGGGGAGCTCATTCCACAGCCGGGGTGCTACAACGGAGAAAGCCCTCCTCCTAGTAGCCACCTGCCTCACTTCCTTTGGCAGGGGCTCACGGAGAAGGGCCCCTGTAGATGATCTTAAGGTCTGGGCAGGTACATATGGGAGGAGGCGTTCCTTCAAATAACCTGGCCCCAAACCGTTTAGGGCTTTGAATGTCAATACCAGCACTTTGAATCGGGCCCGGACCTGGACTGGCAGTCAATGAAGTTGTAAAAGGACTGGCGTAATGTGATCTCGCCGGCCAGTCCCTGTTAGTAAAGGGGCTACCCTGTTTTGTACCAGCTGAAGTTTCCGGACCATTTTCAAAGGCAGCCCTATGTATAACGCATTGCAGTAATCCAAACAAGAGGTTATCAGAGCATGAATAACTGTCGCTAGGCTATCTCTGTCCAGAGAAGGGCGTAGTTGGTATATCAACCTAAGCTGATAAAAGGTACTCTTTGCCACTGAGTTCATCTGTGCCTCAAGTGACAGTTCTGGATCCAAGAGCACCCCCAAACTATGGATCCGATCCTTTAGGGAGAGTGCAACCCATCCAGGACAGGGCAAACATTTCAAGCGTGTTTTCCCAGCGGCCACTGGGGCGCAGGAACAGGATTTCATGTGAATTAAACAAATGTTTACATCTGTGTAAGCTTTAAAGCTAAAGACTTCAAAATTGGCACAGTAATAGATATTAAGGAGAGCTTTAAGCATACCAGATTTGAATTGGATTGGGTCACCCATTGATTTTTAATGGGGTTTTTTTTTTACATTTCCCCCCTTAAACCCTTTGCAAAGGATCTTAGGAGCGCTGCCACCCGGTGTGTGATTTAGCAACAACAACAACAACGCCAACAGCTTTGTGCTGTAGGGGATAATTCGAGGGAAACAGGTACATGGGATGAAGCTAAAAATGTCTTTCCTCAATTTACCATCTCATTCACGGGATGTGTTCCACCCATAGTGGAGGGTGAGGGATGAAAGCAATCGACTGAGTTTGGAGGGGCGGTTGTACATTTTTAGGATGCCGTCCTAAGCATCTTTAGATGGGGGGCGGGGGAATGCCTATAACCTCCCAACATGCTGAAAATTGTAGGTCTTTCCCCCCCTGTCTAAACATGTATAGGATTGAACACTTGGTTTATCTTATTTATTTTTCAGTGTGGCAGTTTTAATTAGGGATTGGTGAATCCATCAATTTCTCTTTCACCTGATTTCATTAAAACAACAACAACAATACCAAGCTCTTTCTATATCATATATGAAAACATTTGAGCATTTTGATAAATGCTCATTAAAAAAAAGTGAACCAAAATCCTCACTCATCTTCACTGTCCAAATCTAATAGGTCTTAGCTATTCATAGCATTGAGAGGATCAAGTTGTAGCTGCCTGTCATATAGCTCTTAGACATGAGGAGCCTGTCTGAAAAAAAAGATGTGGCAATCCTAAATCAGCACTAACGTGATTATATGCACAGTAGGGATGTGCTCCGCTCCGATTAGGAGCGTAGAAGCAGTAGCGGATTGGCCTGCTCCGCCTTACCCAGAGGCGGAGTAGGAGCGGACCGCGGACCCCCTAGAAGCAAGGCGAAGAGAAGCGACCATTTTTCGGAGCTCCGAGTTCAGTCGGAGCGCTCCGGTCGCCATCTTGAAAACATTTCGCCATAGGATTGCATTGCGGCAAATAATCGCGCATAACTACGTTGTTTTTGAAGCTATCGTTCTGGAAATTCTTGTGCACAGAGAGTCGTGGATGGGGGTCATTTTGAGACCACTCTCACCTCTCTGCGTGCTGTGGTTCACGTGCAATATTTTTTTAAAAATCGGGTCAACCGCGGGGCTCAAACTGCGTTTCGGCTTTTCGCCCATAGGATTGCATTGAGGGAAAGAATCGGGGATAACTGGGGGGGGGTTTAAGCTATCGTTCTGAAAATTCTTGTGCACAGAGAGTCGTGGATGGGGGTCATTTTGAGACCACTCTCAACTTTCTGCATCGTACGGGTCGCGGGCTAGAAGTTTTTTAAAAATAGGGTCAACCGCGGGGCTCCGTTTCGGCTTTTCGCCCATAGGATTGCATTGAGGGAAAGAATCGGGGATAACTGGGGGGGGGTTTAAGCTATCGTTCTGAAAATTCTTGTGCACAGAGAGTCGTGGATGGGGGTCATTTTGAGACCACTCTCAACTTTCTGCGTGCTGTGGTTCACGTGCAATATTTTTTTAAAAATCGGGGTTTGGGTTTTTTTTTTTTATTATTATTATTATTTTGGAAGCGATGACAGGCACATTCAACTCCCAATCCTGATGAGAATTCATCTCCTCAGAAAGCATCCTCCTCCAATCCCAGCGTTGGAGGGGGGACTAAGGCAGACCCACCCTGAGAACTTTCTGTTTTGTGTCTCTTTGTGGGTTGGCGTTCGTGGAGGGAACACTTACTTAGCTAGTGCTCCTGCTTTGGAGATAGATTAATTTAATATAGGTTTAGTTTGGCGCGTGTGTGTGTTTGTTTGCTTCTTTCTGACTTGTAGCTTAGTTTGCCCTGTGTTTTCCCCTTACTTTGATTTAATATAAACTTTATTTTTGAATTTTGGAGTGTGTGGTTGGGTTGGTTGCCCCCCCCTTCCCTGTATTAAAGCCTGACTGTTCTGCTTTTGTGAAAGCTTTCTTTTGAAAGCATACACACACTTTTTGTCCCATTTCCCTACATTTATATTCTTAAACATATTTTATTATATTCTTTCACATAGTCCATTAGTATATATTCTCATACATATTATATTAGTATTCATATTTTGTTCTTCTTATAGTAGTGGTTGGTTCTTTTTCCCCCTCCCCTCTCTTAAATCCTGATTGTGTTTCCTTCTATCTTCTATATACCAAATATACCAAAAAAATTGGATTCTCTTTTTCTTCTCTGTGTAACTTCGACGGAGTGGGCTGCTTTTGTCAAGTTCAACAGGCAGCCACAGATTGAGCATTTTGGGGAAAGCATACGCACACCATTTCCCTATTCTTAAACATATTATTATTATATTCTTTGACATAGTCTTAGTAGTCTATTAGTATACATTCTCATACATATTAGTAGTAGTATTCATATTTTGTTCTTCTTATAGTAGTGGTTGTCCCATTTCTTGTCCCATTTCCCTACATTTATTAGTAATATTCTAAAACATATTATTATATTCTTGTAGATATTCTTAGTAGTATATTCTCATACATATTAGTAGTAGTATATTTTATTGTTCTTGTCCCATTTCCCTACATTTAAACATATTATATTCTTCTTATACATATTCTTAGTAGTACCTTATACATAGTATTAGTAGTATTAATATTTTGTTAGTCATCATGAAAAGAGAAAGCAGGCGTGCTGAAAGCAGCAAGGCTCAGTCTGCCAGCAGGGCTTCCTCTCCTCCTGTGAAACTCAAACGGGCAACTCCTTGGCTGACTGCTCCAAAACAGAAGCAGGACAAGCAGCAGGCAGAGCCACTCTCTTCTGCAACTTGTGCCCGGCGTTCTCTTTTTGAGGGTGGGAATGGGAAAAGTGCCCGTTTGCAAGAGGCACGTGGCAGCAGTGCCATTAGAGGAGGAGGAGTATCCCCAACTCCTTCATTCTCCTTTCAGCCCACGAGCCCGCTGATGGACCTAGACGAGGTCCTCAGCACAGTGGAGGGGGGGGAGGAGGAGGAGGCGGTGGGCCTCCAGGATGTGGGGGCTGAGGAGGAGCAGCAGCAGGCCGAGGCTCTCTCCCCAGTCTCATCCCACACCCCTGTTTCTGTGGCAACACCAGAGAGCTCAGGCGGGCAATTGGTGGTGTCACCACAGAAACGAAAGACAAGCATCGTGTGGGACCACTTTGAGTTGGGAGCGGATCCCCGCTTTGCTGTCTGTCGCCACTGCAAACTCAGCCTAAGCAGGGGTTCATCGACAGGGCATTATGGAACCAGCAGCATGAAGATGCATCTTCATAGGCAGCACCAGGCGATCTTGCTGGGGAAAGAGGCGGGCAAGGCGACTGGTTCCAGGGGAAAGCCGAAGGCTGCTGCTGGCACTGCCACTCTAAGCTCTCCATCTCCCATCCCCACAAGGGTTAGGCAGGCAACCCTGCAGGACATGGGGTGGGGGAAGTATTGACCCACAAGATGGCGTTTTCCAATGCCCACCCAGGGTGCTACTGTGTTGGGGCATCTGCCGGGACTGACTCCTCCCCAATACTAGATCTATGACATGTCACTCTGCCTGCCCCTCTGCTAGCCTGTCCTCCTCGGTGACCGACTCGCTGGGATGGTTTGCGTTTGCAATGCGTGACTAACTGCAATGCTGGCTTAGAAACCAGCCATCACTTCCTTGTGCCCCCAGAAATGCCCGCAGCCTGCCTGCCTGCCTGCCCGCCTCCCCCGGGGTGCTGCTGTGGTGGGGCATCTGCCAGGACTGACTCCTCGCCTACTCTGCCTGCCTCTCTGCCCGCCTGGTGCCTGGTTTGCTCCCAATCGTCCTCCTCTGTGCCCCTCAAGGCGTAACTGCTGGCTTAGAAAGAAACAACCAGCCATCTTTGCCTCACTTTGCGCCCACTTATGGGTTGGTTTGCTATGCGTTAGTGCTCAAGCCATCCTTGCGGCACTACAATGCATGCTGCCTGCCTGCTTTCCATTGATGGTGCTATATAAATAAATAATAATAATAATAATAATTCTCCCCTTCCCGCCTTGCAGCGATGGTGTATGTGTCTTGCTTTGACTCAGGGGAGAAGTCCTTCCTGCGCTCACTTAGACTTTATCAAATTCAATAATCCCTTTTTCAAATGTGCCAGAAGATTTAGGGTTATCTCGTGGCATGTTGGGATTGCCTTGGAACTGGCCCCATTGAGCTGTCTGCAATTGCAACTTTAAATCCCTGACATACTGGAGTGTTCAAATTTCAAAAGTTCCCCTAACATCAGGGGATGATGGGATTGCCTTGAAACTTGGTGTCCATGGGGACACATGGGTAAGCTGTCATGGGACCAAAGGATAGGTTTCTAACGTGCAAATTGACGTAGTTGTAGAATGGGACTTGATTTGGGGTGAGTTAAAAAGTTTAAGCCGCGCCAAAAATCAGGGGATGATGGGATTTGCTTGCAACTTGGCGTGCATGTGGACACATGGATAAGCTCTCCTGGTGCCGAGTTTGAGGTTTCTAACATGCAAATTGACGGAGCTATCCCAAGGGGTGTGAATGGGGTGCCCGATTTTCATAAATTCCCCAAAAATCAGGGGATGATGGGATTGCCTTGAAACTTGGCGTGCATGTGGACACGTGGATAAGCTATCATGGTGCTGAGTTTGAGGTTTCTAACGTGCAAATTGACGTAGTTGTAGAATGGGACAATTTGGGGTGAGTTAAGCCATGCCAAAAATCAGGGGATGATGGGATTTGCTTGCAACTTGGCGTGCATGTGGACACATGGATAAGCTCTCCTGGTGCCGAGTTTGAGGTTTCTAACATGCAAATTGACGGAGCTATCCCAAGGGGTGTGAATGGGGTGCCCGATTTTCATAAATTCCCCAAAAATCAGGGGATGATGGGATTGCCTTGAAACTTGGCGTGCATGTGGACACGTGGATAAGCTATCATGGTGCTGAGTTTGAGGTTTCTAACGTGCAAATTGACGGAGCTATCTAAAGGGGTGTGAATTAGGGTTATGGGAGGTGCGTTAGAGGGTAGAGCCGCGCCAAAAATCAGGGGATGATGGGATTTGCTTGCAACTTGGCGTGCATGTGGACACATGGATAAGCTGCCCTGGTGCCGAGTTTGAGGTTTGTAACATGCAAATTGACGGAGCTATCCCAAGGGGTGTGAATGGGGTGCCCGATTTTCAAAAATTCGCCAAAAATCAGGGGATGATGGGATTGCCTTGAAACTTGGCGTGTGTGTGTATACGCCCATGAGGTGTCATGGTGCCAAACGTGAGGTTTCTAACTTCAACGGAAAAAAAGTTGTTTACTTTTTTAGCTTTCAATGCAAGCCTATGGGGGGGCAAAAACGGAGCTCCGGATCCGATCCGGAGCTCCGAGCGGAGCGGAGCGGAAGTGGGCGGAGCGGGGGCGGGGCGGAGCGACCCGCTCCGAAAAATGGCGGATCTGCAAGTGAAGCGGAGCGGGGGGTCCGTGCACACCCCTAATGCACAGGGATTCAAAGCCAGAATTTTAAGAACAAAACTTTCAAAACCATGGATGAATCTCTCCATTATTATTATTTTAAAAAATAATAATCCTAAATTCTTTCCATTCATTCTATGGAGAAATTATTATTATTATTATTATTATTATTATTATTATTATTATGTATCAAAGAATGAACCAAATTAAATTCTCACCTATCCCTACTTCCAATACTTCCATTTCCTTGTCTGTGTGTGTGTGTGTGTGTGTGTGTGTGTAGAGAGAAGCAATATTCTTAATTAGCCAACTTAGCAAGTAAGACTAAGGCCGTTTCTACACCAGCCCAAAAATGCAGGCTGATCACAGCTGAGTCCGCATGCATCCAAATGACGCACAGGGATGAGTGCAGGTTTTCCCAGGGATAAATAATCCCTGGGACAATCCAATTCTTTTCACGGTCTCGGGACCGTCCTGAGACTGTGGGAGGTGTGGCTGCCCATCTCGGCTTCTTCTCTTCTCCCAGCGAGTAGCGGGGAACAGTAGAGGGAAGGAGCCGGGCCAGGAGGAATCGGGGGTGGGGGAGAAAGGTTGGGGCTTTTTTTAAAAAAACCTCACTGTTCATTGGAGCACATGTGTGCTCAGTTCCTTTAAATTTAAAAAAAATGGTGGGTGTGACACCCTCCTTCCTCCCGGGTTGTCCTGCCCATATGTGGACTAAGGGGAGGATCTCTGAATCAGGATATTGCGAGATCCTCCCCCTTCCTTCCCTCTAAGAGTTTGTGGTTTCTCGTGGCTCCCAGAAATAAAGGTGCTGTGTGAAGAGTCCTTAGTTTCTAGGGCCAGCAGCTAGCATTCACCTGCCTGCAGGAATCCTCTTGATGGCAATCTGTGTACTTTGCTGCCCCTTGGATTAGGAAAGAGGGATAGGAAGCTACCACAACTGACTACACTACACACGTAAGATAAACCAAATAAAACAAGCCCCCAATTCCAAGGAACTACCTAATATTGTGAAATACATTTCTGTGCAAGGAACAAGGTTGCAACATCAAAGATCATATGCCATTGGCAAGATCTCCACCCAGAGATGTCGCTGATACCTTTCCACTGAAAGGTTGCAAAAATAAATATAGATACAATTTCTGGTAAACTTGCCAAATTCCTGGTTCATTTATATTAAGTGTTCTTGAGTACAGGCACCAAATTAGGGGGTGGGGGAGACGGATGATCATGATACTACTACTAATAAACGTTAATAGTTCGATGTTACTTAATTTTAATTTTCCCCCAGCAGCTGCATTTGAGTTTTATAAACACCTTTGCTCTTACAGAGCTGCAGAAAGAAGGAGAAAAAGAAGAAAGAGAAAGGGTGCCAGAGATTTTCTTAAGCCAGTGTGAGCCAGATTTCTTTCTAATTTAAGAGTCTTTTCTGGGGATGAGCTGTCATTTCAGTGTCTATTTAGCTAAATACGGTAGAGGTTTTAAACTCCTTAGAAGGGGGGATATTACTGTGAAGGCGCTCTCCATCCACAAATAATCGTTTGCAGAAGCGTCACATTTCTCTGCCACACTGCTGAATTCAAGCTATCATTAACGTACGAGGCAAGCCGCTTGCAGACTCTTTAATGTGGTTTTCGACAGCCATGCTCTAACCAGATCAATAGCTGAAACAATGGATCTGCATAGGAAAGTCTATATGTTTGGAAATATTCATTTGTTTGTGCCAGGAATATCAATGGACAGGTCAAAACAGAAAAGAGCCCAATCAGGTTTTATGTGGTCCTACAGAACAGCCTTCCCCAAACTGGTACCCTCTTGCTGTTACGGAGTTCAACTTCCATCAGCCCCAGCCAGCAAGGTCAATGGTCAAGAACACTGGGAGTTGTAGTCCAAAGCATCTGGAGGGCACCAAGTTGGACAAGTCTGATATATACTATGTAAGGCTGCAGTTATATGCACACTTACCAGTGAGTTGGGGCCTTGCTAGACCATGCCAGATAAGCCGGCAGGGAAGCGGGGCAACAGCACACTAACTTTAGCGCGCGCCGCCCTGCCTCCTACACGCACAACGCGCAGGGACTCCGGAAGCCCTGCAGCATCGGCCTTTTTTTGTTGTTGTTGTTAAAAGGACCACTTGCGCCCCGAAGACTCTGGACAAGGTAAGTGGGTTTTTTTTTTTAAAAAAAATCCTTCCCTCGCCCCCATCCCATCCCCGGCTGTCCTTCCCTCACCCCCATCCAGCCCCGGCTGTCCTTCCCTCGCCCCCCATCCCGTCCCTGGCTGTCCTTCCATCGCCCCCATCCCGTCCCCAGCTGTCCTTCCCTCGCCCCCATCCCATCCCCGGCTGTCCTTCTCTCGCCCCCATCCTGTCCCCGGCTGTCCTTCTCTCATCCCCATCCTGTGCCATCCCCAATGTCCATCCCTCGCCCCCCGTGCCATCCCCGATGTCCGTCCCTCGCCCCTCCGTGCCATCCCCGGCTCTCCAGCTGCCCCCATGCCATCCCTGATGTCCGGCTTTCCCCCCCTCTCTCCTGGCGGGTCCGGCCTTCCCCCTGCCCCTCTCTTCCCCCCCCGGGATCCCCCCCCCGGGCCAATGGGCACAGCACTCATGTGAGCGTTGTGCCCAGTCCGTGGCTTTTCCCGGCCACTCGCAAGTAAGCGAGTAGCCGCAAAAAGCCACGGACCCTGCTAGACATTCCGCAGCCCCGGCCTCAGGCCGGGGCTGCAGAAAAGGTGCACCATAAGCGAATTCGCTTATGGCACGTTAAGGGAGGTCTCAGCGCGGCCTGACCCCGGATTCCCCTGTGCGTCATCTGGACGCACAGCAGGGAAACTGGGCCTCACAGCATGCTAAGACCTCGTCTAGCAAGGCCCTAAGTCCCATTTAATGTGATAGGACTTATTACTGATGGAGTAGACTTACCTCTGATTAGTATTTCATATAGTAGCAGGATCATAATGGAATGAAAGAAAGATTGGGGAAAAATGAGGTACTGAAAGAAATTAAAGATCGACCATCCTTTGCTAACATATATAATTCACACTTCAGGCTGAAAAGAAAGACACCTATTACAATTTTAGATGCATTGTTTCCTATCCCGAGGGTCTTTGGAAAGGATAGCACAATTATATATGTGACAAAGAGAGTTGCAGATCAAATCACCTAGCCTCTTTCCCCCCTCCCCTTTGCAAGTGGGCTGTGTTCTCTCCTTCCTTCCCTCCTGGATTTGGGAAAGGAGAGCTTCTTCTCTTGCTATTCACCTCCTCAGACCAAGAGCTCCATCAGACAAGCGTTTTATTGCACACTCGTTGCTGGGTACTCATGGATTTTTGTGGGTCCCTCTCATGACGTGGTCTGTCTCCTGTATGCCTTCTGCCCCTTGTGGTCTTCCTATCGCCACCAAAAAAAGAAAGAAAGTCCAATATATTTTTAAAAACGGAAGTTGCTTCTATGTCCTGCTGTGTGCAGAAGAAGCAGCATGATTAGAACGGCCAACTTAATGGGCCTCATGCACATTGTTTACTTCCTCTTTCAAAAGAGGAAGTATCAAGCAACGAAAATGGGAGCGGAGAAGCCACGGTAGGTAAGCGTGATTTCCTCCCGTCTGATGGAGCTCCCAGTTGTTCAGTCTGCTAGATCTCTTTGTTACAACAAAGAATGTGGAGGACAGCAGCAATTGAGGCAAAAATACATTCAAAAGAAATACACATTCTTAGGCTGCACTGCTTAATGCACTCTCATTTTAATGCAACCTTACAGAATCTGACGCTTTCAAACCAACACGTAAAACAAAACTCTGTTGCCCTTCCAAGTTTGTACATCTCCACCTTTTGCAATGGAGTTCTCCATTCAAAAGAATGTGTACAAAAATGCATACATTAGGGAAATACTGTACAAAATACATTATTTTAGGAAAATTGCTTGCAAGATGTGTATATTATGCAAAGGCACATATAAAAATGCCTACGTTAGGAGCAATGCATACAATAATGCTTACGAATTTATGTGGACATTTTCTCTTCAATTTGGGGAATCCACCAAAATAAGGCTGGAGAAATTCTCAAAGGCAGAGATGCACTGAATTTAAGATTTGGAAAATGATAAACTGGGAGAAAGTGTGGTTGACAGATTCATCCATCTCTAATAAGGGATGGGTGAGAAATGCATTGGGTTCACAGTTTTATGCAAGACTACTCAATTCACACCTCCTGGGACTGAACACAAAAGAAAACACATATCTTTAATGAAATCCATGCATTTCTGAGGCATGCCCTATGGGAGCGTTGTTGTTGTTTTGTATGTTTGTTTACATACCATCTGCTCAGAGTGCAATAGTGGCAGTAGGAAGAATTACCTGATGGATAGGAGAACCTTTGCTATCCACCTTTCAGGTGAGCAGAGCCCAGAGCTGTATGATGCCATGGTTTGATGATACTTGACATTTTTATCTGCTATTGTGATGTCTATATATACAGCCTAGACATCTGATTGCATTATAACACACATACGCCACACACACACACTTTGATACCCATTGTGGTTATAAAATATTGTAAACTCAACTAAATCCCATTCTGTTTCTTTAAATACGATGACCATATGAAAAGGAGGAAAGGGCAGGATCTACACTACTGATTTATAACAGTTTATAGCAGTTTTGAGAACTGTTCAGGCCTAGGACACATTACATATACCGTTTTCTGACCGTTTTCAAAGTATTATATCCTGCTTGGCGTAGATGTGGCCCAGGGCTCCTGTACCTTTAGTATTTGTATAGAGAAGAGAATTTCAGCAGGTGTCATTTGTATGCATGCAGCACCTGGTGGAACTCCCTTTTCATCACTACAGTTGAAGCTGCAGGAGACCTGCCCTCTTTTGAATCTGGTCAATCTAGTTTAGCTCTTGCGGCTTTAACTGTTGTGATGAAGAGGGAATTTCACCAGGTGCTGGCATGTAGAAATACCACCTGCTGATATTCCCTTTTCTATACAACTGTTGAAGTTAAAGGAACCCTGTCCTCCTTTTCATATAGTCACCCTAATCTTGTGTCCATATCAGATTTTGAGATCTCTCTCTCTCTCTCTCCCTCCCTCCCTCCCTCCCTCTCTCCCTCTCTCTCTCTCTCTTTCTTTTCACATGGAAACCCATGAGAAGTTTTGTGTGTCATTTTGCAAAATATTTGATCATGAAATATGTCCAACGTTTTGTCCACATTCTTCTTCCATTTATTGAAGCATGCTTGAGTGCATTTTGCAGAAAAACACATTTTTATGAGAATATTTCCCAGAAGTTATCTTAGGTTTTCTGCTACTATTTCTCATCATATCACCCACTCTTCACATTTTTATTTCATTGATGGCTTTCTGGAACTCCCAGCCTGGATGCTCATAATTATTTATTTTGATCCTCAATTCCTTACCTCCTGTTGTCAGTTGATTAAGTACTGCCTGGGTACATACATAGTCTCATTCTAATATAGGAGTGACAAGCTGCTGTTTACCTGAGGTCCTGATCCTGTCACAACTTAAGATACCAGCTCAGCGGTTTGCCACAGATTCTTTTCTTTCTAGCTGTGATTTGCTATGAAAATACCAGCTTTCACGTGCTGCAAGCAAGGGAGGCACAGCAGGCCAAATTGCAAGCTTGGAAGTCTCCCATGTGGCAGTATTTCTGGGCTGCACGTGCAGGAAACAGCACTGGAAGCCCAGCATTCAGAGAGAAAAGGCCAAATCCATCTCTATCTCCCCCCCCCTTTCAAAAAAAAAATTGCAAAACAGAAAAGGGTTAGGTCCAAAGCACTCAACAGGATTGCAATGTCATAATTGCAAAATAGAAAATAGAAAAAATTGCAAAATAGAAAAGGGTTAGGTCCAAAGCCCTCAACAGGATTGCAATGTCATAATTAGCCCCCTAATTAGGTGGGAAGAATATATAAAGAAGTAAATATTTTCCCAATTTAGGAGTCGATCTTGGGCATGAAAATTTCCAGTTCATACTACTGTCAGTCTTCTGTATTTCTTACTTTGGAAATCTGGATTGTGATACCTTGTAATAATGTTCTCTTCAAGCATTATAGTCTGTTAAGTTGTACAAGTACCTTAAAGCATGATCTATCTTGGAACCATAACAGATTGTGAGCTTTTGCTGCTGCTGCTGCTGCTTCTTCTTCTTCTTCTTCTTCTTCTTCTTCTTCTTCTTCTTCTTCTTCTTCTTCTTCTTCTTCTTCTTCTTCTTCCATGAAAATCCATGAGAATTTTTATGTTTATATTTCCAAGGGCTCATCTACACTAAGCAGGATATTGCGCTATGAAAGCAGTATGGAAGCAGTATATAAAAGGTAGGAGCCACACTACTGCTTTATAGTGGTATTGAAGTGCACTGACAATTGTTGGGGTCCGCTGACACATACCATATAACTCTTTCATGCCATTAGATCCTAGGGTGACCATATGAAAAGGAGGACAGGGCTCTTGTATATTTAACAGTTGTATTGAAAGGGGAATTTCAGCAGGTGTCATTTGTATATATGGGGAACCTGGTGAAATTCCCTCTTCATCACAGCAGTTAAAGCTGCAGGTGCCCTGCCCTCTTTTAAATCTGGTCACTTTAGCATAGCTCCTGCAGCTTTAACTGTTGTGATGAAGATGGAATTTCACCAGGTTCTCCATATATACAAATGACACCTGCTGAAATTCCCTTTTCTATGCAACTGTTAAAGATACAGGAGCCCTGTCCACCTTTTCATATGGTCACCCTACTATATCCTGCCTGCTCCTGCCTTTTATATACTACTTTCATACCACAATATCCTGCACAATGCTGTCAAATAGAAATTTTGAGGTCTGCAAATCACATTGCAAGCTCAGAAATGTATGGGCTTAAACTGCATAGTGAATTCAAATCCCTGTTCCACCCTGGAGGTACAAACTGGGAATATCCTGATGGGTGCGGGGAAACTGAAATGAACTTCTCATATATCTCAAGTTGGACTTGAGCTATCCTGGAGAAGATATCAAATACCCCCTACTCATTATTGCCTTCCTTGCTCCTCCAAAGGCAGCAGTGAGACACAAGAACAGGTAGGTGGATGGAAGACAGAGGGTTTGAAGGTTAACTGGTTGGGCTTCATGGAGACACTGGGCTTCACCATACTCCCAGTGACATAATTGGGGGCACAGGGAGGTAGGCTTTGACTTGGAATGGAATTAGGAGAAACATTGTGTTTTCCTTATTTGGGAAGTAACAGATAACTTTTTAGACCCAGTAAATTTTCTTCATCTCTATTTTGCATGTGCCAAAAACATCAAAATTGCCCCCGCTCTACATGCGTATGATTCACCTCTAAGCCTGAATGTCCTTTCTACCAATCACACCATGCTTCTGATTCTTGAGTTCCCAGATTGCTGAAAATTGTTGAAGTTAAGATCTGATTAGTGTACAGATGGTAACGGATGTTTCTGAATGTCAGTAAAAATTCATGGGAATGCATAACAGGGACAGAGAACAACCCAAGGAAAGATGTTAAAGCGATGGAACTAAAAGAGCACAGTGGGGGTAATGCACATCATTGAAAAAGAAATTGCTTCATGCCCAAGGGTTATTTGTCCACCTAGCAATAAAAGTGGCAGAACCGGGGAAATGTCAATGTTGAAGAACAAGGAAGTGCAGCAAATGAATGAGAGATAAGAAAAAGCACAGGTGAAAGGCACTGCGCTCGAAATGGTGTCCAGGATGAAGAGACCTATAGTGTGACATTAGCAGACCACACATAAACAAGTGATAAGGGGAACTCCAGATGTGGGAATTGACAGGAAGGTGCCATTAGAACAAAATGTCATGTTTGGTTTGGTGTTGTTGTTTTTTGCAACTTCTTAAAACAATAAAATGGGGGGAGAGAGAGAAAGAGAGAGAGAAATACAACTTCGAAACTTTAAGAAACTGGGGATATAGGATAAAACAGACTTCCAACATTACTGTCATGGGCTGAGCCCATGGTCCCTTTAAGAGAACATATTTTGCTTTATCCCAGGGAGAAGAAAAGTTTCTTATGTCTGCAAAAGGGAGTAGCAAGTCCTAAATGCCAAGGCCGCGTTTGGTGAGAAATGCCTGGCATCTGATAAAGCCTCCCGGGCTGGAACCTAGGGTGTGGGGGGAGTAATAGGTTGCAGCTGTGCGGTGTCTGGGAGCATTCCCCCTCCCTTTGGGAGAGGTGTGGGTTGCTATGGGGTTTCTATTGGTCAAGGTGGGTCTGGTGACAAGGGGGTTCCAGAAAGGGAAAAAAGGCTTAGGCACCTAAGGGCCAGTCTCTTTCCTGTGGATGTTAGGAGGCCAGCGTGTGCATGGTGAGTCAGAGCATCCAGGCTGGACTGGCTGCATGGCAGAGGCTCCATGCAGCCACTGAGGGAAAGAATTTAGCTCAAGTGGCATAAAGCCAAGTCAGGGTGAGCAGCAAAGGTTGAGTTGCAGAAATTAGAGGGGATTCCACACGTCGTACTGAGGGCGCTTCCATGCGCCCTCAGTGCGCCGCCAAAGCGATTGTGTAGCTTGCCTGTTCGAAGAGACGAGGAAGAGGCGTCCTTGCCGCCGCCACCCACCTACCCTGCCTTCTTCCGCCGAGCTTTCCGACCTGGCCATCGAGGACGTAGGTGGGTGGCGGCAGCAAGGACGCTTCTTCCTCGTCTCTTCGAACAGGCAAGCTACACGGTCGCTTTGGGGGCGCACTGGGGGCGCATGGAAGCACCCTCAGTACGACGTGTGGAATCCCCCTAGGTGTTTGTTTTGTTTTAGATTAAGTTTGGGTACAATTTTGGGGCAAGGGACCTTGCCGGAGTAACGGCTGGTGGGGGTGGTTAAGTGGGGAGCGAGTGCGAAGTCTGTTAAGCTTGAGCGTGTGAGAGGGAAGGGTGAAGTGTTAGTCCCTGCTGTTTATGTGTGTTATTCCTTTGTCCGTGTTCTTTCCCCAAACCTCCTAAGTGTTTTCCTTAATGTGTGGACCCGTATAGAAGTGTGTGTGTAAAGAACAAAAGTGTTTTGGTCCCTATTCTGGAGTGTGGCGTGGTTTCCTTGAGAACCTAGACTGTGAAGGGTTAACAAGCGGCAGTGAAGGGGTGTGTGTCTGGGCTGGCTGAGTCAGACCCCCCTTTTGGGGAATTGCAAAGCCAAACAGAGCAATTCCACTACAATTACATTTCAAAAAGCTTGTTGTAGACACTCTTAATAATGCAACCCTATAAACAGGTACTTAAAAGTAAGTAAATCTCAATCAGTTCAATGGGATTATTTCCGAGGTCATCTGAACAGGGTGGCAGCCTTTTAGCCTGCAATCCTATATACATTTATCTCAGTCTAAGCCCCATTGAACACAGTGGGATTTCATTCAGAGAAGCCGGCATAAGGTTTCACTGCCTATCAATGAATGTCCCATTGTATTATCAGTTGCTTCAGAGAAAAGTTGCAATTTATATGGTTTATCTCTCCATGACTCTGCTTTGTTGAATAAATGCCATTCCTTTAGCTTTGTATAAATCTCATTCCCTGAGGCTTGTACAAGACAAACCATGGGTGGCTTCTGGGTGGATCTAACTACCCTGGGATTGCAGGTCTTGAGTGGGGGCTTCATGCATTCAGGCTCAACCACCTTAATGTCCTTCACCAGCTTCTCCTGCAAACTTGTCAGACTTAATTCTGTGCTTTGATGGTGTCATCTAGGTTGTAGCACCAGCATCCCTGAATGCTCAGTCAGCTGAACCCAAGGGCCAGCCCCTGCCCACTTGGCCCTGTGCAATTCTAAAACAGAGATGTTCAACGTCAGGACCATGGGCCAAATATGGCCTGCTTGGGGTTCCATTCTGGCCCTCCAGGGTTCCTCAGATGGTCATGCCTCTTCTCCCTCACCCCACCACCTCTCCCCTGGCCACTATCATTCAGCAGCTTCCTGCCTATTACCTGCCCACCCCTCACAATTCTAAAAGATTGAAATGCCTCTCCTAAGGCTTATTTACTGGTAGTGTTAAGTGAAAATAACTTGTCAGTGGTTGTGTTTCGGCCCCAGCTCTTTTACTTTTGACCTTTCCCACCACTGGAATAGGGCCTCTGGGAGCTTCTCCAAAGTGAATTCAGCCCTTTCACCGAAAGAAATTGAACTCCCCTCCCCTAGGTTCACAGCTTGCTCCCAGTGCAATTCAAAGGGAGAGGGGGTAATAAATAATTTATTATTATTATTATTATTATTATTATTATTATTATTAATAATAATAATAATATTAGGCTAAGCAACACATTTCTTTTGTGAAGATTAGAGCTGTGCACAAATGGCCACTAGAACTTCTCCAGCCTATTTGTTGGCAGAGAAATTGAGAGGGGGGAGAACAATTTCACCAGGGGGAGGAGAAATTCTCTCAACAGTTTCTCACAGGCAGGGCTCGCCATTGGCAAAGCTTGTGGCACAGCTGCTTGTGATTCCTGATTTGAAAAACCCAGAGGCGAGAAATTACCGCATCGTGTCTTTCCCTGGGCTTTAATCAAAGTGTGTGACGCCAAGGAGGCTATAGGCTGCCAGAAAGATGATTGCGCAATGAAAGACTGGACATACATGCACATCCCATCACAATCTCATAAGTTAGGTGAGCACACCCAACCCATGAGAAATTCTCTGAAATGTTCTTCTCCTCTGAATTTCTTTTTGAACGCCATTTCTTTTCTATCAGATTGAATGAGAACAGTCCAGAAAGGTGTGGAATCGTCATCGTCATCGTCATCATCATCATCATCATTTTGGCACAGCACTAGTGAAGATGTTGTTTGTCCAATCAGTCCTGTGGCTTGATTGCTAGTCTGGACTTGACCCCTGCTTAGCTATGAGGATAAGTCTGTATCTGCCTTGGGAGTAGGATCCAGGTGAGTATTTGATAGGTGAGAGCTTGAAAGGTGAACTCCCTTTTCTTGAATACAACAGCCCCAATTCAAGTCAGCCTGAGGCAAAGCCCTGCTTCAGCGTGCCCCACCATTGGCGGCCAGAGCTTGCAAGTTTATACTAAAGATGAACCATCCCTGGCTTCTAATGATAGCTCTGCACAGCTGATGGTGTGTGTGTGTGTGTCCATATTTATTTATTTATTACATTTTATATACCGCCCCATAGCTAAAGCTCTCTGGGTGGTTTATATCATCCATAGGTCCTTTGATTCATGGACCTATGGGTGATGAGTGTTCTTACAGGTTGATTTGAGTGATGGTCGTCAACTCGATGAGATTTCTTCTGAAACCCATGAAACTTTCAACTGGAGTTTAGGAACATAATATAGGAAGCTGCCTTATACTGAGTCAGACCTTTGTTCTATCTAGCCCAGTATTGTCGACACTGACTGGCAGAGGCTCCCCAGGATTTCAGGCAGGAGTTTTTCCTGCCCTACCTGGAGATGCTGTGGATTGAACCTGGGACCATCTGCATGTGAAACAGATGCTCTATCACTGAGCCAAGAGTCAACAAGCATGGACATGTGACTTTATGCATGCACACTAGTATTTGATTTAATTATCTGATTTATTACATTTATTTATTTATTTATTTATTTATTTAAAACATTTATATCCCGCCCTATATCATTAAGATCTCAGAGTGGCATACAGATAAAAGCATACAGTATAAAACAATAAATATGCACAGTTAAAAACAAATTAAACCATGAACCAAGTTAAAACAATATCTCTATATATAAAATGCTTAGGTATGTTTCCGTACAGGCTTCGGCTGATACAGGTTGCTAAGCAACAATAACGTGTAATGTCAGCTGATACAGGTTGCTAAGCCCCTCGCCCGACTCCTCCAGGCTTTCTAAGGTAATCCTACCCCCTTTCTTCCTCTTTGCTCCCCCCATGAAGGGGGTAGCGCCATGGTTTGGAGCATGAGTGAGGCATGGCCGGGGCCCTTGGTGGCCGGGTGGGAGGCCGCTGGCCTGCTGCAAGCCCAGGCCCTGGCCTAATCTCATGTGAGCTGGGCGGGCAGCCCAAGGCTGACAGGACACCTTCTCCCCCTCCCCTGACTTCCCTGCCCCCCCGTCTGTCAGACGGCACTGTATTGGCGGCCTCCAAGCAGCCCGCGCCCCCACAATGATATTTAATTAATAAACTTTAAGATATGCTACAACAGCATATGTTACGCCAGGTACAGCTAGTATAATTTAAAAGCAGTAAAAGCAGTTAATGTGCCATCTTAGTGGATTAAACCGCCCCATAGCTGAAGCTCTCTGGACAGTTTACAAAAGTTAAAAACAGTGAACATTAATAAGTATACAAAATTTAAAACCATCAAAAACATAAACAATATAAAAACAACGGTATCCATTTAAAAACCAACAGTTCTGGGATCCGTTAAAAAACAAACAAACTTAGCGTTGTTAAATGCTGTTAAATGCCTGGGAAAAGAGAAAAGTCTTGACCTGGTGCTGAAAAGATAACATGTGGTCCCATTGCACCATGTCAGAAGAAACACACAAGGGTAGAATGTTGTGGGAATGCTGGAGAATTTCATTTGGTCTGCACTTTTAAGTAAACAGACCTAAGTCACACTTCCTGGACCTATACATGAATCATCATGTAGTTATTCTTGGGATTCCATGCCCCTCTGAATGTTGCGATGCAACTATGTCTCAAAATAAGGAGGATAGAAAATGTTTGTATTATGGAAAATACATTTAAAATACTTACCCAATGGAAAATGCATATAAAATAATCTTTTGTTGGGAAGACATACACTTTAAATAAGAATTTCCATGTGTTCCTTTTTTAAAAGCAGAAAATAGGATGGAAACCAGACTAATAATTGAACACCGGCAAAACCGACATGGACCAGAATATACTACTCCATGTATCTCTAATGTTGTGTGTTTCTTGCCATTCATCTTACATAGGCTTTCGGGGTATACACACAGTTCATGTAGAGAGTGTACCTTTCTCTAGTACTGTCCCATTCTGCACAGAAGGACAAAACTTTAAACCGTCTCTAACACCACTTCATTCTGTCTAACTGGAACCTTCCATTAATCAGATGAATCAAAAATGGCTGTCAAAAAGTGTCAGTCTTTGTCAACAAAACATGGACAAGTTCTGCAGCCTTGTCAGCTTATTAATTTTTGACAAATTGCCCCAGAACCATAATTGACCTAGGCTGACAATTTGGTCTTGTGTGAGGGAATTATTCCTGCTGGTAGCTCAACAGCAGACACAAATGTATTTACTATTTATTTAAAAATGTGTGTCCTCTGTCTTTCCAGTAAACCCGAGGTGGTTCACTTTAGAAAAAAAACAGAACACAAAACTTCAGGCTAAGAGTGTTTTTATGCTTCCTGAATGTTTTGATGTAGTTCTCGGCTGGGGTGTGTGTGGACATTTTAAAATGCATTTACAATCACTGATATGGAACAGAAATTGGGGATGAATGAGCATTCCTGAGCTCATCCCCAAATGGAGCAAGGCTTTGTAAGCATTCAAGTGAAGGTGTGTAAAGGCCTTGAAGGTGCTCAAAACTGCACACTCTACTGCGACTTCCCTCTCCCTCTGCCCCAAGGTTTCCCAGAAACTTACTTTTGGGCAGGGGGGAGGCAGAGGCATCTAGATCTGATCATTAAGCACCAGGGATAAAATTGGTCAGAGAGCATGTCTACACTATCCATTTATCCTGGGGTCATCTCTAGGTCATCCCTGTGTGTTCAAATGACACACAGGGGATCCCGGGGACAACCAGAGACTTTCAAAGCTAACTGAAACTGGGGATTTCCTAGTTTTCTCACAGTCCTGGGACAATGCTGAGGACCACGGCTCGTGTGGCCAGTGCTCCCGAGTCCTCCCTCTGAGTAGTGGGGGGTCTTTAAATGGGCACGGAGCTGCACAGGGTGACTCCGTGCCCATCGGAGGGGAGCAATTTTGTTTAAAGATATATTTTTTAAAAAATCACTTTTTTGGAAGATCAGGGATGCACAATTTATTTATTTATTTATTTATTTATTTATTACATTTCTATACTGCCCAATAGCCGGAGCTCTCTGGGCGGTTCACAAAAAAATAAAACCATTCAAGGTATAAAACAACAGAATGAAACCATAATATAAAATACAATATAAAAGCTCAACCAGATAAAAACAGCAGCAATGCAAAATTACACATTTAAAACACCGAGTTAAAATTTATTTATAGACTGTTAAAATGCTGGGAGAATAAAAAGGTCTTCACCTGGCGTCTAAAAGCATATAATGCAGGTGCCAAGCGAACCTCCTTAGGGAGCTCATTCCACAGCCGGGGTGCCACAGCAGAGAAGGCCCTCCTCCTGGTAGCCACCTGCCTCACTTCCTTTGGCAGGGGCTCATGGAGAAGGACCCCCTGAGGAGGACCTTAGGGTCCGGGCAGGTACAGTTGCAGGTACAATTGTGTGACTGGCTCCTCCTCCCCCCCCCAAAAAAACCCCATATGCCACGTCGGATGCCCGTCTTTCCTTTTGGGAGTCATGCTGGCATATGGATGCTGGGGGAGGATCGCGGCAGCCGGAAAGCTTGAGATCCTGCTCCCTGAGTCTTGGAAAGCCCATAGGGCTAGACTTGCCTAGAGACACACTTCAGCCACAGCTAGACCTAAGGTTTCTCCTGGGATCATCCAGGGTTCGCCCCTGCCTGAACACTGGATCCCCTGTGTGTCACCTAGATGAACAGGTTTGACCCCTGGATGATCCAGGGATAAATCTTAGATCTAGCTATGACCTTCTTGCCTAGTCCTGATTTGGCCCTTGATCAGGAGACAATGGAGAATCTATGGCAGAGGACAGAGGCTAGGTGAAGGCCCAGGCAATCATATCTGGGCAATCCGGAAACACAGGATCTCCAAGAGAAGCTAAGGTCAGACAGTAAGGCATTCCAAAAGTAGGCAGAGTTCAGTGGCAGAGTTGTTGGGCAAAGTCAAGGGCTATTAGAGCAATCAAAATATAGGCATGTTTCCAGGAGGGAGGTAGTAGCTGGGATTCAGAGGTCAATAGCACAGGAGGACAGTCAGGATAGATAGTGGAATCAAGGAGACGCTCTGCACAGAACTGAGACCCTTGTGTTAGTCCAAAAACTAATATGGCTCAAGTGGTCTTAGACTTGGAGCTTGTGTAGCCTGATTTTACAGACCCCACCAGGGCCCAGTGACAGACAGTTAACCAGGCTTCACTGCTTCCTACACCTGAGGTGTCCTTTACTCCTTGCTTCCCTTGAAGAGCCTGGTTATTCTGGGACTTGATGCACATGTTCCATAGAAGATGTGTGTCACTGCCTATGCTTAAATCTTCTGGCATTGGTGCTCCCTGGGGCTGGTAGGTAAGAACATAAGAAGAGCCATGCTGGATCAAATCAGGGGTCCATCTAATCCAGCATTCTGTTCACACAGTGGGAAACCAACAAGTAGAACAGGAGTACAATAGCACCCCTGACCACACTCGTGTTCTTTAGCAGTAAGCCTATAAACACCAGTTGCTGGGGAATATGGATGGGAGGGTGCCATTGCACTGGGTCCTGCTTGTGGGCCCTGGTCGACAGTCGGTTGGCCACTGTGTGAACAGAATGCTGGACTAGATGGACTGTTGGTCTGATCCAGCATGGGCCATTTTAAGTTCTTATGTTTCTTAATTGGTATTGTGAGAAATAAAGAGATATGTTACTTTTTCATTAATGCTATGCTAATATATATATATATCAAATATAATATAATTAAAAATAGGTAGCTAAATAGCAGCCAGGCTAAAGTACTGTTATCTTTACTGAAAGATGGTTAAGGGACAGGAAACTGCTCAGACAGGTGTTTTAGCCATTAGACTATTCAGTTGAAGTAAAAGAGAATAATACGGAACTTGTGGTTAGACTAGTGGTCAGAAGAAGTGACAAAACTGAAACATACATCTGTTGTTTCTTAACTTGTGATTTTGTGGTTACCTGATGGGTGGAGGGATGATAAAGAGCAATAAAGTGGGTAGGCCCAGACCAATCAAACCCATATTTGGACATAAGTAAATAGGGGTGGGTGGAATATTAAATGAAATGAAAAAGCAAGTAATCAAAGGCGGGACAAAGCTGCGTGCCGGGATAGGCTGTAACCCCACAAGTCTCTGACCAATAATGAGACGGGGAGGGACCTCTTCGGCCGGGTGTAGGGTATAAGATGTCTTGACATGTGCTTGGAGGGTGTGCCTACTTTGCTGGACACCCAGACTTGCAATTCTGTATCAATAAAAGGAACAGAGTACTTTCACCATTGTCCTTGAATCTTATTTCAAATCGCATTTCTAACAGTATTCAAAATATGATGCCTCCGGTACTGGAAGTAGCACATAACCATCATGTCTAGTAACCACCCAGCCTTATCATCCATCGATTTATCTAGTCTGCTTTTAAAGACATCCAAATTGGTGGCCATCACTACTTCTTATGGTAGTGAATTCCATTGTTCAACTCTATGCTGTGGGAAGAAGTACTTTCCTTTATCTGTCCTGAATGTCCCACCAATCAGGAAGTTTGACCTCCAATTCTGCCGGCAAGCCAGATGCCACAGGTTAGTCAAAGAACCTCTCCACAGGTGCCTCCTGGCCTTCTAAGGCTGACAGGTGCAGTGACTCTAGAAATGCCAGGCATGTGTCCAGGGTAGTGCTGGAATGAGATGGTGGGTGAAAGATTCTCCAGACATTGTGATAGGGTAGGATCTTCATCTAAGAATGAGTCACCCTGGCTCAGGTCTGGCTTAGGCCTCTCTCTCTCTCTCTCTCTCTCTCTCTCTCTCTCTCTCTCTCTCTCTCTCTCTTTCTCTCTCTCTCACTCACTCACACACACACACACACCTAATTACATTGTACCTTTATGCATAATTTATTTGTAAGCCACTTTGGGAGACAATCTTGGTTGAAATGCAACCTAAAAATATTGTTAAAGAAATAAATACAAAACATTTTTAAAAGCTGGTTTAAATACAACCAGTAATAACATAAAAGCATCCTATGTATGCTTACCTGGGAGCAAGCATCATGAAAATCAATGGGACCTCATTGCTAATAGTCATGCAAAGGGTTGCACTATTACAGCACAATCCTATACAACTCTATTCAGATGTAAATCTTGTTGTGTTCAATCAGGCTTACTCACTGGTAAGCATGTGGGGCTCATCAGTCGAGCATTTTAGCACATGCTTGATACTGCCCACTCATAGTTTTTCATATGTCCTTTAGATGACGATGTCCGCCTCCCACTCCTTGTCTTTTTCTCCATCACAAAATGGAGCCCTTTTAATCTGACTTTTTCTTTAGGAAATGGAACGTGCCACCAGTTCCTGCTATATGCAGGAAAACTGGTGCAATAAAAATGGCCCCTGAATGGGCCACGTGGTCTTTGTTTACTTCCTCTTTCTTCTCCAGGAAGAAAGAGGACATAGAATTATAGGGCCTTACTAGACGAGGCCTTAGCGCGCCTTCTGACCCGGTTTCCCTGCTGTGCGTCCAGATGACGCACAGGGGAATCCGGAGGCAGGCTGCACTGAGGCCTCCTTCAACGCGCCATAAGCTAAGTTGCTTATGGCGCGCTTTTTCCCCAGCTCTGGCCTCAGGCCGGAGCTGGGGAACGTCTAGCGACTTTCGCGGCTCCTCGCGCGAGGAGCCGCGGACCTGGCACAGCGCTCATAGGAGCGCTGTGCCCTTCGGCGGGGGGGGAAGAGAGGGGAGGGCGAAGGATGGGAGGTTGGGTGGCACGGGGGAGGGCGGGTGCGATCGCACCGCTCGCCGCCCGAGCAAGCAGCCGAGCGGCGCTTGCCCGGGCAATGCCGCCCCATCCCCAATACTCTAGATGAGGCCTAACCAGGGCCGAATAGAGAGGAACCAGTACCTTACGTGATTTGGAAACTATACTTCTATTAATGCAGCCCAAAATAGCATTGGCCTTTCTTGCAGCCATATCGCACTGTTGGCTCATATTCAGCTTGTGATCTACAACAATTCCAAGATCTTTCTCGTTTGTAGTATTGCTGATCCCCCATCTTGTAACTATGCATTTGGTTTCTATTCCCTAAATGTAGAACTTGGCATTTATCCCTATTAAATTTCATTCTGTTGTTTTCAGCCCAGCACTCCAGCCTATCAAGATCACTTTGAAGTTTGTTTCTGTCTTCCAGGGTATTAGCTATCCCACCCAATTTGGTGTCATCTGCAAATTTGATCAGCGTTCCCTGCACCTCCTCGTCCAAATCATTAATAAAAATGTTGAAGAGCACTGGGCCCAGGACTGAGCCCTGCGGCACCCCACTCGTTGCCTCTCCCCAGTTTGAGAAGGTTCCATTGATAAGTACTCTTTGAGTCCGATTCTGTAGCCAACTGTGAATCCACCTAATAGTTGTTCCATCTAGCCTAATTTTAGCTAGTTTGTTAATCAGAATGTCATGTGGTACTTTGTCAAAAGCTTTGCTGAAGTCAAGATATATGACGTCTACAGCATTCCCACAGTCCACAAGGGAGGTTATCCTATCAAAATATGAGATCAAATTAGTCTGACAGGATTTGTTCCTGACAAATCCATGTTGGCTTCTAGTAATCACTGCATTGATTTCAAGGTGTTTACAGATTGACTTCTTTATAATCTGCTCCAGAATTTTCCCAGGGATGGATGTCAGACTGACTGGTCTGTAGTTCCCAGGTTCCTCCTTTTTGCCCTTTTTGAAGATAGGGACAACGTTAGCCCTCCTCCAGTCGTCCGGCACCTCACCCGTCTTCCATGATTTTGCAAAGATAATAGACAAAGGTTCTGAGAATTCTTCCGCTAGCTCCTTCATTACTCTTGGATGCAGTTCATCGGGCCCTGGAGATTTAAACTCATTCAAGGAAATTAGGTGTTCTTTGACCATTTGTTTATCAATCTCAAACTGCAATCCTGTCCCATATTCTGGGACAGCAGTGGGAGCAGAGAAGCGACATTAGGGAACCACAATTTTTGCCCTATCTGATGATGCTCTGTGTATAGGATTGCAGCTTTAATATAACTGTTGTTTTCATCAGACTAAACATCTGTCTTCATAAAATGAAAAAAGGCACGGCAATCATAGAATCATGGAATAATAGAGTTGGAAGGGGCTTAAAAGGCTATCAAGTCCAACCCCCTGCTCAATGCAGGAATCCACCTTAAAGCAGTCCTGACAGATGGCTGTCCAGCTGCCTCTTGAAGATCTCTAGTGTGGGAGAAGCCCACGACCTGCCTAGGCGATGGGTTTCATTGTCATACTGCTCTTACAGTCAGGAAGTTTTTCCTGATGGGCTGCCAAAATCTGGCTTCCTGTAACTTCAGCCCGTTATTCCGTGTCCTGCACTCTGGGATGATCGAGAAGAGATCTTGGCCCTCCTCTGTGTGACAACCTTTCGAGTACTTGTAGAGTGCTATCATGTCTCCCCTCAGTCTTCTCTTCTCAAGGCTAAACATGCCCAGTTCTCCCCATAGGGCTTTGATGTTGTCATGATGCACAAACCAGGCACGCGTTGTTCGCTGTTCAGTTAAAACACTGGGTTGTTTAACCCTAAGCAGCCAGAAGTGCCGGTTTCACACATAATGACAAATGTTCCTGGGATGTTTAGCAAAGCAGAATCAGATTTCCTCTGTCAATGTATATTAATGACAGACTAACTAGTGAAAGCAAGATTCAAAGGGAATCTGGGGGAGGGGTGATCTTATAAGGCAAAAAGGCGAGGAATTTCAAGGGAAGCCCAAACACTTTTGATGAAGAGTAGAACAATTTCTCTGGAGGAAGGTGTTATGCCCCTCTCATTAATTGACAAATGACTGAAAATCCCATTTATCTTGCCTGGGGCAGGGAACAGGGCAGAGAGAACAAACTGGATTTGACGGCCATAAAAATACGTTGCAATCCTGCTCTGCATACTTCAAAAGCAGGGCAGTGCTTCCAAGAGGAAAGTATTCTCTCACTTGATCAACCATTGCTCAAATGGACCTTGAAAGGGTATATATTTTCTTTCATTTTCCAGGTGATGCACACAAGGCAGAAGGCGTGGAGTAATGAAGAAGCTTTAATGAATTTCCCAACCCCAGACAGTGGAGCAAACTGTGTTTGATTAAGACAGCCAAAAGTGTTGATCCTAATTAGAACTGACAAAAGGATTTCTCTCTCCCTCTCTCTCTCTCTCCCTCCCTCTCTCTCTCTCTCTTTCTCTGTCTCTCTCCATCCATTCTGGATCTTGTTTTCAGATACGGACACTTGGCAGGCTCATGATGGCACAGTGCATGAAAGGCTGTGATTATCAGGGCTCTCTTGGACACATGGTGCTAGCACGCATGCGAAATCAGGCTCCTTGCTTGGAATTGAAAGGCCTGCCAGGAACACAGAGGTCATGGGCTTCTAATGATAAAGGGTAATTTGCCTCCCAGACAGAGGCTAAAGTCTGTTGGCAGACCTTTCCGGGATTCCTGCAGGACTGCTTTAGCTGGGTGATCCTGGCTCAGCTTTGGAGGAACTTGTGGGGGCTTTAAAAAAAGAACAGCCATTACCATTACATTCTGTCTACAGAACAGGCATCCATGTACATTTGGGCAGCAGAACCTGCAGAGGGTTGAAAAGAGCCATTTTGGTGGAGTACAAATGGTTTCCTTCACAAATCCTAACAACTCCATCTGGCTCATGAAAATATGAATCCCCCACCAATCCTAAGCATTGTAATTGCTAGTTTGGTATCTAGAGTATTGCGTCCAGTTCTGGGCTCCACAATTCAAGAATGATGCAGACAAGCTGGAGCGTGTTCAGAGGAGGGCAAACTGGATGATCAGGGGTCTGGAAACAAAGACCTATGAAGAGAGACTGAAAGAACTGGGCATGTTTAGCCTGGAGAAGAGAAGATGGAGGGGAGACATGAGAGCACTCTTCAACTACTTAAAAGGTTGTCACACAGAGGAGGGCCAGGATCTCTTCTTGATCCTCCCAGAGTGCAGGACACAGAATAATGGGCTCAAGTTACAGGAAATCAGATTCCGGCTGGACATCAGAAAGAACATCCTGACTGTTAGTGCAGTATGACAATGGAATCAGTTACCTAGGGAGGTTGTGGGCTCTCCCACACTAGAGGCATTCAAGAGGCAGCTGGACAACCATCTGTCAGGGATGCTTTAGGGTGGATTCCTGCATTGAGCAGGGGGTTGGACTCGATGGCCTTGTAGGCCCCTTCCAACTCTGCTGTTCTATGATAATTGTTTCTCCTGGCTGCATCTGTTTGGGCGCAGTTTTATTACCCTAGTTGTTGTCTCTGAGATTCATCAGATGAGTGTTCATCGCACGCTCACTACTGCCCACTGACGGAAGTGCGTGCGTCCTTTAGGCAAAGTCATCCGCCTCCTGCACGCCTCCAGGATGCCTCCTGTGCATGTCCTGCTCCTTCATCTCATTTTTCCATCACAAAATAGACCCCTTTTATCCAACTTCTTGAAAAACAACAACAGAATTTGCCTTGATCTCCTGCTGTGGCATGAATAAAATGACCCCAGAATGGACCACATGGTCTTTGTTTACTTCTTCTTTTGTCTCTGGGCAGAAGAGGAAGTAATGAGTGACATGCATGGGGGCAAGAAAGCAAAAGTAAGGAAGTAGTGTCTACTATCAGTTTTGGCTGATACACCAGCTGTGCCCCTTCCTAGAGTTAGAAGACCTAAAGATGGTCGTGCACACGCTGGTAACTTCAATGCTCGACTTCTGCAATGAACTCTACATAGGGCTACCTTTGTGCCTAGTCTGGAACTTCAACTAGTCCAAAATATGCCAACCAGGTTGGTCACTGGTACATCTAGGGCTAACCACATTACACCAGTCTTAAAATCTCTTCACTGGCTGCCAATTAGTTTCCAGGTGAAGTATAAAGTGTTGGTTATCACCTTTAAAGCACTACATTATTTGGGTCCAGGCTACCTGTGGTATTGCCTTCTCCCATACAATCCGACCCACATGTCCTCTGGGAAGAATCTACTTCAGTCAGTCAAAGTTAGGCTGATGGGTATTATCCAGAGGACCTTTTCTTCTGCTGCTCCCAGACTGTGGAATCGCTTGCCAGAGGAGAATCATCAATTCAACAGTCTATTACCATTCAAAAAAGCTATCAAGACTGATCTCTTCTGGCACGTCTATCCAGTGGAATTTTAGGATGCTTTTAGGATGCTTTTAGGATTTTTTAAAACGTGTTTTTAATCACTATTTTAATGTATTTTATGCTTGCTGTTGTTCCCTGCCTCGATCCAATCGGAGAGGCGGGTAAGAAATTTATTATTATTATTATTATTATTATTATTATTATTATTATTAGTGATTTTCCCCCATGTGGTGATGCTCTCTGTGACATCCTTCCTACTCTGGATCATGAATAGAATGATGTAACAGTGCATTGTATCCAGTCAGCTTTGGCTATGTGATCACGTTACCGACAGCAAGTGATAACATTGCTGTGGGCAAGTGAAACAAATTGAGAGAGATGAGGAGGAGGAAGGAAGGGCAAGGTAAAAAAAAAAAAGTTTAACCACTCATCAAAAGCTGAAAAGCAAGCAAGGCGTTTCTCTAAGCTGCTGAAAATCTTCAGAAGGAACTGTGAGAAGTTGTGGTTCAACTTTCGTGGATAAGAACAAGATTTAACACCTTTAAATCTTTAAACCATAATATCACTAGTTAACTGGACACTGATAATTAGGTTTCAGCCAAATTGCATCCATTTCTATTTTTACAGTGGTTTTATTTTGGTGGGGTTTTTTTTTTTTTTTTTTTTTGAGGATTTCGTTTGCATTGCAGTGAAGATTAGCGTTCTCCCAAACTTGCTCAAAAAGCTCAATTTCAAAAAAATCCAGACAACATGAAACCAAAGCTTGGGGGAGGAGATTCTGAGGCTACCAGCCCTGATGGTTGTGTGCTATCTCCAATATTCGAGGCAGTGAGCCTGTGTGCACCAGTTGCTGGGGAACATGGGTGGGAGGGTGATGTTTTACCATGTCCTGCTTGTTGGTCCCTGACTGATAGTTGGTTACTGTGCGAACAGAGTGCTGGACTATTATTATTATTATTATTTATTTATATAGCACCATCAATGTACATGGTGCTGTACAGATTACACAGTAAATAGCAAGACCCTGCCGCATAGGCTTGCAATCTAATAAAGTTGTAGTAAATGGACTAGATGGAGCCTTGGTCTGATCCAGCATGGCTCTTCTTATGTTCTTATGTTCTTACGTTCTTCCTTCTAATCCTTGTTCAATAAACAACATAAGAACGGCAACATGCTTTGAACAATGGGAAACAAATATAGAAATAGCAGATAATCAAGTTCTGTGGAGTGTTTTCATTTTGCATCCATCCTGCTAGATTTCCAGATGACACATGGTACCCATCCATCACATCCGTCTGCAGAAACAGCGCTTGCCAAGGCTTGCCAGCTGATATTCAATGAAGGATATCAGCGGTGAAATGTTTTGAAAAGTTCAGTTGCCACCTTATTAAAAAAAAGAAAGCCCAGAACTGAATGAAAGAAATAATGTCAAATATTTTGTCTATGTAAAGTAGCTCATGTCTAGCAAAAATGACACCTGAAGCTAATGTTTTGAAATATCTTACTGTACACATCTTTGTCTGGAGGCTGCTTTGGCTGCAACTATGCATATAATGAAGAAATGAAGTGGGATTTTTATCATCACTTTCTGTTGTTGCTGATCTTTACACTAACAGCAACTTAAATTCTTTCTGTTCTGGTCCTTATGGAGCCAAAATAGTACATTCACCCTGAGGTGACTCACTCATCCCCCACCCTCTCTCCCCCCTCAGTCCTCCTGCTAGTATCCCATCAGCCATTGCTGCCAAAAATCTGTTGGCTGCACTAGAGCGGCAGCCACCATTTTGACAATTCTTGCCTTGTGACTGCGGCTGACAAAATAACCAATGTTGGCTGAGGAAATAACCAACGGTACCCTCCACACAACACGAAAACCAATGGTGGTTCAAGCAGCCAACTCCGCACAGCGTTGGTGATTTGCAGTGATTATTTCAGTGAAATAACCAACTCTTGGGCCACAGCTAGACCTAAGGTTTATCCTGGGATCATCCAGGGTTCGCCCCTACCTGAGCACTGGATCCCCTGTGTGTCACCTAGATGAACAGGTTTGACCCCTGGATGATCCAGGAATAAACCTTAGGTCTAGCTATGGCCTTGGTTAAAAAAAAACCTCCCTCCACACAACATGATAAACCCATAGTGGGTTAAATAACCAGCCCTCAACTATTTAACCCACCATGGATTATCATGTTGTCTGAACCCAGTCATAATGTGGCTTTGGTGTCACACTTAAGGACTGGCGTTGGAAAAAGATCTTCAGATTTCCAGAGACCTTCATTTCCTACTTTTTATTCCACGTTATCTAAAATACCACAACAAAATGTTGTTGTGTGTCTCACGAAGTATAAATGTGCAAGAGGGAGATGACATTATCCTGATGGGATCATAATGATTTGACACAAAGTGTAGAACTGGCCCAGTTCAGTTGCAATATTGAAATGCAAAATGGCAGGCATGGTCAAAAATGAGATAGGTAGGGAGGTCTCTCACTGAAAGCAGACCTGTCTGGGACTGGCCCTTCCATTAGCTAGAACGAGACAACTATCTGTGTGTGGCAACTGTAACACCATCCAGGCATTTTTGGCAGGAAAAAGTCTTTTGATTCCAATTCTTGTCAGCGTTGTTGTGATGGGGGTGGTCTTCATCATCTTTGTCATCATCATCTTCTGTTGTTGTTGTTGTTGTTTCTATTCTTATGTCAGAATAGAATAGAGCAGCAGATTCAGAAGAAGACGACAGCAGCAGCTTCCTATAGTGATGATTAAATGTGAAGCAAAACAAAAATCCCTAAGTATCTTAGGGCATACTGTAACTACACTTGTTTCCAGTTGCAAGTGGTGGATTAACCATTGGCCTTAGTACTCCACAGGGCAAGGGCCCAGTCAAACTCAGGTCCCTGGTATGGTTCAATGGTCTTGTTTCCACCACTCACCTAAAAACAAACAGATAGCTATCTCTCCCTGAGGAGAGCATTCCAAAGACAGGGTGCGGCCACCTGAAAGACCCTGGTCCTCAGATGAAGAACATAAATTTCAGGGACACACTCATATGGAAACAGTTGTGTTCAAACATCCTGGCCCCTAAAACTGGCTGTGGCTTCTCTTCTTATGATAAAAGAATGGCCACCATTTCCTATAATGCTTGGGATTTGTAGGAAGACCAGTATTGGAAGCAAGATGGAAACAGGGCAATTGAACCATGCCATGGACCTGAGTTTAAATGGCCCCATGCCCCGTGGAGTACAAAGCATAATGGTTAATCCCCCAATGGCAATAGAAACAACAATGGGTACAGTATGCGCTCCATCACACCTCCTTTTTTTTTCCTGGTATGCATGCACGATTTCCACCTCTGTTTTATTAGTATGTCAAACACTGGTGACTTTCACGTGCATGTGTTGTTGCGCTATTTTGCATTGTTTACCTTTTCACCTACATGGGTTTGCACTTCCGTATCGCCGCTCCGCTCTCCCCTTCTAATTCCCCATCTAGTTCATTGGTTCTTGTAATTGATAGACATTCTGATGGACGTGGGTGCCTTCCCACTCTCGCTCTGGTTTTGTTGTCTAAAGTTTAGCAATTTAGCATTTCATTGGCTGGGCACATCGTACAGTGCCGCCCCCCCAAAAAAAGAGGGAAGTTGAAATGGGTGAATGATTGAGCAATGAGAGTGGGGTTGGAGCAGCAAAAGTCTGTTCGACCAACTCAGCATGCTGGAGGAGAACCGCCCCAGCCCTCCTCTTTCGTCAGCAAGACCGCACTTCAACATACACGTTCTGTGTCATAGTGCAAGGACGGCAATACACAAGGATAGAGAGGTGGTTATATCCCACGTGGAGAAAAAAATACTGCACTTTCCCCACCCTACAAAAACACGGAAAATGGAGGGGAAGAGGCCAGATCACTGGTGCGATGGAGCTCTATGTCTTAAGATGCTTAGGGATGGTTTACCATCACTGATTATGCTACACTGTGTTTGGCTGCTTGCACTTCGAAAGAGATGGAAATACTCCAATTCTACTTGTCTTCCAAATTACAGTCTAATTAACATATAGATCAGCCAGCTAACATTGCTCCCAGAATATGCACTCCACTTGCTATGAAAATACAAGCACTCTTCCGAACCTCATCATTAGATACTTGAAAATTGTTAATCTTTTTGTTCTGCCTTTTGTTTGCAATCATATATATATATATATATATATATATATATATATATATATCAATGGCCAAAGCACTAAATCTGAGCAATCATTTGGGCACTATTAATGTTCTGCTTCTGCCTCTATTTGCTTAACTGTATATATTATGCATAAAGAATCATGGTCCAAGGGTTTATCTAAATTGAATGTGTTACAGATGATGAGGGTAAAGGGATTTCACTAAAAATTAGCTTATGTCTTTTTAGGCAGAGTGAATTATTCTCAAGTCCCATGAAATCATGTACCGAAGTAGCTTCCAACTGTACTTGGCACCAGTTATATCCAATGTTGGTGGGTGTCCTTCTAGTGATAGCTGGTAGGCAAGGGAGACAGCTACAGAAGTATTCTTCCCTCAATTCAATTTCCCCATACCAGAGTAACAGGATATATCTGTGGGAAATCTAACTGCCCTTTCAGGTATTGACAAGCTCTGTTTGTTGTGCTGCCACACACACAGGATGGGGGATCATCATCATCATCATCATCATCATCATCATCATCATCATATACCACCCTATAGCTGAAGCTCTCTGGGCAGTTTACAAAAGTTAAAAAGAGTGAACATTAAAAAGCATTCAAAATTTTAAACCATCAAAAATATAAAAACAACAGTATAAAACAAAGGTAATAATTTAAACAACAAGAGTTCTCGGTTCATTAACAAACAAACAAACAGCATATGTTGTTAAATGCTATTAAATGCCTGGGAGAAGGGAAAAGTCTTGACCTGGCGCCGAAAAGATAACAATGTTGGCGCCAGGTGAGCCTTATCGGGGAGATCATTCCACAGTTGGGGGGCCACCACTGAAAAGGCCCTCTCCCTTGTTGCTGTTCTCTGAGCTTCCCTCAGAGTAGGCACTCTGAGGAGGACCTTAGATGTTGAGCGCAGTGTACGGGTAGGTTCATGTTGGGAGAGGCGTTCCGTCAGGTATTGTGGTCCCAAGCCGTGTAAGGCTTTATAGGTTAATAATAATAATAATAATAATAATAATAATAATAATTTTGGAAATAGTCTATTATTTATTTATTACATTTTTATACTGCCCATCAGCTGGAGCTTTCTGGGCAGTGAACAATCAGAAACCATAAAACAAGTATAGATAAATTTAAAAACATTAAAAGGGTTTTTTTTTTTTGGAAGCAATATAAACTAGCCATCTCTAGCTGTAATATGGATAAGAGCTTAAACATGGTAATTAAACAGCAGGAAGCCACTGCCTAACATATTAAGAGTCTTCAAAGCTTATCACAAAAGTTGTCCATATTTATTTATTTTATTTATTTACAACATTTATGTACCGCTCCCCATTCAAATTTTTTGGAGCGGTGTACAAGATAAGGTAAAATAAAACAAAAACAGAATAAAAGACTTTAAAATAGATTTTAAAAGAAGCAAAATGTACAGTGAACTGTGGCTGGTCATTAAGGAAAGGCTTCTTGGAACAATGATGTTTTCAGGAGGCTCTGAAAGGAATACAATGTTGGCGCTTGCCTGACGTCCAGAGGCAGGGAACTCCATAGGAGGGGGGCCACCACGCTGAAGGCTCTTCTCCTGGTGGACTCCAATCGGAGGATGGGTCTATGTGGAACCACCAGGAGCAGGCCCTCAGATGACCTCAGTGACCGGGCAGGTTGGTAGTGGAGAAGGCGCTCTCTCAGGTATCCTGGTCCCAAGTTGTTTAGGGCTTTGTACACAAGTACAAGAACCTTAAACCTGGCCCGGTAGCGAATAGGCAGTCAGTGCAGTTCCCTCAGCAGGAGTTACATGCTGGAAAGGGGCAGCTCCAGACAACAGCCGAGCTGCAGCATTCTGCACTAGAATGGGATGAATCAAGTCAAGCTTGCAGATGGGAGCTCTGTTGATTCTCTGTTGCTAGTCTAGGATAGTTTCCAGAGTTGAGCTAGTCTTCATTTCAATGCAATGTTTAACGCTGGTGAACTGCCAGGATTGTATATTGCCCGGTAGGTTTTCTTTGATTTGTTTAGTTCCTTAGCTAAGGCTTTCCATACAGTTCCCTTTTAGAAAGACAGAAGTTAGTGTCCTCACCACTCAGGACTCAGCTAAGGGTTAAGCATTTGATCAATTCAAATGTGGTATTTCAGACCAGGTTCTCTATTTTTTTTCCCCCAGAGTAAAATGAAAGGGGGGGGGGATATTCCTATTCAGCTCTGCCTTGCATGATCAAATAATTTATCCCTATGAAGGGGTCCATAAATCTTTCTGAGAGAAGACAGCCTTCAAGAAGTAATTGTGGCAAAAATGTACAGCTTATAAGGTCCTAATAGGAAAGAATGTACAATGCATTTGCAGTTGAAGGCATTTACACCAGTAGAGAAAGAAAAGGAATGATCTGTGCAAGTCTAAGATTGGTATCGCCCCACCGCCTCCACAGACACTCACACTATTTATATGGGTCTTTTAATAACAGATGCTATACAATAAAATCTAGAACTTTAATTTGAAATTGAAGGAAGAATAGCAAATACCTATTTACGTATATATTTGCAAAAGGGAATAGTTTGTGCAGTCTATTTAGCAGCTGTGTTGATGTCATTAGGAATTATTTTCCCCATCACTGACCACATCAAAAGACACAGGCCTCAGCTAGACATACTTGTTATCCCGCGACGGAGGAAGGAAGATCCCACGATGTGATTATCATGAGATCCCTCCTCCGTTTACACGTGAGGCTCATCGACCTCAGGAGGAGAGGCATCGCACCAGCCATTTTTAATTCTTTTTTAAAGAAACAGGAGCGCACGAACAGTCGTGAGCAAAGGAAGGTGCTTTTTTAAAATTTAAATTAATTTCCCCACTCCTCCCACCCTACCCTTGATGGGCGCAGCACTGCTGAGGAGCAATGCGCCCCATGTGCAGCTCCCAGCTCCGTGCAAGGAATCGCAGAGCTGGGTCAACCCACGGCAATGGGCCACACATTCCGTGGTCTCAGGCTCAGCCCAGGACCGTGGAAAAACCAGGCCCAAAGGGGAGGGCTATATCTTGGTAATAAATAAATAAAAATAAATAAATAAATCATGCCTCCCTGATCCCGGGATCCCCTGTGCATCATGTGGACGCACAGGGATGATCCTGGGGTTCACGCTGGGATAAAGCCCCATCTAGCTAAAGCCTCAGATAATCTATAACATAGGCCTCATCTACACTTAGCAGGATATTGCACTATGGAAGTGGTATGAAAGTGTTCTATGAAAGTCAGGAGCCACACCAAGCAGGATACAGCAGTATGAAAGAGGCATATGGTATGTGTCAATGGGCCCCAACAGTTGTCAGTGCACTTCAATACCGCTATAAAGCAGTATTTATTTATTTATTTATTTATTTATTTATTTCATTTTTATACTGCCCAATAGCTGAAGCTCTCTGGGCGGTTCACAAAAATTAAAACCATAATAAAACAACCAACAGGTTAAAAGCACAAATACAAAATAAAGTATATAAAAAAAAGCACAACCAGGATAAAACCATGCAGCAAAATTGATATATGATTAAAAATACAGAGTTAGAACAGTAAAATTTAAATTTAAGTTAAAATTAAGTGTTAAAATACTGAGAGAATAAAAAGGTCTTCAGCTGGCAACGAAAAGAGTACAGTGTAGGCATCAGGCAGACCTCTCTGGGGAGCTCATTCCACAGCCGGGGTGCCACAGCGGAGAAAGCCCTCCTCCTAGTCGCCACCTGCCTCACTTCCTTTGGCAGGGGCTCACAGAGAAGGGCCCCTGTAGATGATCTTAAGGTCCAGGCAGGTACATATGGGAGGAGGCGTTCCTTCAGATAACCTGGCCCCAAACCGTTTAGGGCTTTGAATGTTAATACCAGCACTTTGAATTGGGCCCGGACCTGGACTGGCAGCCAATGAAGTTGTAAAAGGACTGGCGTGATGTGATCTCGCCAGCCAGTCCCTGTTAATAAAGACTCCTGCCTCTCCTGTTGGTTGTTTTATTATGGTTTAAATTTTTTGTGAACCGCCCAGAGAGCTTCGGCTATTGGGCGGTATAAAAATGTAATAAATAAATAAATAAATAAATATACTGATTTCATAGTGCAATATCCTGTTTGGTGTGGATGAGGCCATACTCTGATTACTTCCATGATATAAGCAATTCAGGTCACATTGTTCTAATGCCGAATATCAAATTGCACCAAGATGAATTTTCCTGACAAAAAAAAAAAAAAAAAAAAGAGGACATTGTGAATTGGTGGTTGGGTATTCATCTCTGCCCTGTCATTTGACAGATGGGGAAATTGGGGCACACCACTATAGAAAGAATCACTAAGAAAAATAGAAAACTCCCTTTACTTTGTGTGGATGTTAAGATCCATGTAGTGTTCTACATTGACTTCACCTCTTTTGACTTCTTGACTTGCTGTTGAAATTGAGCCTAAGCCCCGGTATTCTTGTCTCAGCCACCTCTGCCTCCCCTTTCTTTCCTCTGTTGTTATCTTCTGTACTAGACTGATAGACAGACAGTTCATAAGAACTGTGGGTGGGACCTGCCCTTTTTGGTTATGGAAGGACCTCCAGAAGATAGGAGATGGCTTGAAGGATGCAGAGAAGCTTGAGGGGTTTCAGAGGAGGGCAATGAGGATGATCAGGTGCCTGGAAACAAAGCACTATGAGGAGAGACTGAAAGAACTGGACATGTTTAGCCTGGAGAAGAGAAGATTGAGGGGAGACATGATAGCACTCTTCAAATACTTAAAAGGTTGTCACACAGAGGAGGGCCGGGATCTTTTCTCAGTCATCCCAGAGTGCAGGAATAATGGCCTCAAGTTACAGGAAGCCAAATTCTGGGTAGACATCAGGAAAAAATTCCTGACTGTTTTCCTAGGGAGGTTGTGGGCTCTCCCACACTAGAGGCCTTCAAGATGCAGCTAGACAGACATCTGTCAGGTGTGCTTCAATGTGGATTCCTGCATTGAGCAGAGGGTTGAACCCAATGGCCTTATAGGCCCCTTCCAACTCTAGTATTCTATGATTCTATGAAAGTGGAGTTTCCTTTGATCCTTCCTGGAAATTATGCTTGGTGTCATTCTTCCCTGATCACCTGCCTACCACCTACCAAACGATATGCAATGTATAACTTCAGTGATATCCCACAGAAAAGGAGTGGGAGGTCTGGGGGGGGGGCAAAAATGGTGGGCCACTCACCCCATAGGCCAAAATATATATTTGAAATATATAAAAATGGCATTCACACCAGTTACAAAGCACCAATGAAGTCAAAATTAGGTTTTTTGCAAGCTAATATTGACTCCATTGGGACTCCATAGCCACTATAGATGCCTCTTGGATTTTGTTTCACTGAATTTGGGGGAAGCAAGGATAATGGTGGGGGGCGCAGGGTGGAGGGGAGCAAGACTGGGTGTCAGAAGCCTCATGCAGCACACAGACCACAAATTGCCCATCCCCGCCATAGGAGAAGCCATTATTTGAGCACCAACAAGCTAAAGCCCTACATGGTGTGGGGCCCTACACGTGGCCCGCTGTCCTATTTTTGTCCCAACATCCTTGCGAGTGACCATGAGGAGCTGGGGCCTGGACATGGGGCACGGAGCTCCTCAGGAGCGCTGTGTCCATTTTGCGCAGGAGTGCTTCTGTGCTCCTATCCAATTTTTAAAAATGGCGGCCGCGACATCCTCTTCCTCCTGGGACATCGCGTACCACATGTAGATGAGGGGGACAGTCTTACAATAATAAAATTCATAGAATCATAGAATCATAGAATAGCAGAGTTGGAAGGGGCCTACAAGGCCATCGAGTCCAACCCCCTGCTCAATGCAGGAATCCACCCTAAAGCATCCCCGACAGATGCTTGTCCAGCTGCCTCTTGAAGGCCTCGAGTGTGGGAGAGCCCACAACCTCACCAGGCAACTGCTTCCTTTGTCGTACTGCTCTAACAGTCAGGAAGTTTTTCCTGATGTCCAGCTGGAATCTGGCTTCCTTTAACTTGAGCCCATTATTCCGTGTCCTGTACTCTGGGAGGATCGAGAAGAGATCCTGGCCCTCCTCTGTGTGACAACCTTTCAAGTATTTGAAGAGTGCTCTCATGTCTCCCCTCCATCTTCTCTTCTCCAGGCTAAACATGCCCAGTTCTTTCAATCTCTCTTCACAGGGCTTTGTTTCCAGACCCTTGATCATCCTGGTTGCTCTCCTCTGAACATGTTCCAGCTTGTTTGCGTCCTTCTTGAATTGTGGAGCCCAGAACTGGACGCAATACTCTAGATGAGGCCTAACCAGGGCTGAATAGAGAGGAACCAGTATGATCTACCTTGTGAGATCATACCCCTCCAACTCACTCATCTAGCCTTGCCCTATGTAATTCCCCCCTCACCCTGCAGCCTACTATCAAATCTGCTCCAGAGGATTTCAGGATCCTCTGGAATAGTGTGTGGGAAGTGGTGCTGGGGGCTTCAAGTCCCTCACCTTATCATCACCCAGAGTATCCTAAGAGAAATTATGCTCCAGGAGGCTCACAACTGACAAGAGAAAACTCTTGATCCAATGCCATATAATTAAAGGTGAACATCAAGATCTTCTACAACAGGGGGATGCCTGGTAAACACTAATAGGTTATTGACATTTAGTAGTAATTCTATTTGCATTTAACTGGGGATCAGACAGAACAAGTAGTTCATCCAGTTGAATTAAAAATCAACTTACTAAAATTCCTATAGACAGTAGGGATGGGGGGGAGGGGAGAGAGATCATTTGGTTTACAACTGACTGTGAGTTTACCTAATTTTCAAACCAATATGTGAACTGAAACTCAGTTATTCTTTGAAATTTGCAGTTTTCCAAACTTGCAGTGGAGTTTTCCAATCAAAGCACACATCTACATACGAGTGTAGTGGAAACGTTGACACAAAATTGCATATTTTCATAAAAGTAGCATTTTTTGGGGGAAAAAGTGGTTTTTCTGCCTGAAACTCTGTGCATATTTTTGTGTATATTATTTCTCCAGATGTGCACCTCAATTGTGTGCCCCACTGAAATGTATACATTCTTCTCACGTTGGTTGAAGCACATTTGTGCAGAATTTTTCAAAAGGATGCATTTTTTAATATGCATTTCTCAAATGTACGCATGCTGTCCAACACATTTCTTTTAGTCTGCAAATCTGATTGCTAACTTGGAAATGTATGGACTTCAGGTTGTATCTGAGTTTGTGTTAAGAACATGAGCAGCACCGTGCTGGATCAGAACAAGGGTCCATCTAGTACAGCACTCTGTTCACACAGTGGCCAACCAGCTGTTGTCCAGAGACCCACAAGCAGGACATGAGTGCAACAGCACCCTCCAACCCATGTTGCCCAGCAACTGGTGTACATAAGCTTACTGCCTCTGATACTAGAAGTACCACACAGCACTCAGGGCCAGTAGCCATTGATAGCCTTCTCCTCCAGGAGGTGTGAACTGGGTGAATCCTGATAAAAAAATGAACTGAAATGAATTTCTCATAGATTCCTACACCCCATATGAGGACATGAGGGCATGGGAAAACACATAAGGCCAGAGCAGGGCCAATGGCACAGCCCTGGTTCTTCTACACAGTGGCCTGGCCAACCAGGCAGATGGCTGACCACTGTGTGAACATAATGGTGGACTGGATGCAGCTTGATCTGGCCCAGGCCATAGCTAGACGTAAGGTTTAACCCAGGACCATCCCAGGTTTGTCCCTGCCTGAGCGCTGGATGCCCTGTGTGGCACTTCGATGAACAGGTTTGACCCCAGGACAAGCCTGGGATAAACCTTAGGTCTAGCTACGGCCCCAGTATTGCTCTTCTTAGGTACTTAAGTTATAACATATTTTTCCATAGAACACACAAAGGGCCTAGTGACTCCATAAACTATAGAACCCAGAGCCACCAGTTTAGGAATAAATAAATGCAATTAACACCTGGCAGTCCTAGCTCTGACTTCCTCCATATGTTTAATTAAGTGGTCTGGTGCTGATTTGAATGAGCCTGATAGATTAACCCTCATTAGAAAGAATGACTTCAGGCCATTTGATTCCAGCCAGCTTCCATCTGTATGAAACAAAGGTTTAAACTATAAAAATCCAAAGATTTCCTATGTGGGAAATTCCCAGAAACGCCTGGGCCTTAGCTAGTTGGGGCGAAATCCTGGGGCGATCCCCAGGATCGTCCCTGTGCTTACACCTGATGCACAGGGGATCCCAGGATCAGGGAGAGATGATCCCTCCTTGCCCTGGGATCTCACCCTAGCCTTTGAGCCCATTTTTTCAGTGGTCCGGGGCACAGACCGAGACCACAGAATTTGTGGCCGGGTGTCGCAGTTTGTTCCGGTTCCTCGTGAGGAGCCAGGACACACGCAGAGGGTGCAGAGCTCCTCAGAAGCATTGCGCCCATCGATGTTGGGGTGGGGAGAGTGGGGAAAATAAGTTTAAAACAACAACAACAACACCTTACCTTTTGTGAACAAGCGCTCGTGCGCATCTTTTCCTTTAAGAAAAACAAAACAAAATGGCGGGCACAACACCTCTCCCTCTGAGGACATCACGTGTCATGTGTGAACAGAGGGGGGATCTTGCGATAAAAATATTGCGAGATCTTCACTCCTCCGTCCCGCTAGACCGGTATGTCTAGCTAAAGCCCTGGAGAGAGGACACTGGTTTACATACAGGTTTCTCTCCTGTCTTTCTAGTGCCATCAGGGCAGTTTGGAACAATTTAAAGTCACACCATAAATGCAGTAAGATACATTAAAATTAAAATTAAAATACATTAGAAATAAAACAAAGGCACATGCGCGCACACACACACATTACAGAAAGAGTCTGATACTTAGCAGGCAACAGCCTGCCAGAACAATATATATATGTATATATATATATATATATATATATATATATATCTTTACCAACCAGCAAAAAAAATTAGATAGACAGCAGTCATGCAGACTTCACAGTTCAAGATATTTCACTGTATTGGTTGAGCCATGGAGAAGATGTAGCCATACTAATGAAGTAGCTACATGAAGAAGGTTAATGAAGACTGCTTGTCTAGACTAGGTAACTGATGCCATCAAAAGGAATGAAAGAGCTCACAGATAGAGATATCCATAAAAAAGCACAAAGAAATGTTCACACATACAATAGATGGCTGCAGTATCCAATATCTTCTGGGATACAGACAGGCTGAAAAGCCCATTTGCTGCCAACGGGGTTTGCTTATAACTGTCCTGTCACTACAGATCTGGTCTTGTCCTCTTGAGAATAATGACAACACCTTATATTGGAAGGAACCTATTATAACAGACAAACTTTATCTGATAAAGCAATAGATTACAATATGTGAGACATAATTTGATGTAGCGCTGGTGGCGGGTGGGCGCGGGTGAAGTTAAAGCAACTACTTGAATAGACATTGTAATATGTCTCACATATAACACTGAAACACAAAATTGAGGTGGGTGGGAGGTATTACAGCCTATCCGTGGACATGAAGTGTTTTTGGTAACTCAAGGTAATTCACAGTCTCCCCTATTAATATCTGACCAGGGAGTTCTCCAGATAATCTGATGCAATCTTAAAAGAGAAATCACGTGCAAAACATCTCTCGCATTTTCCCTTATAACTTTTATATATTGTAAGAACATAAGAAGAGCCATGGTGGATCAGACCAAGGGCCCATCTAGTCCAGCATTCTGTTCACAAAGTGGCCAGTCAGCTGTTGAGCAGGGACCCACAAGTGGGACATGGTGCAACAGCACCCAACAATCTGGTGTATATAGGCTTACTGCCTCACAGATGCTGTAGATAGCACATAGCCATCAGGACTAGGAGCCAGTGATAGCCTTCTCCTCCAGGAATTTATCCAACCCCCTTTTAAAGCCATCCAAATGGGTGTCCATCACTACATCTTGTGGCAGTGAGTTCCAGAGTTTAACTATAAAATTTGTGAAGAAGCACTTCCTTTTATTTGTCCTGAATCTCCCACCAATCAGTTTCATGGGATGACCCCATTGGGTTCTAGTATTTTGCGAATGGGAGAAAAATGCCTCCTCTCCACATTTTCCACACTGGCCTTAAATTTGTACACCTCTATCGTGTCTCCCCTTAACCTTCTTTTTCCCCAAGCTAAACAATCCCAGCTGTTGTCACCTTCCCTCATAGGGGAGCTACTGCAGTTCCGTGATCATTTCAGTTGCTGTTTTCCATATTTTCCCCCACCTTGAACTTGGGATAGGCAGGACAGTGATGTCTTGAATAGACAGAGAAGTAAATAATGCAGCAATCCTAGGCTTATTAGTTCAGAAGTGAATTGCAGTGACTGCAATGAGAGAGGGGGTCCAATCCAGTGCCCACTTGCCTAGGGGAGTAAGCATCACTGAAATTAATTATACTAATAGATATTATAGGATTGTGCTGAAAGTCTCTTTGCACTCTGTGCAATTGTGGTATTGGTAAACTGGCATAGTCCTGGAGTCTTATGAATGTAGGAAGCTGCCTTATACCAAATCAGACCATTGGTTCACTAGCTCAGTTTCCTTAGCAGCAGCTTTCCAGGATTTCCCCCCCCCCAAAAAAAAATTCTACTTGGAGATGCTATGATTAAACCAAAGAACTTCTGCATGCAAAGTAGGGGTTCTTCTACTGAGCTATGGCCGCTTATTAATTTATGGAAATAGGATTGCAGGCAGGCAGAGGGTTTTCTTAACCCTTTCATCTGAGATCCACAGATTTTGGCTGCAATCCTACACCCAGTCTCCAGGGCATGTCTAGATGATGGCTTATTCCAGGGATCGCCCCGGGATCATCCCTGTTTGTCCACTTGACGCACAGGGGGTCCCGGGGGCAGGGAGGGATGATCCCCCCATTTCCCCGGGAAAAACGGGACGGCTTTTATCCTGGTTTTCCCCACGGTCTCAAGGTTGTCCTGAGACTGCAAGAGGTGTGGCCAGCCATCCAGGTTTCATCCCGTCTCCTTGCGAGTAAACATGAGGAGCCGGGAACTGGCCATGGGGCATGGAGCTCCTCAGGCACTCCATGCCCATTGGGGGGTGGGGTGGGGGGGAGCAGAATATTTTTAAAAACAAATAAACACTGACCTTATCACTGGAGCACTTGTTCGCTCATCTTCAATTAAAAAAATGGTGGGAGCGACATCCTCCTTCCTCCTGGGACGTAGCACACCACATGTGGACTGAGGGGGAGGACCTCGTGATCAGCATATCGCGAGATCCTCCCCCTCCCCTCCCCTAGTGTAAACATGCCCTCCATATACAGTTTTCAGACCATTTTCAAAGTGTCATATCCTGCTTGGTATAGATCTGGCCTTAGTCTGGTAGCTGTAACTAAGTACATTTTTCTATAGCTGCCACCTATTTCACCTAAAGAAAATGTCTGAAGCACATTTGGCAGCTCCTGTTTGAGCAAAATATAGAGGAGGAATACTGAGGGAAGCAGGAAGTGAAATGCTTGTGGTTCTCCAACACAGGCCGTTGCTAGACGAGGCATTAGCCCGCTGTGAGGCCTGGTCTCCCTTCTGTACATCCAGATGACGCACAGGGGATCCCGGGGTCAGGCCGGGCTAAGTCCTCGCTTGAACCGGGATAACCGGATGCGGTTATGGCCCGGCTTTTCCGCAGCCCCAGCCTGAGGCCGGGGCTACAGAAAGTCTAGCCGGGTCCGTGGCTTTTCCCAGCTGCTCGCTCGTGAGTAGCCGGGAAAAGCCACGGGCTGGGCACAGCGCTCTATAGGAGCACTGTGCCCATCGGGCCATGGGGATCATGGGGTGGGGGAGATGGGGGCCAGGGGAAAGACTGGACCCGGCAGGACAGGGGGGGAGAAGGACGGGGATGGGCCTGGCGAGCAGGAATGGCCATCGGGGACGAGGACAGGCCTGGCGAGCGGGTGGGGAGAAGGACGGGGACGGGCCTGGCGAGCGGGGACGGGCTTCAGGGACGGGGACGGGCCTGGCGGGGGGGCATTGGGGACGGGGGACGGGTATGGCAGATGGGGATGGGGGACAGGGCATGGCGAGCGGGGACGGGCAGGGGGAGCGGGGAACCCTTTCATTTTTTAAAAAAACACATCTAGCTAGGGGTGACGGCGTGCGCTAGCTGCAGTGCGGCGTTGCCCCTACTCCCGACCGGATTATCTCATAGCTCTAGCAAGGCCCACAGTGTTTTTCACATATTATGGACCGAGACGATGACAACAGTGTAAGAAGAGATTTTTAAAAATATTCTCTACCACTTCAGTTCAGTTCAATCTTTTGCAGCACGTAGAACAAAAGATACCCCCAAACAGAAAGCGAAGTACCACTTAGAGGATGCTGCATGAGGAGGAGTACATGAATAAAACAGGATGCAAATCTTGGGATACGTTATACTGGCTGATAATGGAAGCTGTCTTGCCAAGGATATGAAAGAAACATTGGCTGGGGTGGGGTGGGGTGGGGTGGGGTGGGCGAACACACAACAGAGGGAGGTTTTACTGTGTGGGGATATTTTGTGCAGGTAAAAAAAATGGGCACTGTCCGACGATGTCGCTCCTCCACTGCTGTTTCCATCACACTCATCGGAGTCACTGCTTGTGCAATGGGGCATCTGTATTCATTTCTGGATCTGGTTAGGTCAGCTGAGCTCCCTTCTGTGAGCATTGCTAGAGGGCTGCATCCCAGAAACAAGCATTTCCACTCATCTGAGGTTATTTTTAGAATATGAAAATGTCGTGTTGAGCAAGCAATGAGTCCCATGAGTGCCTATGATTTGTGTAGGCGCAGTATCGATGTGGCACTCATGTACATGGACCCAATGAATTAAATACAGTGTGAAAAATAAGGGATATCCATGGAATAACCACCCCACAGGACATGGAAAGAGAAGTGGGACCACACACACCAGCTTCAGCCCCCCAAAGTCCTCCACTGTCACCCTGTTTCTAGAATGTACATCTGATGGTTGCTCCTCACATTTCTGCATCCACATTTGTTGTTGAAATTTTGCTTCCATGACCCTTAAGAATCTCAGACATTGCTTCAGTGTTCTCCTCAAGGCATGCTGAGACCCAGACTTCTCTTCAAAGGACTGGTCAAGCAACTCTGAATCATAGGAAGGGATCCTGGCACTGGGCAGATACTAAAAAGAGATTGGAGGAATCATGGTAGAATGCCAGGGAAATAGTGATACTGAATAGTACCATCAAAGTGGCAAAGGTAATATGGAGAAAGGTGAGGGACTGTTCCAGTTCTTTCCCCCATCCCACTTCATCTTCTTTCCCCCCATTCCCCACCCTTCCGTCTTTCACTAGGACCATCACCAGAGTAATGGCAGGGGATGAGGAACCTTCCTCTGGACCATTGGGAAGCCCTGAAGGGCAGGTAGGATGCTCTTTCTAGCTTTGTCAACCTTGGATGGGGAACTGAACTCCTATTGGCCACACATTGCCCTTCCCAGCAACCCTATCATTTCGTCCCATAGAACGGACAGGGAGCCACTATGAATAAAAATGGCCACTATCGGCATAGCTTGGCACAGGCTTCTGCATATGAGTTGCTAGGGAATGGCAGGGAAAGAGGGCATTTGTCCTCAGGTCTTCTGTCTCTCACACCTTTCCCTAAATTATCCCCCATTCCCTTATCAGAGGAAGGGGTCACCTTCCCCACCTAAGCTGTACTGAGCATCTAATTCAAACCCACTGAGAGGTTGGTAGTTGTGATGGAAATATCTGAAGTATTAACTTAGAACTTTGGAAACTGATGTCATTTTTCAGAGTCACAGACTTCTCAACAGCTACATCCACCTACCCTGGGTTCCCCCCCCCCCCCGAAATTGAGTCACTCTATCTCCCCAAGTGCTATCCAGTCGGAGAGAGATGCCCTCGAGTTCTGTTTCTGAAAGTCATTAGATTTACTGCTTTGTCATTTACATTTTCTGGGTTATTGTGACATGTTAAACTTTGCCATCGTTCTTTGTCTAACTGCCTTTTAAACATCAGAGAATGGTTAGACGAATTAGGCCCGTCTTCCTCTAACAATAGCCATCATAGAAACCCTTCATGTGGAATTCCATCAATACTTTACAGCCAGCCAGCAAATGATTCATGTCGCATTAAATTACATTCCTGTTCTCCCTGTGCAGCCTCCTCCCATTTTTTCTGATGCTTCAATTCATTAAGCAGGCCAATGCTGAGACACGTGGACTGGAAATACCATGTTCAATAACACCGGAGCCAGATGCCTGCAAATCCCCATAATCCACCTTCCTTGTTGTTTTACTCCATCTCCTTTCCTAATAATGGATGGAAGACTCCCTTATGAAAACCCATTTATGATTATTTGTGCATCATTAATAAGACTTCTCTCTCTCTCTCTCTCTCTCTCTCTCTCTCTCTCTCTCTCTCTCTTTCTCTGTTATTCTCGGCTTTTCTTACTCCCCCAGATCTGCAGTCAATGCAGAGAAGCTTAAAGGGAACAAATGTTGATCAAGATGATATTAGATAATTAATCATGCTTCCTAGTAACCCTTCACCTTAGCAAGCACACTCTTGCTCCCTTTTTTAAATGAGCAAGAAGAGGAGAAATCATCAGATAATTACATATTCCTCAGTTCCAATCTATTGCGGTCAGAGATGAGACTGTGAAGAAGATTTTTTTAAAAAAAAATTGAGCAGGAGGGAGGGAGGCCAAAGAAAGGAGATGTGTGAGATATGCTGATCATATCATTTTAGCAGGAGATAAAATGTATTTTCTTTTCTTTTCCCCAAAGGTCTTCCAGGGTCAAGGTTTGTATCATTAGTACAACTAAACAAGGCAAGGAAGAGCAAAAATCATCATCACAACGCAGATGAAAACATATAAGAAGCCTGAATATGACTAATGCACACATGATTTGCCAGCTCATTTATGTATACACCACAAAGAGTCTTGTGGCACCTAAAAGACTAACACATTTATTCTGGCACAAGCTTCTGTGGACATTGTCCATTTCATCAGATGTTGCATCAAATGTTATATCTGATGAACTGGTCAGGGTTCACGGAAGCGTATGCTAGAATAAATGGTTTAGTTTTTAAGGTGCTACAAGGCTCTTGCTTGTTTTTGCTGCAAAAATCTACAAAAAAGATACCAAGAGTTCACTTGAAAATGCCCAGTTCACAATCCCAATGGTGAATGGGTGCACATTTCCCCCCCGCAAAAAGATGTACATGAATTCCCGACCATCTTTGTGTCCACAAAATGAAAAACCTTCTCAAAATGTGCAACACACCCCAAATGTGCAACATACCTAAGGGGTTCCTTGGAGGGAAAAGGGTGGGATATAAATGCAAATAATAATAATAATAATAATAATAATAATAATAATAAGAAGAAGAAGAAGAAGAAGAAGAAGAAGAAGAAGAAGAAGAAGAAGAAGAAGAAGAAAATTATGACATTGCACAACTTTCTCAAAAGGCACAACTTTCTCAAAATGTGCACATTTGAAATCACTCACAGTTCTACCAGTGGGTGAAAGTTCCACGCAGTTTGAGAACCGCTTGTGCAACTTCAGCTCCCTGCTCGCCTTGCCTTGATTTGTGCTCACGCTTGTGTTTGCTGTTGGTTTTGCTTGATGGGGAAAAAATTGCACAAAACAAACAGCTATTGAATGTGAAAGTTCCACGCAATTTGAGAACCGCTTGTGCAACTTTCACATTCAATAGCTGTTTGTTTTGTGCAATTTTTTCCCCTTCAAGCAAAACCAACAGCAAACACAAGCGTGAGCGCAAATCAAGGCAAGGCCAGCAGGGAGCTGATGTTTGAAGAACCTTGGCAAGTTTGAACATCACTCGTTCACCCATCCATACAGCTAACCTTGTGGAAAGTAGGAAAGGACTTCGAACAACCCGGGAAAGATCAAGAAAACAAAACTCCTCCAGAGAGTGGGCAGCACAAGTGTGCTTCCTACAAGCAGTGGGAAATGTCTAAGGAACCCAGGGCAGAAAAAGGGGTTACCTTTTACTTTGGCCTGCCTTGGCTTACTTCTCCCAACCAAAGCAAATCTGCACAGCTTATCATCATGCGGAGTCTCAATCCTGATTTGAGATCTCGGGGGCTTAGTTGTTAGGAAATGCAGTAATTCATCCACACCCTTCTTCTCCCCCAAGGTAATTCCCTCCGCAAATTTTCATTGGAGAGCCTTTGACTAAGGTGCAGCCCTGCAATGCCAGAAGTTGCCCATCACTGCTCAAGACAGAGGGTTTTGTTTTGTTTCAAACTGTCGATACTATCATCACAGGGGCCATCTACACCAAGCAGGATATTCCACTATATAAAAGGCAGGAGCCACACTACTGCTTTATAGCGGTATTGAAGTGCATTGACAACTGCTGGGGCCCACTGACACATACCATAGACTGCTTTCATACCACTATATCTTGCTTGATGTGGCTTTCAGAGGGAGTGTCTTTTATATACCACTTTCATAGTGGAATATCCTGCTTGGTGTAGAGGAACCCACAGGGGGCATTGGCTTCAGGCACCCTCCACTCTGTTAATGCAGTTGCTGCTTGAAAGGAAATGACATAAGAGCCCCACTTCCTCTTTTGCTACATGGTGGCTGTTGTAGCAGGAGAAGGGAGAATTTACACAATGGCAAAATTTCTCCAAAGTGGCAAGGGAGCCCATTTCCTCAGTCTTATAACCAAACCCCAGCCATTCCTTTCTCTCCTAATCCCCAACCCATCTCCTAGAGGCCTGGCATCAGCTTTCAGCATCACCAGGCAAATGCCTGTGTCCCGTGCTGTGGTAGGGCCCACCACTCACATCCGTCCTGGGCCCCTCTTGGGCCTGGTTCATGTGGGGGAGGAGACAGTTCTTGAAGTCATCTTGAGACACATCCCTGGTGTGAGAGGATGCTTGTTGGTCTTTAGAGGAATGAGTTCCTCATAAGGGATCATTTCCATCTTCCTCAGAATGATACCGTCCTTCCCCGAGACCCTCATTTGCCATAGAATCATAGAATAGCAGAGTTGGAAGGGGCCTACAAGGCCATCGAGTCCAACCCCCTGCTCAATGCAGGAATCCACCCTAAAGCATCCCTGACAGATGCTTGTCCAGCTGCCTCTTGAATGCCTCTAGTGTGGGAGAGCCCACACTAGAGCAGAGGAGCACTAGAGCAGAGGAGCTGTCACCCAGGAATTCAGACTCAGGTAAATTGGAATGTTCAGAGAAGGGCAACTATGGTCCTTTCTACACCATACTGGTATAGAGGGAGGGGGAGGATCTCACGAGATCCTGATCGTGAGATCCTCCCCTTAGTCCACATGTGGGCGCGACATCCTGGAAGGAAGGAGGGTGTCGCGCCTGCCATTTTTTAAAAAAGGAGATGAGCAGACATGTGCTCCACCTAAGTTTTTTTTAAAAGCCCCAACCCCTACCCACCCCCGATTCCTACCAGACCAGTTTCTTCCCTCTACTGATCCCTGCTACTCGCAGGGAGGAGGGAAGAAGCTGGGATGGGCGGTCACATCTCCCGCGGTCTCAAGACAATCCTGACACCGCAGCAAAAATCAGGTTTTTCCAGGGAGTACTTATCCCTGGGAAAACATGTTCTAGTCCCTCCTTTGTACCGGGAGTCCCTGTGCATCATTTGAATGCACAGGGACTCAGCGATGACCAACCCTGATTTTCGGGCTGGTGTAGAAACAGCCAAAGATGGTCAGAGGACTATGAACTAAGTCCTACAAGGAAGAATTGAAGGAACTGGGCATGTTCCCACCAATCAGCTTCATGGGATGACCCCCGGTACTAGTATCATGGGAGAGGGCGAGAAATGTCTCCCTGTCCACATTCTCCCCAACACACATAATTTTATACATCGCTATCATATCTCCCCTTAGCCTCCTTTTTCCCCCAAACTAAACAATCCCAGCTGTTGTAACCTTCTCTCATAGGGGAGATGCTCCGGCCCCTTGATCATTTTAGTTACTGTTTACTACACTTTTTCCAGCTCTGTAGTTAGAATTCTCAGTGCTTCATTCTGCACCAGCTAAGCCCAAATGTAGCTGCACATGGAATGCGTTATTATAATCCAATATTGAGGTTATCAATGCCAGTACTACTGTGGCTAAGATATCATGGTCAAGGTACATTGCAGTCCTCTTCTTTTCTTGTCATGTCTAGCCCTGCTCCCCCTGTTTTGGAAGAAGGTGTTTCAGGTAATCAGTCAGAATCAGACTCTGAAGTAGAGGAGTCGGCCCCAGACGCAGGCCAGCCTGTACCAGTGGGGGACAGAGCTCTCACGCTTTCATAGAATCATAGAATCATAGAATCATAGAACAGCAGAGTTGGAAGGGGCCTTCAAGGCCATCGAGTCCAACCCCCTGCTCAATGCAGGAATCCACCCTAAAGCATCCCCGACAGATGCTTGTCCAGCTGCCTCTTGAAGGCCTCTAGCGTGGGAGAGCCCACAACCTCCCTAGGTAACTGATTCCATTGTCACACTGCTCTAACAGTCAGGAAGTTTTTCCTGCTGTCCAGCTGGAATCTGGCTTCCTTTAACTTGAGCCCGTTATTCCGTGTCCTGCACTCTGGGAGGATCGAGAAGAGATCCTGGCCCTCCTTTGTGTGACAACCTTTTAAGTATTGGAAAAGTGCTCTCATGTCTCCCCTCAATCTTCTCTTCTCCAGGCTAACCATGCCCAGTTCTTTCAGTCTCTCTTCATAGGGCTTTGTTTCCAGACTTCTAATCATCTGGGGTCTGGAAACAGCAGGAAACAGCTCCTCCAGCTGGTCCTGCTCTCTCTCCAGAGCTTATCTCGTCAAGGGCAAATCATACAGAGGCAGTGAGAAGTCAACATTCTTCTGAAGGAGAGGCCACCAACAGGCTAGCTGATCCTAGGGTCTGGTGCAGGCTAAAATGCACAGAGTGGAAGGCAGGCGAGAGAAAATTGGCCCGGCTTGCATCGCGTCTGAAGCCGCATCAAAACGAACCTCTCCGAAGTTAATGCCTTTTGGGAAAAGACTTTCCATTCTCCTTGAAAGGACAATTGTCTCCCTTAGTTTGCATAGTTTTGCTTTGAAAGATGTTTCCAAGAGAGTAGACCCTCTTCAGGTGGGAAGAGATGTCCATTGCTTAAATAAAGCTTTGTGGATTACGTAGCAGGCCTCGTTTTTTGTCTCCTAAGAAGGTAGGAGTTTTTTTTAAGAAACACGTCTCTTCTCTTCTCTTCTCTTCTCTTCGCCTCTCCTTCCCCCCTTCTCTCTTTCATTACATTGCCTTTGATCACATCATTAAGTACACAGGCCCGCCATACAGGTGGGATGTGAGTTTGTGACCCAGTATGCCTGGTATTAATGAGCACCCTTTCCCATGTGTCTTACTTTGAGTGAACTTTTCATCACCTTTGCTGTTTGGAGAGCCTCAGCCTCCATTTGAGTTAAGTCCTCACTGCAGAACCTGTTTAATTTCTTTTACACGACCGACCTTTTCTCACACATGGCTGGCTTGTACGAGGAGAGCCGAGCGGTAAGTTCAGATTTCCCAGTCTGATGCCATTTTAATTGCAGAGAAGGGCATTTTGCTGGTGTACAGGAAAGAAGGGCCAATTACTCAACTCATTAAGCATTCGAATATGATCCTGGTGGTTATACACAGGGAATGAATAGATTTTCTTTTACTTCATTTTCTTTTCATCAGAATGAATGGATGCTTGAATGCTCACTAAAACTGCAAGTTATAATTATGTAATTTGTATTTTTTTAACAAAAAAACCCAGCAACAACACCATTCTATATTATTATTATTATTATTATTATTATTATTATTATTATTATTATTATTTCAAGGCCAACATTTCTGTTACTTAAGACTGCAACTGGGGAAACTTACAGTCCGTGATAGATCATATCATCCCAAATCCTGCATCAGTAGAATATTCTGTGCCAGCCTTCTCCAACCTGGGCCACTCCAGATGTTTTGCATACAAATCTCCATTGGCCATTGTGGTCAGGGGTACTGGCGTTTGAAGTCAAACACATCTGGAGAGCACCAGGCTGGGGAATGCTGTCCTTTATCAAATGCATTCAGTGACTATTACCAACAACTCCAGATCTCAAACCAGAAACACTCCAAGATTTGTGTTTGAGACCTGCTTCCTAAACAACTTCTACTTCTTTGAAAACCATGGATCTCCTGGGGTAAAAGGAGACAAAAAGGTGCCTTTCTCCACTCTGTCTTGCCCTTCCCTGGACCTATATCATCTCCCCTTCCACTTCAGATTTTGGTGTGATTTATAAGTAAAATAAATGCCGTGGAAGCTGCTGTAGCATATGAAGGCAAGGAAATCCATTGGGTGGTGGACCTGTGAATTGTTACAGAAAGTTGAATCCATGGTGGCACTTAGGGAGTTTCTTCCAGCTCATCATGAGAATGCTAGCAGAGGGGCAAGGGAGGTGGTCCCTGTAAAAATTGCTTTGGAACTGCATAATGTTCTTATACAGAAGCTACCAGTTTCAATGTCTGGAATAGCTCCTCAAAAGGTCTGTGCAAGATGTGACAATAGCTTCCTTGAGGTATTGGAGGGCTGTTCCAGTTAGAGCAGATAGTACTGGGCTAGATGGGCAATAGTCTGACCTGATATAAGACAGCTTTCTATTTTCATAAAGTATGTATATTATTATTATTATTATTATTATTATTATTATTATTATTATTATTTGTATACCGCCCCATAGCCGAAGCTCTCTGGGCGGTTTACATAAGAAAATGGCATTTGGCCCTGTTTACAACAGCTTTGCCCAATCTAGTGCCACCCAGGTGTTTTGGACTCTCATCAATCTCAGCCAGAATGGCCAGCACATCTGGGGTGCAAACAGTTGGAGAAGGCTGTTTTACAAGATTGCTTCCTTTCAAATTATTCTGAAAATTTCCAAAGGTGGGGATTCCACAGCCCTCCTGTCTAGACTGCTAACTCTACTAATATAACAGTGTTGCATTGAGAGTGAAATTGACACTAGAATAAGGTTGATACCTGATTTCAATTTCCAAGAGCTGCTATTTCATTTCATTTATTAAATTTCTATACTACCCCTTAGCTGGGGCTCTCTGAGTGGTTCACAAAAATTAAAACCATGGTATAAAATCTATAGGTATAAAAACAAATGAATAGATAACATACACACAAATATGATAAATATCTTTAAAAAAAAGCAATCAACAAATGCCTGGAAGATGAGGGCAGTTTTCACCTGGCACTGAAAAGATGACAGTCTTGGCATGAGGCAGGCCTTGTTGGGCAGATCATGCCATAATTGGTGGACCTCCACTGTAAAGGCTCTCACTCTCATTGCCATCCTTTGAGCCTGTCTTGGAGTAGGGATCCAGAGGAGTTCCTTGAATGCTGAATGTAGCGTATGGGTCTTTTCCTGGTGGGAGAGGTGGTCCTTCAGGTATTGTGGTACTGAGCTGTGTACATCTTTATAGGTCAAAACCAGATCCTTGAATTGGGTTTGGAAACATAAAGGCAGCCAGTGCAAGCAGGCTAGAATAGATCTCACATGTCTGGACCTCCTCCTCCCAGTTTTCAATCTGGCTATTGTTAGATCAATGTTCTTTTCACCCAAGGACGAGATCCAAACAGCCCTTAAGCACGACTCCACCATTCCAGCGACAGAGGGTTCAAAAGCGCTTTATTGATTAGTAATCAAGGCCTGGTCTCTTCAAAGGGAGCAATCAGACAAAAGACATAGGGAATATGGTACAGTATTAAAGCTTTCAAGGGGCAGGGCCCAGTAGCAGCATTAACCAATCAGAACATAACACTGAGGCATAGTTAATTATGCTAAACAGTCCTGTAAACAATACCTTTGGCCTGACAGTAAGTTACAGAGAGTTAACTTCAACACAGACAGCTGGAGCCAGGACTCTTGTTTATATTAGTAATCAAGGATGCAAGGACGCACACAAGGAGACATTCTCATACAGGGCATTTTGACATTTTGCTTGGAGTGCAATGGAGATTTTACAGTTTCCTGTTAAAAATGGAGGTGGTTCTGCTAACAATTTCCCCCCTTTTAAAGCAATTCAAAACTTAAGCTTGCTAGTTTCTTTTAGATCATCTGTGGCTAAGGCTTCACAATACAAATACATTTGCTGGTGGATTACAGACTTTGCAAGACTTTTCACAAAAGACAAAATACAGGGAAGGCAAAAAGCAAGGATAAACAAAAATCATTACAATGGAACAAAATACAATGCAAGAAATCCCTCTTTTAACTACTCCATATTGGATAACTAGTGAGCCATCTAAATAGATCATCAGTGGGTGGTTCAACTGCTTAATGAGGAAGGCAAATTGATAACAGACAACAAAGAAAAGGCTGAAGTGCTTAATTCCTATTTTGCCTCGGTCTTCTCTTAAAAGCGGGTCTATGACTCCTTCCTGGAAAAAGTGAAGTTGAGGAGGCAGGATTGCAGTTTGAGATTGATAAAGAAATGGTCAAAGAACACCTAATTTCCCTGAATGAGTTTAAATCTCCAGGGCCCGATGAACTGTATCTAAGAGTAATGAAGGAGCTAGCAGAAGAACTCTCAGAACTCTTGTCTATTATCTTTGTAAAATCATGGAAGATGGGTGAGGTTACGGACGACTGGAGGAGGGCTAACGTTGTCCTTATCTTCAAAAAAACAAAAAGGAACCTGGGAACATGGGAACTACAGACCAGTCAGTCTGGGAAAATTCTGGAGCAGATTATAAAGAAGTCAATCTGTAAACACCTTGAAATCAATGCAGTGATTACTAGAAGCCGAAATGGATTTGTCAGGAGGTGTAGGGAACGCTGATCAAATTTGCAGATGACACAAAATTGGGTAGGATAGCTAATACTCTGGAAGACAGAAACAAACTTCAAAGTGATCTTGATAGACTGGAGTGCTGGGCTGAAAACAACAGAATGAAACTTAATAGGAATAAATGCCAAGTTCTACATTTAGGGAATAGAAACTAAATGCACAGTTACAAGATGGGGGACACTTGGCTCAGCAATACTACAAACGAGAATTGTTGTAGATCACAAGCTGAATATGAGCCAATAGCACAATATGGCTGCAAGAAAGGCAAATGCTATTTTGGGCTGCATTAAGAGAAGTATAGCTTCCAAATCACGTGAGGTACTGGTTCTTCTCTATTCAGTCCTGGCTAGGCCTCACCTAGAGTACTGCGTCCAGTTCTGGGCTCCACAATTCAAGAAGGACACAAACAAGCTGGAGCGTGTTCAGAAAAGGGCAACCAGGATGATCAGAGGTCTAGAAACAAAGCCTTATAAAGAGAGACTGAAAGAACTGGGCATGTTTAGCCTGGAGAAGAGAAGATTGAGGGGAGACATGATAGCACTCTTCAAATACTTAAAAGGTTGTCACACAGAGGAGGGCCAGGATCTCTTCTCAGAATGCAAGACACGGAATAACGGGCTCAAGTTAAAAGAAGCCAGATTCCGGCTGGACATCAGGAAAAACTTCCTAACTTCCATATTATGCACAAGCTGCAGCTTCTGAACCATCTTTAAAGGCAGCCCCACATAGAATGCATTGCAGTAATCTAGCATGGAGTTTACCAGAGCATAGACAACTGAGACCAGGCTATCCCCATCCAGATATGAGCACTGATGGGCCACCAACCGAAGCTGGTAGGAGGCACTATGGGTTACTGAAGCTACTTGAGCTTCAGCTGACAAAGGTGCTCCAGCTACAAATGAGTTCCTTCAGGAGGAGTTCAACCCTATCCAGAACAGGTTGAACACCCTCCATCCAGTCAGGAGAACCACCAGCTAACAGCATCTCAGGCTTGTCTGGATTGAGTTAAAGTTTATTAGCCCTTATCTAGTCCATTGTCACAATCAGGCACTGATTTAGCACCTCCACAGCCTCATCCGAAGAAGATGACATGAAGAAACAGAGCTGTGTATCATCAGCGTACTGGTGACAGTGCCAATGACCAAACTCCAGGTGACAGTTTCATGTAGATGTTGAATAGCATGGGGGACAAAACCAACCCCTGTGGAACCCCATACCGGAAAATCCACTGGGCCAAGCAATATTCCCCATCACTCCCTTCTGGAGCTGACCATCCAAGTAGGAGCAAAACCACTGCAATGCGGTGCCTCCCACTTCCAATCATCCCAGAATGATACCAAGCCACTGAGAGATCAAGGACAATCAACAAGGTCACATTCCTCCTGTCTCTCTCCTGGCATAGGTCACCATACAATGTGACCCAGGCTGTTTTGGTACCAAAAAAACCTGGCCCAAACGCTGACTGAAACGGATTTAGATAATCAGTCTCATCCACAAGTGTCTGGAGCTGTTTGGCAATCACCATCTATCAATGTAATCCATCCCACAGTTTTTCTGTAAAATGATAGAGATATATGGGCACAGTTTCCAAAGATCAGTTCAGTTCAGTGTAGGACAACCATTGGAAAGCAGAAACAAAAAAATAATAGCCCATGCCAACTTGGAGACACATTGGTCCTTGAGAACCCAGTGGTGTTCAATATTTCCCCCCCACCTTGGTACTAACGACAATCAGAAGGAAAAATTACTGATAAGGTTCATTGGATTATATTTCAAAGAATCATAGAACAGCAGAGTTGGAAGGGCCTACAAGGCCATCGAGTCCAACCCCCTACTCGATGCAGGAATCCACCCTAAAGCATCCCCGACAGATGCTTGTCCAGCTGCCTCTTGAAGGCCTCTAGTGTGGGACAGCCCACAAGCTCCCTAGGTCACTGATTCCTTTGTCGTACTGCTCTAACAGTCAGGAAGTTTTTCCTGATGTCCAGCCGGAATCTGGCTTCCTTTAACTTGAGCCCGTTATTCCGTGTCCTGCACTCTGGGAGGATCGAGAAGAGATGCTGGCCCTCCTCCACTATTTCCGTAGTGCCACCTCAGTATGATGCCGCAGATAATAATTCACTTCTTTTTTCACAGCTAAGCTACAAGACAGTAGGAATTAAAAACTCTGAGATCCAGAAGGATGACTTAAGTCAACTAATTATCAAAAAAATATCTCAACCAGAAGAATGTCACTTGGATAATAGCCAAGATGCTAATTCCCATTTATACCATTATTTTTTTAAACCTGCAATCTAAATGAACACATGTAGTGCATTAAGGAGCGCAAACACATTCAAACATTAGGCACGATTCATCTCCCATCTAATGGATCTTCTGCTACTTTCTGTCCCTCTGCCAAAACTAAAGTGGCAAATTAGAACCCCTGTGGTATAGGTTAACCTGGAGATGTGAGTTCAAATTCCCACTCACTCATGAGGGTCTGCCAATGTGATAACGTAGGTGTGTGGGAGGGAAGCGACCCCCATACACCATTCTAAGCTATTTTGGAGACAGGCAGATACAAAAGCAATAAAATCAATTTATAGGGCAGAGGTGCACGTAGAAAATGTTGTACTGAGTACAACAGCTTCCAGACTCCTAATGTTAGAAGTCTTCAGATGGTTGTTCTTTATTTCCTGTTTTACTATTCCACTAGTCGGTATATAACTTGTTGTACTTTGATTTTAGTGGAATTTGTTCCCTTTAATGATAGGTCCCAATAGCTTGGTATATTGGAATTTTGATATAAGCAAAATTATGCCTTGTGCTTTATTATTCCCTGTTATGCATTGATTTAAGGTTTATGGATTTTGTTTTGTTTATGAATTGGAGCTCTCTTGGATGCTCATCTGGAACTCTGTTGATAGAATTATTGTAGCAATTTTATTGTTACTTGACTTTTCATATTGTGTTAGATCCAAAATATTATTATTATTATTACCGTATTTCTTCAATTCTAAGACGCACTTTTCCCCCCATATAAACATCTCTAAAAATGGGGTGCGTCTTAGAATTGCGGGTGTTTCTTTGGGGGGGGTATTCTGTTGGTGGCACTGAAATTAGTGTGCGTCTTACAATCAATGGTGTCTTACAATCAAAGAAATACGGTATTACTATTATTATTTATTTAATTTATATACTGCCTCATAGCTGAAGCTCTCTGGGCAGTTTACAAAAGTTAAAAAAGTGAACATTAAAAAGAAATATACAAAATTTTAAACCATAAAAAGCATAAAATATAGGGATATGCTCCGCTTCTAATTGGACCGGCGGATTAGAAGTGGTGCGGGGTGCTTCGCCTCCCCTTAAGGCGGAGGCAAAGAGGATTGGGGGGCTGGCGGAGCGTGGCGAAGAGGATCGAGGTGAAGGCGGATCCTTCACCTCGATCCGGAGCTCCGCCGGAAAGGCAAGTGGGGTTTACTGGGCCCTGCCGCTGTCGCTGTCGCCAATGTGGCGACAGCGGCAGGGCCCGGTAAACTCCCCTCCTCTCCCTTACCTGCCTCCATCTGCGGTCCCTCGGCTTCTTCAATAGAGCCCATGGTTCAACCAGGAAGTCTAGGCCGCACTTGCGGCCCAGACTTCCTGGTTGAACCGCGGGCTCAATTGAAGAAGCTGATGGACTGCAGACGGAGGCAGGTAAGGCCCCCCTCCCCCTTTGTCCCTTACCGGGCTCTGCCGCCGTCGCCGCATGGGCGGCGACAGCGGCAGGGCCCAGTAACCCCCCCGCCCTCCTCTCCCAGCCTTACCTGGCACCACTCCCCTCCACTGCGGAGCTCCGATTCGGAGCCGGAGTTCTGCGGCGAAGAGGAGCGGAGTATGGGCGGAGCGGCGCGGAGCGGGCCGATCTGAAATTTTTGGATCGGCCCGCGGGGCGGAGTGGGGCGTCCGTGCACACCCCTAATAAAATACAAACAAAAACAATATCCATTTAAAAACAACTATTCTGCGGTCAGTTACAAAACTCAGCATATGCTGCTAAATGCTTTTCAATGCCTGGGAGAAGAGAAAAGTCTTGACCTGGCACTGGAAAGATAACAACATTAGTGCCAGGTAAGGCTCGTCAGGGAGATCATTTCATAATTGTGTGGCCACCACTGAAAAGGCCCTCTCCCCCAAGCACTCCCTTCTGGAGCTGACCATCCAAGTAGGAGCAAAACCACTGCAATGCAGTCCCTCCCACTTCCAATCATCCCAGTTAGTCATGTGTCAGTCCTATTGAAATGAATGGCTGAAGTTAGCCATGACTCTCATGACTAACTTATGTCCCATTGATTTCACTGGGTTGCTTGGAGATTAAATTATACTTGGAGCAAACCGACTGAAATCAATGTGATTGAAAGTTTAACATTAAAATGAAGGGGTGGGGATGAAATGAAATAACCCCAGTGTGGGGTGACACTGAAATGTTTGCAATAACACTGTACGTTGTAGGAAGTCACTGTTGAATTTTGCCTGAAGTGAGAATTATGGAGCAGTAAAGCAGAAGTTGCTGCAGCTGAAACTCTCCCCACGGCCTGAATTCGATCCCAGCGGAAGCTGGTTTCAGGCAGCTGGCTCGGGTCAACTCAGCCTTCCATCCTCCTGAGGTCAGTAAAATGAGTACCCAGTTAGCTGGGGGAAAGGTAACAACTGCCGGGGAAGGAAACGGCAAACCACCCCGCTATAAGGCCTGCCAAGAAAACGTCAGTGAAAGCTGGCATCCCTCCAAGAGTCAGTAATGACTCAGTGCTTGCACGAGAGGTTCCTTTCCTTCCTTTCCAGAAGCTGCTTCAATGAAATACGTGAAGGATTTCAAGGGAAGTGAAAGAGTTTCAGTGCAAATAGCTACCAAAAGGCAGTATCTAAAGGTGACACTGATCCTCTTGCATCCCCACCAATTTGCTGTTGCACAAGTGGTGGGTCCTGCTGATTTGGTTGCATAACCGGGACTCACCACTTGTGCAAAAGAGATTTAACGCTTCCCAGAGGAAGCCCCCAAATGAGCAGAAACACTCTTGACGGGGACAAGTTGGCAGAACTCCGTTATACAAGCCCCATTTACCTGCCCCATTCCAGAAATGACCATTCTCCATCATTTCCAGTTGCTCCAGAAGTGCTAAAACTCTATTCCACAAGTGATGAGCACTACTGGAGGACAGGAATTGGTAGGACACAGGAGAATTGGCAGGGGCATAAGTGTCCCATTGGAAACTGCCCAATACTACTATTGTGGGGAATGTGGGGTGGACACAAGTTTGAGATGTTGAAATTGGTCAGCGCTGATGGATTATTATTATTATTATTATTATTATTATTATTATTATTATTATTATTATTTATAAAGCACCATCAATTTTCATGGCACTGTACAGAATAAAATAAAACAAGACAATCTATCATGTGGCTTACAATCTAAAATCACAGTAACAGACAGGAGAGGGGGGGGGAAACCAACCAGGGTAGGGGGCATTAAAACTAAAATATAGACTAGTATGACCACGGTACGATTGAAAAGCTTTCGAGAAAAGAAAAATTCTCAAGCGAGATTTAAAAACTGAAATTGACGTCGCTGTCCGCAAATGCACTGGAAGAGAATTCCAGGCATAGGGGGCAGCGAGCGAAAATGGGCGAAGACGAGTGAGAGGGGTGGAAACTCTTGGGCAGGTAAGAGACATGGTATTATTGGAGTGGAGGGCACAAGCAGGGCGATGAAGTGAAATAAGGGACGAAAGGTAGGGAGGAGCCACATCATGACAGGCTTTAAAAGTGAGAAGAAGCAGCTTTTATTGGATTCTGTAAGAGATAGGAAGCCAGTGGAGGGATTTTAGAAGAGGGGTGACATGATCAAAATGACGAGCCCAGAAAATAATCCTAGCCGCCGAATGATGAATGGAGACCAGTGGAGACAGATGAGAAGAAGGAAGACTGGTCAACAAAAGATTATGAGAATTTTAATAACAAGTTATGAAGAATTATAAACATCTTTGAACTGAGGATAGAAAGAACTGCAGGTTTTAAAATTACAACGTGGGAGAAAGTGAAATAATCAGATTCACCCATCCCAAATATCCAGATATAAATGAGGTGTTGCTTTCTGACCATGTGGATATATTCACAAAAGTAACAGGAAAAGTCACAGTGGTACATTCACTCTGGCTTTCTACCTATCTTGCTTTCCCATACTGTTACCTTGACATTTGGGTGGGGTAAAACTCCAAAAACATTCATTTAAACAACAGTGTGTTTCCTCTGAGGAATCATTCTTACAGGATCAAGCCCAAAAAAGAAAAGGAAAAAAGAAAAACCATAGCAGCTCTCATGATTGAGTCAATGTGATAACTGCACAGTCAAGATGAGTATTTTCATAAAAGGAGGACATTTCCTACATAAATATCGCGCCGCAAAACCAATTATTTTCCAACAGCATAAGCCAGCTATTAAGGCTGTTTTTAATTAAAACCAGCTCAAGTGCATTTGTGCACAAATGGACAGTGCAGGGCTTTATAAGTAATGACTCAGAACATTCAAAATAAGTTGCTGGAGTGGAAATTGGATTTATTCCTTTCTCGTCCCCCTGGGATAGAAGTCGCAGCTCATAGTTAAAACTTATATTACCTGCACGTCTATATGGCTATTAATTTGTTTCATTTTATTTCCAGCAATTCTATACTTGGGTGCCTGACATGCATGCCATCTTCTCAGAATTTTGCATAACTCTGGCCTGGAAGTCCTTCTTGGTGGAACGGCAGTTCTAAGTAAGAAGCTGAATGCTGAGGGTTTGGTTGATATACAAATATATATTTTAATGTCATGGATTACTCAATCAATGTATCAATTAAAAGGCAAATGGTTAAGCAACAAAACAACATATGTTGGTAACCTTAGATTTTGGATACCGCAATTCACATACAACGATCAGCTCTTCTATGGCCTGCCATGCATTTTCTGTGGGGTTTGTAATTGCAATTCCTTATTTCTCAAAAAGCAGCCAAGAGGACTGATTTAGATCTAACCTATGTTACTAGGGATGGGGAGCAGGATCTAATCTTTAGCAATGCGCCATGGTCCTAATCAAAACCACTTCTCCAAAGATGCTGGCCTTAGCTAGACCTAAGGATTATCCCAGGCAAATGGAGGGGTCGTCCCTGCCTGCTCCCGGTATCCCCTGTGTGTCATTTGGATGTACAGGTATGATCCCGGGATGATCCTGGGATATAGGCCTGGTCTAGCCATGGCCACTGTTAGCTGCAGAGGGGGGATACTTATAGGTACAAAAACATGTGTTCCCCCTCCATGGCTAATTGCAGCTTTAGAGGTGCTTTAAGTCATTGGGCTCATCTACACCAAGAAGGATATTCCACTTTGAAAGTGGTCTAAGAGGCAGGAGCCACACTACTGTTTTATAGCAATATTGAAGTGCACTGACAAGTGTTGGGGCCCATTGACACAGACCATATGCCACTTTCATACCGCTTTCATGGTGTTGTATCCTGCTTGGTGTAGATGTGTCATGGTCCCCAACAGTTGTCAGTGCATTTCAGTACCACTATAAAGCAGTAGTGGAGACCCTGCAGTGCACTTCAATACTGCTATAAAGAAGCAGTATGGCTCCTGCCTTTTATATACCACTTGCATACTGCTTAAATGGTGGAATGTCCTGCTTGGTGTAGATGAGCCCATTGTCTGCAGACCAGGGGTTGGCCACTTCAAGAGGTCTATGGGCTCCATGGGAATTAAAAATGTGGAAAATTATGGATAGATAGATAGATAGATAGATAGATAGATAGATAGATAGATAGATATAGAAAGCAATAGAGATAGAGATTGTCATCCATAGCTGCTACAGAGAACCCAAAGCATCAAAAATTAGCTTGTTTGCAAGGTGATTTTAACCCTTTCATTGCTCTGTAGCATGTACAGATGCAATTTTTTTGGGGGGGGAAATAACCCCCAAATGGGGTTCCCCCTGAATTTCAGGTGGAACAATAAGGGTGGAGGGGCTGCATGCATTGTACCCTTCTTTTCACTATACCCCAACGCTCATACATACATTGTCACCACGTTTATTGATCTACTTATATTGACTGACTGCAGAATAGTGGAAGAAGAAAGGGATTGTTCTCTCAGATCCAGCGTGTCTCTCTCTTGGAAAACCTGTAGATTCCTTCTGACTTGTGGTTGGATATCCCTATTTGGTCAGGGATGAGAGTTTGCCTGGGCAATGTGGCTCCCTAGCTTTGCTTTAAGAATTCGCCAGCGGACCTTCCAACGTCATCCAACCCTAACTTCCAACATCGATCCTCCCAGAGTGCAGGACATGGAATAACGGGCTCAAGTTAAAAGAAGCCAGATTCCAGATGGACATCAGGAAAAACTTCCTGACTGTTAGAGCAGTACGACAATGGAATTAGTTGCCTGGTGAGGTTGTGGCCTCTCCCACACTAGAGGCCTTCAAAAGGCAGCTGGACAACCATCTGTCAGAGATGCTTTAGGGTGGATTCCTGTATTGAGCAGGGGGTTGGACTCAATGGCCTTGTAGGCCCCATCCAACTCTGCTATTCTATGATTCTATGATTCTATGATCTCCAGGACATTTGTTTCAGCTCCCATATACTTATTTGCGAACTCAGCTCAGTGTTGAAGCTAACAGAACCTGAGTGGATCATGGATAAAGTTTGGTAGAATCTGGAGTTTCCTGCTTTTTCTCCCAACATTAGTGGCTAGTTGACTGAAGATGGTTTCACCTGTTGGGCCAGTAAAATACTTGGCATTCCTAACTGAAACCTGCGTTAATACTCAACAGTCTTTCAATAGGACCTCCTTGAAATTGTCTACACTCTTTGAGGGCTGACTAAAGTTGAATTTGATATGCTGTCTAGAAAAATACAGATTGACAGCAGGATTCCGTAGACATGGTTGAAACCTATAGAGACTCTTCATCAAAACAGGATGCCAGCTACATCCATCCCCACCCATTCCAGCAATCTAATGTATAAATCCTGTTCTTTGTCACCTTCCATAAAAAAGCAAAGTGTATGGGGTGGGGGGGACACCACTAAAAAATGAAAATCCCATAAAAGCAAAATGTGGACAGCTGGCTCTTATGTATGGTTATTGTTATATGGCGTAAACTATGATCTAAATGCCACCTCTCATCTTCCGTGAGAAAATATAAATTAAGAGGATCAATTTCCCCCCAGAAACAGTCTCCTCTCTGAACAGGATCATCTTCGTGTGCTAATAAAATAAACCACAAATCATCTTTTCTCTTGGGTTTACGCTCTTGTTTTAATTTACCAGAGCTTGAGACAATATGGCAAAATCCATTAGCAAAAGCATAATTTACTTTGAGAGAGAGAGAGAGAGAGAGAGAGAAGGAATGGATCTTCTCTTTTAAGGTGGTTTTGGGGAGATAGGATCTCTCTGAGCAAGGGTACAAATATTTGCTTATGAAATTATTTAACCGAGTGTGACACACCACTCACATCAACACATTCTCTGACATTTCGCAGACTGAAATAGGGGCATCCATGTCTACTTGAACACTATTCCCATATGAAGGTTCCCTGCTTGAACTTCCACATACTTTCACATCGCTGAAGAGAAGACTCTTCTCCACATGCTCTGAGGGCTGTACTAAGCTGTCTTGAAATAGCTTGTCCTGCTATGATTTAAAAGCAAAGAAAGACCTTTGTTAGGAAGCAAAACACACACACACACACACAATTGCACCATGGCAAAAGAACAGAATGAATCCCTAATTGTGAAATGGCTGGCTGGGCTAGGGTGACCATAGGAAAAAGAGAACAGGGCTCTTGTATCTTTAACAGTTGTATTGAAAAGGGAATTTCAGCAGGTGTCATTTGTATGCATGCAGCACCTGGTGAAATCTCCTCTTTATCACAACCGTAAAAGCTGCAGGAGCCCTGCCTAGCATGACCCAATATAAAAGAGGGCATGGCTCCTGCAGCTTTTGCAGTTGTGATGAAGAGGGAATTTCACCAGGTGCTGTATGCATACAAATAGCACCTGCTGAAATCCCCTTTTCTATGCAACTGTTAAAGATACAGGAGCCCTGTCCTCCTTTTCATATGGTCACAGGCTGAGCAGTCTTCATATCAAAGTCAGCACAAGGTTTTGTGGGAACCTCAACATCCATACCATGAACACACACACCCATCCAGCAAGTTAGAACAACACTATCCCCAGGCCCCGAAGCATTGTGGGGAAGTTGAAATGGCAGGTGCCAGCAGAAGAACATTCTAACTAGATCATTCATTTTGATGTATCTGCCTGACACTGGCAATTAGTGGTGTATATCCGATTCAGCTCAATCTCAGACCCCTAATCAAATCAGGCTGATTCAGACAGATTTGGAATATATCTGAATCAAGGCAGGTTTCTTCCAGAGTAGAATGAATCCTAACCTGAACATTTAGGAAGATTTGGGATTTAGATGGACAGAAAGACACAGAAAATGATAGTCAGCATGAAGGCATGCATTTCTGAATTGTGATTCGGATCATAGACAATGGGCATGTCTACACCATCCCTTATCCTAGGGATCGCCCCGGGATCGTCCCTGTATGTCCACATGATCTCTCCCTTTCCCTGGGATAACCGGGACGGCTTTAATCCTGACTTTTCTTGCAGTCTTGGGATCATCCCAAGACCACGGGACATGTGGGCAGCTGTCCCAGTTTTGTCCTGGCTCCTAGCAAGTAAACATGAGGAGCCGGGAACTGGGCATGGGGCACAGAGCTTTTCAGGAGCTCTGTGTCCATCTGTGGTGGGAGGGGGGACTGGAACTTTTTTTAAAATGAAAAAACCTTTTCAATGGAGCACTCATGCACTCTTCTTCAATTAAAAAAACAACAACAAAATGGTGGGTGTGATGTCCTCCTTCCTTCCCGGATGTTGCGTGCCACATGTGGACTAAGGGGGAGGATCTTACAAGCAGAATACCATGAGATCTTCCCCCATCCCAGAACACCATGAGGTCTAGACATGCCCAATGTGGGAGGCTTCCAAATTGGTCTGAGACGAATGAGGCTGTTTTCTGAATTGCCAAACTAGAGTCCAGACCAAATGCTATGGTCGTAGAACAACCCTGGTAGTAATCGACAGCTTCCCAGGCTCCACCGAGCTTTGTGGATGGCTTGGCAACGTGTTCTTGTTTGGATGTCACTCGCTGAGCCGTGGGGCACCGGAATATGTGTTTGTTGCAAGCTGCGTAGTCTGTGAGTACACCACAGCCACCAATTTCTTAATGCGAGCCATACCTTTTATGCAAGATGGCAGCTCCATACTTTTAGTATTTTTAATGTTGCACAAAATGGCACCAGTAAAGGGCCCCTTCTGCAGCATTAGAGGTGTAAAAGGGCCGTCTACACCTATTATGTTGTAGAAACGCCTTAAAAGTGCTTATACATTCCGGACACTTTACAACAATGACAACAACATCTGATTGCAAACTCTGATTAAAAAAAACACACACACACCTCTGGGCATGTGCAGTTTTCATTTTAAACTCACTTAAATCATAGCAACATCATGCCTACAGAAATAAAATTGGAGTTTGTTTCTGCTGTCCAGATGCTCTCATCACCTACTGCTCTCTGGGAGACCATTCCCCTCCCTCAGGCTGTGGGGCTCTGGTCTTTGACCCCAAGGTCCAGCCCTAAGAACATAAGAAGAGCCATGCTGGAACTGAGCAACTGTCCATCCAATCCAGAACTCTGTTCACACGGTGGCCATGGGAAACCCACAAGCAGGACATGAATGTGTCTGCCCATGTTCCCCAGCAACTGGTGTACCCTTTCCAGCATGTAACTCCTCTGCTGAGGGAACTGCACTGACTGCCTATTCACTACCGGGCCAGGTTTAAGGTTCTTGTACTTCTGTACAAAGCCCTAAACAACTTGAGACCAGGATACCTGAGAGAGCGCCTTCTCCCCTACCAACCTGCCCGGTCACTGAGGTCATCCGATGGCCTGCTCCTGGTGGTTCCACATAGATCCATCCTCCGATTGGAATCCACCAGGGGAAGAGCCTTCAGCGTGGTGGCCCCCCTCCTGTGGAATTCCCTGCCTCTGGAGGTCAGGCAGGCGCCAACCTTGTACTCCTTTCGGCGCCTCCTGAAAACATCTTTATTCTAAGAAGCCTTTCTTTAACATGCAGCCTTGGATTACTATTATTGCTTCTTTTAAATTTTGTTTTAACTGTTTTTATTCTGTTTTTATTTTCATTTTACCTTGTACACCACTCTGAAATTTTTCAATGGGGAGCGGTATATAAATATTCTAAATAAATAAATAAATAAATAAATAAATAAATAAATAAATACATAGGCTTACTTCCTCTGATACTGGACATAGCACATGGCCATCAGGACTACTAGCCATTGATGGTCTTCTCCTCCAGGAATGTGTTGAAGCCCCTTTTAAAACTATCCAAATTGGTGGCCATCACTGCATTTTGTGATAGCACAGTGTGAAAAAGCCCCAACTGCACTGTTGGCCTTCGATAGCCCATGACATCTCAAATAAATGTTCTTTCTGAAAGACATGCCAGTCCCTTTCAGATCTCAAACACATAAAGCAGAATTCACAAGATGACCTCCAGCCCTAAAATCTGCAGTTCACCAGTGCTGTAAACGGCTTTTCATCAAGTCCAAATGCATTTAAAAATAAAATAAATCCTTAGCTGGAATTTTGTTAGTGACAAAAAAGTGTGAAGCAATGTTTTAGACCTGTTTATCCAAAGCTCATTGCCTTGTTCACCAGAGACTTTCCTGTGAAATGTCCTATCACCACCTGTCAACATTCCCTGGACCACAGTGGGCTTTTGAACGGTAGTGTGGAGCAACATTTTATCTCCTTGTCAAGAGGTGTGATCATGACACCACACTTACAATTCTTCGCTCTTTCCATCAGATAGCATGGGATCAGAATAAGTTTTCACGGGCACAGGAAGATCAATAATGGAACTGCAGATTTTTTTTGGTTCTGTTTGTGGTCCAGTAAAAAATGGTGGGGTGTACAAGTTAAGTGGTGCTTTTTATAAAATGAACGGTAGTGATTCAGGTTCTGTATGCAATGAAATTGGATAGCACGTATTGAAGTTTTGAGTAATTTCAAAAGTTGCTGTGCCTGGAACCAGGTTGGCAGGTTGGGGAAGGATCGTTGCTCAATTGTAGAGCACATGGTTTGTATGCAAAAGATGTTCAATCCCTAGCATCTCAAGATTCTGGCCATGGCTAGACCGGGCCTATATCCTGGAATTGTCCCAGGATCTTCCCTGTGCATCCAAATGACACACAGGGGATCCCGGGAGCAGGCAGGGATGACTCCTCCATTTGCCTGGGATAATCCTTAGGTCTAGCTAAGGCCATAGTGAGAAAAGATGCACGTTTGCAACCCTGGAAAGTCGCTACTAGTCAGTCAGTGTAGACAATACTGATTTAGGTGGACCAATAGACTGACCCAGTAGAAGATGACTTCTTATGTTCCAGGCTTGAAGAATTTCCTGGGCTGTGAAGATGATCTGTGGAATGATCAGGCCATTGGCTGTCCCTTGGGATGTATGAGAAATTCATATCAGTTCCGTTTTCACCAGGATTTAGGCAGTTTGCATTTTCTAGACTGAATACAGACTCAAAGGCAATCTGTGGTCAATACATTCCCGAGCTTGCATTGTGATGCATGGTTAAAAAAAGAAGCACTCAGCATATGAATGTTTGCAAAATGCACATGAAACATAAGCATACTTTTGAAAAATGCACAGAAATATGCTTTAATCAATAGGAAAAGAATCAATCCATTTCAATGACATGCAAAATTGATGTGTACATTGAGGCCATGGCTAAACCTACCAATATCCCAGAGTTCGCCCCAGGATCATCCCTGTGTGTCCACGTGATGCACAGGGGATCAGAGCAGCAGGGAGGTATGATCCCTCCCTTGCCCTGGGATATTGGCATAGCCTTTAATCCCACTTTTTCTCACAGTCTTGGGATGATCCCAAGACCATGGCACGTGTGTGTGTGTGTTGTGGTATCATCCCAGCTCCTTGCGAGTAACCACGAGATGCTGGGAACCCCGCATGGCTTTTCACAGTCTAGCTCCTTCCTATCTTTCCTCTCTCATCTCACACTATTGCCCCGCTCGTGCTCTTCGCTCCTCTGATGCCACGTTTCTCACCTGCCCAAGGGTCTCTACTTCCCTTGCTCGGCTTCGTCCATTTTCTTCCGCTGCCCCTTATGCCTGGAATGCACTTCCAGAACATTTGTGAATCAATCACAGTTTTTAAAGCTCAGCTAAAAACTTTTCTTTTTTTGAAAGCTTTTAAAACTTGATTTTGATCTTACTTTTATACTGTTAGTTTTACTCTCCTGTGTGCCTGTTTGGTGCATTCTCTTCCCCTTCTTATTGTTTTATTATTATGCTATTAGAATGTAAGCCTATGCAGCAGGGTTTTGCTATTTTATTGTTTTACTCTGTACAGCACCATGTACACTGATGGTGCTATATTAATAATAATAATAATAATAATGTGCCCATCGGGGGTGGGGTGGGGGGAGTGGCAGGGTTTTTGTGTGTGAAAACCCCTCACTCATCTTTTGTGCTTGAATGCTCCTTCCCCTTTAAGAGAAAAAACAAAATGGCGGCTGTGATGTCCTGCTCCTCCCGTGACATCGTGCACCATGTGTAGACAGAGGGGGAGATCTCACAATCATAAAATCCCGAGATCCTTCCCCCTCCGTTGCGCTAGACTGCTAGATCTAGCCACGGCCTTAGAAATATATATATATATATATATATATATATATATATATATATATGAAATTAAGCACAATTTTCATACAACTCTCCCTCCACCACAACCCTCCCAATGCTTGAGGAAGAATGGGTTTCAGGCTCGAGTAAAGATGGGAATAGTGTTTTGCTGATTCACACATCCCCACCTCTTCCTAACCTGGAAAGACTATACAGAGTATCATCACATAGGGGAAAATCGTGTTTCCTTACCACTGCTTCCCTGCCCCTGCTCCTGTCCTACAGGACTTCCTCATTCTTCCCAAGGAAGAAGAAACAGGAAGTATACAAAGATCAGGTGGCCCATTCAGGGGCTGTTTTAATTGTGCTGCTTTTCCAGCACACAGCAGGAGATCACGGCACATTCTGTTTTGTTTGTTTTTTAAAAGAGTCAGATTAAAAGGGGGTTATTTTGGAAAAAAGAGTGGAAGGAACGGGAGGCGGGTGTAGTCATCTAAAGGACTTGCACACATCCGTAAGTGGGCAGTAATGAGTGTGCGGTAAAACACTAATCTGATGAACCTCACAGACTTTCAGGTCACTCTTAGATTTTTTGCCTACACAGGACTTGTATCTTCTCTATGGGCTCAGTGACTAGCTAAAGCCCACCACTTACATTTCTGCAACTTTCCTAAATGTTGCTTACTTCTCTTATTTTGAACTAGCTGTACCCTGCCATGCGTTGCTGTGGCTCAGTCTGGTTAAATGGAAAAGAAAGAAAAGAGAAATGCTTGTGGGTATACAAATTTTTTTGTTGTTCCATTGTCTGTGCAGATATAGAGATTGTCTGGTTTGCCGACTCTAGAACACGCAACATATAATTGTCCATGTGAGAACCAATCCGTGTCTAGATCTAAACCACACAATTCTAAAGATTGGCCCTGAGCTTTGTTGATGGTGATTGCAAACGCCAATCGAATTCGGAATTGCAATCTCTTAAATTGAAATGGCATATCTGTTGGAATCATAGGAATGCGAGGAATGAGGACATCTTCACCTTTGAAAGGTCCTGTCAAGATTGTTCCTTCTATGACGTTGCTCAGTAATTTTTTTACTGCAAGCTGCGTGCCGTTGCAAAGTTTTGGCTGGTTGATATTTCGCAACATGATAATTGGCACGCCGATTTTCAATTGCAGTACATGCGGTGGCATCCCTGGCAGATCGAGTGAATTCAAAAATTCTGTTGGATAATTAACCGCTTCATCTGCTTCCACAACAGTGTCGATGGACTTGTATGTGACTGCCTCACTTTGAATGTTAGACTGAATAATATTGTTAAGTTCGTAGACGTCTTTGTTCTTGGCCGCAAGAATAGCTCGTTCACTCAACCAATCATGATTCTTATAATTGGTTTGAATATTGGGAAATACTTTTTGAACCAATTCTTCTTCTGACGTCACTAAATTGCAGAAGTTATGAGGCAATGAAATTCGTCCTGAGGTCAGATCAACCAGCACCTTTCCGTTCCCAATTTCCAGCAATTGACGTGAGAATATCTCAGCTGATCGATCGTTTTGCAGCTGGACACGCATATTTGTAGTTAATTTTAACGTCTTTACGTGTCGCCACAAAGTAGAGTATTTCGGGAAGCATTTATTTCGTCCGCTGGTGTCGATCAAGGAATTACAGGTAATGTTTGCCTGAAATCTCCTGCAAGCAATATTAATGCGTTCCGAAATGGTCTGATGTTTCCACGCAAATCTTGCAATGATCGATCAAGAGCCTCGAGTGATTTTTTGTGCGCCATTGTGCATTCATCCCAAACAATAAGTTTGCATTTTTTGCAATACTTTTCCCATGCCGGATGCTTTGGAAATGTTGCACGTGGGAGTTTCAATGAATTGCATGTTCAATGGCAATTTCAAAGCGGATTGAGCAGTTCTTCCACCTGGTAGCAATGTCGCAGCTATTCCGGACGACGCAAGAGCTAAGGCTATGTCATTTTGGGATCGAATTGCTGCCAGAATCAATGTAATTAGGAACATTTTACCAGTTCCTCCTGGCGCATCTAAGAAGAAGATTTCTCCAACCCTGTTATTGACAGTTTGCATTATTTGATCATAAATGCCATTTTGCTCAAGCGTTTGCTTAGGAATATTTGATTGCACATACGACAAAAGATCACCCGTGCTGTAATTTTGTTCACGACGCAATTCTACATCGAACGAAGCACGCTTCATTTTGACATAACGTGAAGAAAGCAGTTAATGTTGTAGCCAGTAGATTCAGGGCTATTTGTTGCACATTTGCAGCTGTGAAATAAACATGTTGTCCATTTTCTAGATGTACTGCTAAGTGAACAACAGCTGGACTTTGTTCATGTATGGGAAATGAAAGAATTCGCCATACAGCTTCATTGCTGCTTATGTATCTTCCAGCTGACCAGCATGTCTTCCTTTTATGTCCAACAGATGGCGCTGTTTTTTTTAAAAAAAGCATGTTTTTACCTGTCACAGGTGTGGTGAGGAGGTTAGTGGGTTTTGGCCCCTCTGCTAGGCCGGAATCTCCTGGCAGTTACCTTTCTTCAGAACTTGGAACTTCCATAGAAGGCCGCAGTTCCAAGAAACATTGCTAGATGGCGCCAAATAGGAGAGAACATGGAAATAGGAGAGAAGGCAGAGGCAGTGGATTGGCCTACTGGTTGGTGATGTCACAATGACTGCTCTCCAATTTGCACAAGTGGATTGGAGGAGGCCTCTGGGGTTTTATATACCCTATTTCTTCGATTCTAAGACACACTTTTGTCCCCATCTATAATATAGTTACATTAAAATACGCACATATTCGAATGCAACGTTGTGTCAAAATTTCAAAGCAATTGGTGAAGAACTTTCGGAGATTTTAGATTAGGAACAAACAAACATTTACATTTTTATTTATATAGACTAGCTGTACCCTGCCACGCGTTGCTGTGGCTCAGTCTGGTTAAATTGAAAAGAAAGAAAAGACAAAGCAGATGTTTCTAATATGTTAAATTTCACAATGCTTGTGGATATACAATATTTTTAGTTGTTCCATTGTCTGTGTAGATATAGAGATTGTCTGGTTTGCCGACTCTAGAACACGCAACATATAATTGTCCATGTGAGAAGTAATCTGTGTCTAGATCTAAACCGCACAATTCTAAAGATTGGCCCTGAGCTTTGTTGATGGTGATTGCAAACGCCAATCGAATTGGGAATTGCAATCTCTTAAATTGAAATGGCATATCTGTTGGAATCATAGGAATGCGAGGAATGAGGACATCTTCACCTTTGAAAGGTCCTGTCAAGATTGTTCCTTCTATGACGTTGCTCCTCTACCCCTTTTCTGTCTTCCTGTCTTTATCTGTCAAGATTGTTCCTTCTATGACGTTGCTCAGTATTTTTTTTACTGCAAGCCGCGTGCCGTTGCAAAGTTTTGTGAGAGAACATGCAAATAGGAATTGCAATCTCTTAAATTGAAATGGCATATCTGTTGGAATCATAGGAATGCGAGGAATGAGGACATCTTCACCTTTGAAAATAGGAGAGGAGGCAGAGGCAGTGGATTGGCCTACTGTTTGGTTTTTAAAAAAGGATGTTTTTATGGTGAGGTTAGTGGAAACTCCTGGCAGTTACCTTTCTTCAGAACGTGTAACTGTCACAGGTGTGACATCTATATTCACTCAGCCAATTGTGTGAGAACATGCAAATAGGAGAGGAGGCAGAGGCAGTGGATTGGCCTACTGTTTGTTTTTTTAAAAAAGGATGTTTTTACGGTGAGGAGGTTAGTGGAAACTCCTGGCAGTTACCTTTCTTCAGAACGTGTAACTGTCACAGGCGTGACATCTATATTCACTCAGCCAATTGTGAGAGAACATGCAAATAGGAGAGGAGGCAGAGGCAGTGGATTGGCCTACTGTTTGGTTTTTTAAAAAGGATGTTTTTACGGTGAGGAGGTTAGTGGAAACTCCTGGCAGTTATCTTTCTTCAGAAGGTGTAACTGTCACAGGTGTGACATCTATATTCACTCAGCCAATTGCGAGAGTACATGCAAATAGGAAAGGAGGCAGAGGCAGCGGATTGGCCTACTGGTTGGTGATGTCACAATGATCAGCAGGACTGGTTTTGAGGAGGCCTGTTTCTTCGATTTTAAGACAAACCTTTGACCCCATAGAGAACATAGTTACATAACAACGCTCGCGTATTCGAACGTAACGCTGTGTCAAAATTTCAAAGCAATTGGTGAAGAACTTTCGGAGATATAAAAGCATGTTTTTATGGTGAGGAGGTTACTGGAAACTCCTGGCAGTTACCTTTCTTCAGAACGTGTAACTGTCACAGGTGTGACATCTATATTCACTCAGCCATTGCGAGAGTACATGCAAATAGGAGAGGAGGCAGAGGCAGCGGATTGGCCTACTGGTTGGTGATGTCACAATGATCAGCAGGACTGGTTTTGAGGAGGCCTATTTCTTCGATTTTAAGACAAACCTTTGACCCCATAGAGAACATAGTTACATAACAACGCTCATGTATTCGAACGCAACGCTGGGTCAAAATTTCAAAGCAATCGGTGAAGAACTTTAGAAGATATAACAACAGTAACGAACGGTCTTTTTCATTTTTATTTATATAGATAGATAGATAGATAGATAGATAGATAGATAGATAGATAGATAGAAGATGATTTATTTTGCAAGGGTTAATCTGTGTGCAATTCCTTCCGTGTGCTCCCTGCCTCAGCAAGGTGATTTGGGGATCACAGATGATGCTTGGAAGTGGCATTAAAGTAATTAAAATAAGGAAAGTCTTGACCCAACTGCTAGAAATTTTATTCAGCAACATGTTGGAGAGGTTGTCAAGAGAAAGCAACATATTTACATATGTGGTGGGAATGTGAATTTGTACAAAAATTATGGAAAATAGTGTTTAACGAGATAAAAGAAATTTTAGGAATGGAGATTGAAGGGACACCTATAGTGGCATTGTTATCATTATATGAAGAACTGAATTGTAATAAAGATAAAAGAATTGATAACAAATTTGTTAACAGCAGCAAGATTAATGATATCTAGGAACTGGAAGGTTCAAGGGGATTATCATATAGAAGACTGGTATAAAGAAATATGGGATATTGCTATTAATGATAAATTAACATGTAATATAAAAGCTAGAAGAGGAATGATAAAAATGGATGATTTTGAGGGAATATGGAAACAGTTTCTAGAATTTGTATTATTAAAGGGGAGAGGGAAAACACCTCCAGAAGAAGCAATGGGATTTTGGAAACATGAATAAGATCCCGTGGTTGGGGGGAGCACTTTTATGTTAAGTGTGATTATGTTAAAGAGAAGTAAGTTAGAATATATGTTTATTAAATGTTTACTTTATATTATTGTGTATTATGTAGTATTGTTTTATACCGTATTGATGTATTGTTTGGATGTATTAAATAAAAATAAAAATTAAAAAAAGAAGAAATTTTATTCAACAACTTCATTCGCTCCTGAGATTTCATTCAGCTTTGTCCCAATGCTATCTGTTCCAAGCATATCTTTGCAGCACAGACCACACACAGCCCTGCTTATTTGTTCCTTCAGAACTCCGAAGTGAATCCCGCTTTGTCCCGATGACCGTTCAAGAGTTCTCTTTAATACCTCCTTGTGTGGAGACTTTGTATTCATCATTTGATTCCCTAGCCTGGAAGAAGCACAGAAGTCACGTACAATGGGCTGAAAATGAGGACTGTGTAGAAGGTGGGACACTGTTTGGCTAAAGATTTCGTTAGCTGTGAAAAGGAAGGATTTACAAAAATTGCATTTCCATTTGTTTAGTATGACAACTTGCCCTGTTCACGCTCCTGAACAAGAACACATTCCCAAGCTTGCGATTGTGTTAGCAAAAAGTGTTCTTAGAAAAATGCACACTTTAAAAATGTGATATCTATATCTCTATATAATGCATTTTCGCAGTTTAGTCAATGGGGGAAATATGCATGAAAATAATCTGTACCAAACTGAGCACTTTTCCAGTTAACAATGATAACAAGAACTGAAGTCAAGAACTGAAGCAGGGCTGACTGAGCTTCGAGATGGAAGTCAAAGTACCTTGACACGCTTGATCCCTAGTGAAAAGTAGGGATGGCACGAGCATCCGATATGGGGGTGGAGTTCGACGGACCCCCACCTGACCTCCCAGATCCTGCTACTAAGTGGCCATGCACCTGATGTGTGGGCCCAGCAGCCACACTCACCCTTAGCGAGCAGCCATTTGTGTAGAAATGGCAACTCAAGGATTTCCTTAAAGTAATGTTGCACAAATAGTGGCCATAAATGGGCCCTTGTCAGGCTGGTCCGAGTGCACACAGAGGCTTGGCGGGTCCAGGGTGGTGGTGGCATGAGAGCAGCAGTGAGGGCCCGCAGGAATTGGTCATAGGGAACTCCGTCCATTCCTAGTGAAAAGTGATTCCCTTTGGGTGATCTTGACTGATCTCTTCTGGCCACCCTATCCAGTAGAATTGTAGGATACATTTAGTATGCTTTTAGGATGCTTTTAGGATGTTTTTAACAGTGTATTCTATGTTTTTAATGCTATGTATTTTATGCTTGCTGTTATTCCCCACCTCGATCCAATAGGAGAGGTGTGTAAGAAATATTATTATCATCATCATCATCATCATCGTCGTCTTTAGAGGAGGGGTTCTCAGAATAGGACCAAAAACATTTGGACATTTACAGTGAGGGGAGGAAACATTGCTTCACTCTGAATTGGTTTTGTACATGGCTACATGACATTCTGGTAGTGATCTGAACTCATTATTCTGAATTTACAATCTCCTATTGACAGGGATCGTGTGGTCCCACGGAGAAAGCCTTTGTTTTATTTTAAAGATGCTGACAGTGATGAAGTAGGGAGAAGGAGGGAGTTTTAGAAGACACCTCCTGGGGATAATTTTCAACAGGGTTTTTGTAGGGTGGCCATATGGAAAGGAGGACAGGGCTCCTGTATCTTTAACAGTTGCATAGAAAAGGGAATTTCAGCAGGTGTCATTTGTATATATAGAAAACCTGGTGAAATTCCTTCTCCATCACCACAGTTAAAGCTGCAGGAGCTATACTAGAGTGATCAGATTTAAAAGAGGGCAGGGCACCTGCAGCTTTAACTGTTGTGATGAAGAGGAAATTTCAGCCGGGTTCCCCATATATACAAATGACATCTGCTGAAATTCCCTTTTCAATACAAATGTTAAAGATACAGGAGCCCGGTCCTCCTTTTCATGTGGTCACCCTAGCTTTTGTTGTTGTTGCTTTTCATTTTGCCCAACTCTTCTTTTTAAAAAATGAAAGGAAAGCAGAATAGTTTACTTATCTCACAGGGGTAAAAAAACCTGGAACATTTCTTAGCATCCAGAGAGGGAAGAGAAACCACGGGCATCTCTACAGCATGCTGTGAAGTTCTAAATATGATGTGTTGTGACTCCTCCGCTCTGTGTGACCTTTCCACCTTAGGCTTATTGACAACCAGCTTATGTACCCCTGTACCTCCCTCAGGCTGAGCAACAGCTGCCTCTGAAACAATCTATAGGAAGAAGGCAGGAATATTTGTGGTCACTCAAATGTGACCACAGAGAGGGGGGGGAAAACATTTCTCCAGCACATCTGTCAGATGTCATGGCCTTTTAACAAGAATTTTTAGTCATGCTGTGTTTACATTCTGTTGATGATAACAATATATACTGAACATTTCGCCCACATTTTTTTTTCACCATTCTGATTCAATTTGTCAGAAAAGTAATGAAGAAATTGCTCTTGAAAAAAATCCCAAAGGAGAAGACAATTTCAGAGAAATTTATCACAGGTGATGGTCATGATGAGTAGAGGGGCCCCATCCGATGAGCGTTTTATTGCAAGCTCGTTACTGGGCACTCACTGATTTTTCACAGGTCCCTCACATTGGGTGACCATATGAAAAGGAGGACCGGGCTCCTGTATCTTTAACAGTTGCATAGAAAAGGGAATTTCAGCAGGTGTCATTTGTATATATGGAGAACCTGGTGAAATTTCCTCTTCATCACAACACTTAAAGCTGAAGGTGCCCTGCCCTCTTTTAAATTAGATTGTAAGCCTATGCAGCAGGGTCTTGCGATTTTCTGTTTTACTCTGTACAGCACCATGTACATTGATGGTGCTATATAAATAATAATAATAATAATAATAATAATAATAATAATAATAATAAATCTGGTCACTCTAGTATAGCTCCTGCAGCTTTAACTGTGGTGATGAAGAGGGAATTTCAACAGTTTCAAAAGATAGATGCTGAACTGTGGTGTTGGAGGAAAATTCTGAGAGTGCCTTGGACTGCAAGAAGATCAAACCAGTCCATACTCCAGGAAATAAAGCCAGACTGCTCACTTGAGGGAATGGTATTAAAGGCAAAACTGAAGTACTTTGGCCACATAATGAGAAGACAGGATACCCTGGAGAAGAGGCTGATGCTAGGGAAAGTGGAAGGCAAAAGGAAGAGGGGCCGACCAAGGGCAAGATGGATGGATAATATTCTGGAGGTGACTTGACCAAGGGCAAGATGGATGGATAATATTCTGGAGGTGACTTGACCTTGGGGAAGCTAGGAGTGGCGACAGCCGACAGAAAGCTCTGGCGTGGGCTGGTCCATGAAGTCATGAAGAGTCGGAAACGACTGAAAGAATAAACAACACATATATATATATATATATATATATATATTAAAAAAACATTTTTAAATTCATATATTAGGGGAAAGTGCAAACAAGAATGTGTATATTAGTGAAAAGAACAATTTGAAATGTATTAGGAAAAATAACATGCAAAAAATTGCATGTATTAGGAGAAATGTACAATCATAAAACTTCAAAGTTTGGGTTGAACCAAACTTAAGAACGAAAATATTCTCAATGTTCAAGATGAACTTTCCTTATAGTGTCATCTCACTGGCAGCCTTGAGCTTCCTCAGTTTTGTGCACATCAATTAACGCCCAGGGGAAGACATCATGTACTAACTTCACCCACACAAGGCTTTTCAGATCAGGAAGTGTGAGCAGCCACGGAGGCTGTAGAGTGATGGGGCTAAGTTTAAGAGAGAGAAAAAGAGAGAAAATGAGAGGGAATGAAGTTAAAATATATGTTTGGGTACCACTGCCTCTACTGCAGGTATAAATTATTTACATTGGTTCCCAACAGTCAATTCAACATTAAGGATTATTGATGGACACAAACTGGTATATGTGGACTAGTGTTGGGCTGAATCCTTCCCCTATTTTGGGGAACTTTCTCTCCCCCTGTGAAAGAGGGATTGTTTTTTCTGCTTCTTTTGCAGGGGGGAGGGGATTCAATTAATTTTCTCCTTGCGGAGGGGGGACAGGGTTTCCACATACGTTTTTTAAGTGTAGCCAGTTACTGAGGGGCCTTCTTCTTTTTTCTTCCTTCAAAAACAAGAAGAACACCCCCTTCCTCAAGCATTTGGCTGCGCCCAGCAGTTCATAGTGAATGCCTATTGGAGACCATGTGACCTTGCCCTCTCCAATAAGCATCCAGTAAGCACTCTTAGGCGCCTAAAAATCCCAGGATGTTTTTTTTTAAAAAAAGAAAGAAAGAAAGAAAACCCCTCAACAACTGGCTACATTTTAAAAGGTATGTGGAAAACTTGTTCCCCTCCCCAAAGAGATAATTCTCCAAAATTCTCACCTCTTCCAGCCTCTTTCACCTGAGTTTTCTTCTCCCTTCCCGCCACTGCACAATGCCAAAAATGGAATGGTCTTTTTTCTTTTTTTCTTTTTTTGACACAGCACTAATGTGGACCAAATGTCTAAATATGCATCAGGGCAAAGCTCTCAGTGATAAGTATGTTCAAAAGTAGAAAGAGCTGTGAGGTCTTCTGTCCATTGAGTAACAGAGGGTGGATCTGTTCTTTTTCCTTGCAGTACAAGGATCTGTACTATCTCCAGTATTTGAGGCAATAAGCCTATGTGCACCAGTTGCTGGGGAACATGGACGGGAGGGTGCTGTTGCACCATGTCCTGCTTGTTCATCCCTGGCTGATGGCTGGTTGGCCACTGTGTGAACAGAGTGCTGGACTAGATGGACCCTTGGTCTGATCCAGCATGGCACTGCAGTACTCCAGCATGGCACTGCTTAGTACTTAGTACTAAGTACTTCTTAGTACTAAGAAGTACTAAGACTTGTACTTCTTAGGTACAAGTCTCTTCACCAGCACAAAGGCTCATGAGATCCATTTTCAATGCTCGCCCAGCTGGCAACTTCCGTAGCCCAAGTATGTAGTTCAATAATGCATTGGCAATAGCAGTCTTCAACAGAAATTCTAACACAAAATTAATGTGTCTAATAACCTTTGATAAGAAAGGGGCCACCATTGAGCATACTATGGCTAATGATGCATTTAAGATTCTCCTGCTGAGTATATAGGTCTTCTCTGGCATGTTGGAGGCCAAAAGCTCTGTAACCTTCCTGTTGACTCCCCGATGCATGCAGCCATTTTGACCATCCATTTGTAGCACGATTGGTGATATAGCTGACAAAGCAAGCCATGCATTTTTAGTTCAACAAGCGTGAACTAAATGTGTGAGATTCATTGGGTGATTCATTTTTTCCCCCTTCAGCAAACAAATTCCTTGCAATAAATGATTTATCCATTTCGTTATGAACTGTAACATATCCCCAGTGTAGGATATTTATTTCAAGGTGCAACATATGCAATTTCCCACAATTGCGGTTTTGAATAGTTAATGAACTTTTCTGTGTGATATACCTGTATCCTCTATATAACTTTGATAGATTTTCTTCTCGCTGTACTTTTCCGTGAAATTCTTGGCATTGGTTAAAAATGCATGAAAGCCAAGCATGTCTTCAGTTTGTTTATCTATTCCATTCTACACAGACTTTGACCCAATCTATACCAAGCAGGATATTGCAAAATGAAAGCAGTCTGAAAGTGGTACATAAAAGGCAGGAGCCACACCAAGCAGGATATAGCGGTATGAAAGTGGTTTGAAAGCAGTAGATGGTCTGTGTTAATGGGCCCCGACAGTTGTCAGTGCACTTCAATACCTTTATAAAGCAATAGTTTTTCTCCTGCCTTTTATATACCACTTTCATACTGCTTTCATAGTGTAATTTCCTGTTTGGTGTAGATTAGGCCTTAGACTCACTTTGCAAACAGGGATGGGTGAATGTGTCATTTCAGTTCATTTTTCTTTTAATATACCAACATTCACACTTCAAGAAGGACACAGACAAGCTGGAGCGAGTTCAGAGGAGGGCAACCAGGATGATCAGGTTTCTGGAAACAAAGCCCTATGAAACAACTGGGCATGTTTAGCCTGTAGAAGAGAAGATTGAGGGGAGACACAATAGCACTCTTCAAATACTTAAAAGGTTGTCACACAGAGGAGGGCCAGGATCTCTTCTCAATCATCCCAGAGAGCAGGGCACGGAATAACGGGCTCAAGTTACAGGAAGTCAGATTCCAGCTGGACATCAGGAAAAACTTCCTGACTATAAGAGCAGTATGACAATGGAAACAGTTACCTAGGGAGGTGGTGGGCTCTCCCACCTTAGAGGCATTCAAGAGGCAGCTGGACAACCATTCTGTCAAGTATGCTGTAGGGTGGATTCCTTCATTGAACAGGGGGTTGGACTTGATGGCCTTTTATGCCCTTTCCAACTGTACTATTATATGATTCTATGATTCATAGTCAGGACAAACAGAAGATGAAAGAAACTGAAGCTAACAGACACTTCCACCCAAGAACAGGGCTTTCAGTTCGTATTGTGGTGAAAATTTCTGCCATGAAAATTTTAACCATTCTCATTCATTTTGAAAGAAAAGAAATTGCTTTTCAAAAAGAAATTCAAAGCCAAGTAATTTTTTTGGAGGAATTCTCATGGGTTTGGTTCAGGGTTCTTGTGCTTGTTGGGAGTCCTGAATTAGGACTGGTTTTTTGTGATTTCCATATCTTTGTACAAGCCTGTAAAACCTGGAAGAAACTGAAGACTCAGCATCAGTCAATCAGCTTAAAGGTCAAGTTTGCAGGTGGACTTTATTGAATTATTGGGATGATGCAAAAGTCTAATTGTCTTGCCATTGCCAATTAGTGGTTTCATCATTTGTTCAGGGAAGTGTATATAAAGAGAGTTTTGGAGCTTTGTAACCAGATTAAAATATTCCCTCTCTACTGCTGTGAGCCCTGCTGTAATCTGTATGACCAAGTGTGTGAGTATATTGGTGTAAATTTGTATTGCCATAAACTGTGTTATTTTCTATCAGTAAAATACTTTATTTTTGTACCAAACAAAACAGACTCTGTCTTGAAGTTAATTTGGTCTTTGCTGACTTTCATAGTTAAGACCCGCTGCTATTCTGCTAGTTCACTGGTATAGTGAACAAAAGGGTTTATAAATAATATATAACCCTCAAGAGGTTATGGGCCCAGCTACCCAGAAACCCAGAAACCCAGTAACAGTCTGGACATAATTCTAGTTCTTAACAGAGAAACAGTAGGACCTGATAAGACAGAGAAGCCGTGCGTTGACTAATTGCCCTGGAGCGTTGCTTTTTCAAAAGAACGTTGGGATTTAGACAAAGGAAGAGGCTTTTTTGTAAAGCTTTTGTCTTGCAAAGTCACACGCTGTCTGATAGAAGGCTATTTTTGAATTTGAAAAGGGATTCTGAGGTTGTTAAGCCGGTCAGTTCCCAAAAAGGAAATTCAAATAACAAAAGGGTTGAAAAAACAACCAATTAGCAGTTATGGCACTTCAAATAGGAATGAATACACAAATGGAACAACTCACAGACACAAATTATATTACTTGGTCATTTAAGATTGAAATGAGTTTAAGAAACCAAGGGCTGTGGGAAGTGGTTACAGACCCACCCGGTGAAGATTTAAGTGCAGCTGATTTGAGAGAGTGGAATCGAAATGCAGAGAAAGCAAAAACCCACATAATCCTCTGTATGAGGAATGATCAGCTATTCTATGTTAATAGAGAGGATGCTGTTCATGTGATCTGGACAAAATTGCGTGAAGTATATGTAAGAGATACAGCAGGTTCTCGAATAAATTTAACACGCAGAATGTATAGGACGATGCTAAAAGAATCTGGAGATATTGGCAAACATTTGCAGGAGCTGAGAGAAATATTCCAAAGTTTAGCATCGGCTGGCTTGACTCTTTCAGAGGAAATGAAGTCTTATATTATTTTGTCTAGCTTACCAACGTCTTGGGACGTGTTGGTGACTACCCTAGAGGGAGTGACTGTCCGTGATTTAACCCTGAATTATGTGTGCGGAAAATTATTAGAAGAACAACAGAAAAGACATTCCAAGAGAGAAGCCGTGAGCTCAAACGGCAAGGCAGACTCATTTCAACAATGGTCTGGTTCTGAAGGGGTTAAGACCGGGACTGTGAAAAAGGAGGAGACTGAATCTGCTTATTCAGTTTCTAAAAAGCACAAGCCACAAAAAACAATTGTTTGCTGGAAATGTAGCAAAATTGGACATAAGAAGATTGACTGTAGAGTGAGATTACAACCTGAGAAAGTTTCTGAGCATCGCTGGAAAAATGCTTCTTGTTCAAAGAAGTCAGCACAGCTCGTTACAGCCGGAGTGAGCAAGATGTCGAAGGAGGAAGGAAACGGAAGCTCAGCTATCTGGCTGATAGACTCAGCTTGTAATTCCGTTATTTCTACTAGAATGGAAAGCTTCCTGGACTTCAGAGTCACGTCTAACAGATTTATTTTCCTTGCTGACGGCTCAAAGCAGGAAGTGAAGGGAGAAGGAATTTGCCATATTCCTGTCCTTAACGAAAGCTTTGCTAATGCTATTTTTGTTCCCAACTTAAGTCATTCTCTTTTAGGTGTGTCAAACCTAATGGAGAAAAAGTTCTCTGTCTCCTTTGAGGAGGGGAAATGTTTTATTTCCAGGCATGGAGAACTGAAGGGGACTGCCAGTTTAAAAAACGGTTTGTTTATCCTGGACAGGAGCCAAGGTGGAGAGGAAGATATTTCTTCAAGAGACAATCCGTCAGTTTTACTAGATTTAGATTCTTCTAGCAGGCAAACGCCTGTAGCAACTCAGACCGAGCCAGAAGACAGAGAGCAACAGGAGGAGGAGGTGCAGATCCCCCGCAGGTCTCAAAGACAAAACAAAGGCGTGCCTCCCCATAGGCTTGGAATACACGCTTGTAATGTGAGCTGTGAACCTAATTCTTATGCGGAAGTAAAGCAATTAAGTTCTTTTGAACGAAAACAATGGGAGTGTGCCATGGAAAGCGAATTACAGAGTCTTCAAGAGAACGAGGTTTTTGGAGAAGAAGTTTTTTGCCTCCGGGACAGAAGTATTTAACTTGCCACTGAGGAGAAGTTTTTAACAGCAAGCCGCTTGTAAACAGAGTTTCTTAGAAACTAGTCGCCAAGGAATTTAGTCAGGATAGGGAGGGACTTTAACGTCATTTTCTCTACTGTGAAATCATATGCTTTACTCTTTGTGCTTATTCTATGTAGTAAAACAAATTCAGCCTGGAGTGTCTAAGGGAATCTTAAGGTATCTCGAACCTTGGAGCACTGGAGAAATTTTTCTGCAGAGGTCAGATGAGAATTTTTGTGCTATTTTGATTCAAATTGGCATTGGCTGTGCAAATGATAGAAAAGCAACGTTGGAAGGTTGATGTTTGGAAGTAAGCCAAAATCATGGAAGTTCCAAGAAGCAAGAGTTGTGTGGCGATTTACAAAAAGGCTAAGTATGGTGCTGGTGAGTGGTAAAGTTACTTGACTGATCCAGCAATAAAGGACTTTAAGGTCCCAGTGGTGAAGCCAGTGACTGTTAAAGTTTAAAACACATAGTCTACTGTGAGTCCCAGAATAATTTGGCAGACGTCTTTACAAAACCGTTAGGAGCCATCAAACATTGGGAGATTTGTGAAACGTTAGGTTTCAGGGAGGGCTAAAAATGTGATTAACTGTACAAATGTTGTAACGTGGTGAAATAGTGGAAAACCCAAAAAAAGAAGGGGTGTTGGGAGTCCTGAATTAGGACTGGTTTTTTGTGATTTCCATATCTTTGTACAAGCCTGTAAAACCTGGAAGAAACTGAAGACTCAGCATCAGTCAATCAGCTTAAAGGTCAAGTTTGCAGGTGGACTTTATTGAATTATTGGGATGATGCAAAAGTCTAATTGTCTTGCCATTGCCAATTAGTGGTTTCATCATTTGTTCAGGGAAGTGTATATAAATAGAGTTTTGGAGCTTTGTAACCAGATTAAAATATTCCCTCTCTACTGCTGTGAGCCCTGCTGTAATCTGTATGACCAAGTGTGTGAGTATGTTGGTGTAAATTTGTATTGCCATAAACTGTGTTATTTTCTATCAGTAAAATACTTTATTTTTGTACCAAACAAAACAGACTCTGTCTTGAAGTTAATTTGGTCTTTGCTGACTTTCATAGTTAAGACCCGCTGCTATTCTGCTAGTTCACTGGTATAGTGAACAAAAGGGTTTATAAATAATATATAACCCTCAAGAGTGCTTACCTTACTTATGAGATGATTGAGGAATATGTGTGAGTGTCCTGTCTTTCATTGTACAGTCATCACTCTTACAGTCTTTAGCTTCCTTGGCTTCTCATATATCATGAATTTATTCCTCCCATAGGGCCTCTTCCAGTCAGGAAGTGCAGGCAGCCTGGAAGACTGCAGAGATGTGTAATAGAAAGAGAAATATAGACAGCAGCCTCAGCACCTCATAGTGGCTAAGAACACCATCAACACACTTTCAAAATAAATTATAAAATGCCCTAAGAATGAGGCAGAAAAATGAAAGCCCTAAGCCTATGCGGCAGGGTCTTGCTATTTACTGTTTTACTCTGTACAGCACCATGTACATTGATGGTGCTATATTAATAATAATAATAATAATAATAATAATAATGAAAACTTTCAGGAAATTCCTGAGATGATTTTCAAAATTTTATCCACAGTTCCTTCAAAAAAAATATATATTTTTGTAGTGGCGGCATTCCCTCGCCTCAATGCTCTGGAGTAATGCTAGGTATATGGGGCATTGTGGGGAATGCAAAATGGAGGTCAGGCAGCAAACACAATTGAAGCTGTTGCTACTTCCAGTGGCCATGCAAAAGAGCCAAAAGGCCATAGAAAAAGAAAGAAAGAAAGAAAGAAAGAAAGAAAGAAAGAAAGAAAGAAAGAAAAGCTGTTCTACAACCCTGCTAATGGTGATGCCTACCTGTGAGAAGTTGTTGGAGAATTTCTCCTCCCATTGAAGAAATTTGGTGAAATTGTCCACATACACACACAATTGCTCTTCCCATACATTGAGGCCTCAGCTAGACATAGTGGTCTAGTGGGACGGAGGGGTGAAGATCTAGCGATATTATTATCACGAGATCTCCCCCTCTGTTTACACGCAGCACGCAATGGCCCCAGAGGGAGAGGACATTGTGGTCGCCATTTTTAAAAATTTTCTTAAAGAAGAAGAGAGCATGAATGCTACTGTGCAGAAAGGTAGCTGTTTAAAAATTTAAACTTAATTTTCCCCCTCCCCCCACCCCACCCCACATGGGCGCAGAGTAGGGGTGTGCACGGAACCCCCGCTCTGCTTCTCTTCCAGATCCACGATTTGCGGATCGGGCCACTTCGCTCCGCCTCCGCTCCGCCTATGTCTGCTCCGCTCCGCTGCGGAGCTCCAGATCCGGATTGGAGCTCTGTTCCCCCCCCCATAGGGTTGCATTAAGCTAAAAAAGTAAACAACTTTTTTTCTGTTAAAGTTAGAAACCTCAAGTTTGGCACCATGACACCTCATAGATGTATACACACGCACGCCAAGACTCAAGGCAGTCCCATCATCCCCTGATTTTGGGGGAATTTATGAAAATTGGGCACCCATTCACACCCCTTTCAATAGCTCCGTCAATTTGCACACTAGAAACCTCAAACTCACCACCATGATAGCTTATCCAGGGATACACATGCATGCCAAGACTCAAGGCAGTCCCATCATCCCCTGATTTTTGGGGAATTTATGAAAATCGGGCACCCCATTCACACCCCTTTCGATAGCTCCGTCAATTTGCATGTTAGAAACCTCAAACTCACCACCATGACAGCTTATCCAGGGATACACATGCACGCCAAGACTCAAGGCAGTCGCATCATCCCCTGATTTTTTGGGAATTTATGAAAATCGGGCACCCCATTTGCAGACGTGGACTGTTCTCTGACATTTGGACAGATAAAAAAAAGGGAAGTGGGCACACTCACAGATGCCATCTAGACCCACAATCATGCCAAGGTACAAGGCAATACCATCATCCCCTGATTTTTGGCGGAGCTTAAACCTGCAGACAGCTCAATGGGGCCATTTCAAAGGAAATCCCAACATGCCATGAATTGGGGAGTAGAGATCAACCTAAATATGAATCTTCTTCCACACTTGGAAAATGGATTTGGAACTTCCAAAAGTCATCCCTGCGAGGCGGGCAGGGGAGGAGGGAGGGAAGGCAAGCAGGCAGCAGACATTTCTGGGGGCATAAGGAAGTGAGCCAAGGATAAGCCAGTAATGAATATAAAATGGAATAAATAAATAAATAAATAAATAAATAAATAAATAAATAAACAAAGGACGGGTGGAATTAAAAGCAGCAATGTTGCTGAATAAACAACAAGAAGAACTTTTTAAAAAAGGCTATATCTGTCTTTTACCAATAATAGGGTGTGTGTGTGGACGTGCCCAAAGGGGGAATCATCTGCCAATTTGACTGGTCCTGTCTATGTACCAGTCTTTTAAGACGCAAATGCTCACTTCAACTCATGATAGGCATTGCTTCACTGGGTTACTCTTTGGAGGGCTCTGATGGCCCTTCAAGTACAGGAGAGTGCACAGGGCACGTCCACATGCCCTAGGGGAGCTCATCCCCTTGCACCACATCTATTCAATTGTTCCCCAAAGTTAGGGTGGGTAGCAGTGCTGTGTTTTTTCTATCTCTTATTATTGGCTTAGTATATGATTTCAGGTTCTGTTTGTGCATTTGGTGGGGCTACTGTTTTAAAAAACACTGGGAAAAGTCTGTTCAGACTAAGAAAGAGAAGTTCCCAGAATCCCAAGTTACCCGTTTTGCCTATCCCCTCCTCCAACTTTGGGATCATGTGATCATGACCTGGAGTTGACTCTGCCCCTCAGCAATCAAAAAGGTAATCTTTTTCCCGCCTTTACCCTACTTTTTAAAAAATTCTAGCACACGAACCGCAGCACGTAGAGAGCTGAGAGTAGGCTCAAAATGACCCCCAGCCATGACTCTCTAAGCACAAGAAGTTTCAGAAAGATAGCTTCAAAAACAACACAGTTATCCCCTTTTCTTTTCCGCAATGCAATCCTATGGGCAAAATGTTTCAAAATGGCGATCGGATCGGTCCGCGGAAAGAGGATCACTCCGAAAATGGGCGCTTCTCTTCGCCTTGCTTCTAGGGGTCCGCAGTCCGCTTCTACTCTGCCTCTGGGCAAGGTGGAGCAGGCCAATTTGCTTCTGATTCTCCGGTTCTAATCAGATCGGAGCACATGCCTAACGCAGAGCTCCTGAGGAGCTCTGCACCCCCTGCACGGGTCCCGGCTCCTTGCAAGGAACCGGGATAACCCACGATGCCCACCCACACATTCCACAGTCATCCCGAGACCATGGAAAATGCGGGCTCAAAGGCGAGGGTGAGATCCCTGTGCAAGGGAGGGATCATACCTCTCTGATCCCAGGATCCCCTGTGCATCATGTGGGCACAGAGGGATGATCTCATTGATCACCCCAGGATTTCGCCCCATCTAGCTAAGGCCAGAGTGGAAAATTTTGGGAGGCCACTTGGGCAGAGCTCTACTTTCAGTGATTGCTCTTAGAAGTCTAGGTCTGAATCCCTCTGTATTCAGTCATGTTAGTATTCAATTAGTGACACCTATATGGGGATTTTGTTTCGGTTCATTTTTGATTAGAATTTACCAAAATGTTCTTCATATCCATCAGAGAAAGAACTTGATGTTTTAAAAATGTCAATGTGGGAGAAAACAAAACTGACAGATTCACCCACCCTTCTTTAAACATACACATGTTGGGTTGTGAACATTTTCACAGTTACACCCACACCATCTCAAGTAGAGATGCTGGTGACATTCTCCTGGGCAATGTTCAGAAACACTGAACATTGGGGTCCATCAAACTCACCTCTGAATAAGAGCCAAGTTTACAAGCTCCCCAGGTAGACATCTGGCTTGGCTTAAAAAATGACCCAGAGGGGTCCAGTTTTCCCCTCCCTCTGCCTGTCTCTGCTTCCCATCTAAACCAACCCAAACACACTCCTTCTTCCTTTACTTTAATCAGTAATGGGCCAATGGACTGAATGGACTATGGGAAATGTAGTTCTGGGAGTCCCCTGGAGAACTGCATCTCCTATGCCCTGGGTCACTATTATTCAATGTAATAAGCAACAGAGAGATGCTAAGATAAAGCCTCCCTCTTCTGTTCTTAGTAACCACCTTTCCTGCTACTCCGGATTGTGTTGGTGGGTAAGTCTGGCAATAGGCTTAGGATTTTCTCACTCTTTTATTTTTTCCTCCATTTGCTTTCCAAGGAGAGCTTCAGAGCCCATTTCTAATCCAAAGTAGATGCAAAAGCATCCTTCCATGGGGTTCATCCTGTTGTATGTTTACATACAACACAAAGCAGTCCATGTGGGAATCGTCTAAAACATTGGACATCCAAGATACTTCTGGAAGGTGGTTCATAGAGTCATGGACCTTGGGTGTTCCTGAGCCAGTAGTATAGGTGGATGCTGTGATGTATTAAAAAGTCAGGAACAAATTGAGCATTCAGCAAGTCTTCTTCCAAGATGAGTATATGTGTAGTTGCAAGGGGAATGGTGTTTTACCAGTCCACCCTGGGGAAAAAATGATAGGAACTTCAAAATGAATGAGTCCTAGTTACCAAGCATATGGAAAGATCTTAGGCAATAGTGCATCAACAAAACTAAAAATAAGATAGGAAGCCGTATTCCATATTCATCTGAGAGTGACACCTTTTTTAAGTAAAACTGAAACACCGACTTAACAGAAACCTGTAAAAACGAATGCCATAGCCTCTGTGATTATAACAGATTATCATACTCTTGATGGCTACCAATTTGCATTTCACAAGTTGTAGGATATGTTTTTATATTTGGCTTGGACACATCTGTCAATTTCAGTTTCTCACAGTTTCTCATTTTCTAATAATAAATTCAGTTTGTCTCAAATTTTGAGAATTTCTCCATCGCCGCCCCCCCAATTCATTTCTTCATTTTTTTCTGAACTTGGAGATATTTTTTTTAAAAAAAAAGGTTGCACAAAAATTCCTAAGTATTTCTGTGCAAATTTCTCTTAACACTTGCATTTTTGTAAGATTTCTTTTGCCTATTATACACATTTTTGCAAGCAATTTCCCTAATATAATGAATTTTCAGTGAAATTTCCCATAATATATGCATTTTACACACATTTCTTGTGTGTGCAAAATGCATATATAGCAAAATTTGGAGAAGAGTAAATTTGAAAGGATGACTGAATTTTAGTTTAAGTAGTGGTTCGGACGTGCGAAATTAGGTAAATTGGCTTTAAAATGTGAACGGAAAGAATTTCTCTCCCATCCCTAAGGTGGAATCGGAGAGCTATTTCTTTTGTTCATGCAACATGAAGCATTTAGTGGTGCGGAGGTCATTCTACCTTCACCTATTTTCATAAAGTCATAAAAATGAACGTTATGGGATGTTTTCCTAGACAATCGGTTCAATCCAGATTTCAGCTGGATCAGCTGTGCTGGTGGAAGTGTAAGTAGACTTCCACGCTCATTCCCACAGCAGCCTTTCCATGCCCCTGGAAACGCTACATAGAGAGCTATCATATGTGTATGGGACAGGTATCGCCAAAACTGGGTGAAGGGACTTTCCACAAGCAAATTCTTCCCTCTAGCAATTTGTCCCTTCCTCTCACAGAAGGCGGATTCTGGATCCAATACAAGATCATCTAAGTTGAAGCATTTCCTTTCCTTTCCTTTTTTTCATTCTTGCTTAAAGAACACTTAATGGAAATATTTAAGTCCTGGACTCTACAGTTATAACAGCAGTCCACAATTTTTGAACCTGACTGGCTCCCATCTCACAAGCTGTGGGATATGCGTTTAAATATAAACCACATGGAGGTGGAGAGCTCTTGCTTCTTGAGATGGTTGGGGGCACTTTCTTGCAGAAGGCGCTTTTGGTGAGAAAGAAACGTCAAACTTTTTTTTATCATCACTTGTCTCAATATAAAATCATAAGATTACATTAATCAGATGGTTCCTCCCAGAGGGGCTTTTCCTTTTAACATGTAGAAGCCTTTCAAAGTCTCCCCATGCACTCTTTTTCAATGTCTGAAATTCCCGAGGTTGAAGAAAATTACATATTATTTGTCTTTTCATTTCCGCTTGGTCTCCCAATACTCCAAAGAGACGTAATGAAAAGGGCATCACTTAGAGAGGGACAATTGTTTGTCCTTTCCTTCCCATTTTTTCTCCTCCTTTGGTTTATGTGCAATTTGCAACCTCTTTGCTCTTCATGATTTTCTGGGACCAGGGGGGCGAATCTCATCTCCTGCAGTGTGGCAATGGGGAAAAACAGAATCACAATGTCATAAAAACAGCACTGCCTCACTTGAGCGTGTGTGTGTGTGTGTGTGTGTGTGTGTGTGTGTATGTGTGTGTATATATATATATATATATATATATATATATATATATATGGCTCAATGGATGCTAATTTACTGTATCATGAAAGACCATAGGCTATGGATATGCAGACAGAAGATAGTATCCTATTATGCCCATGCACTCACCACTTACGCAACAGGACCCTTCATTTACTCAACAGGGCTTTAGAGCTTTTACAGATAACCCAAAATCAGCCAAAACACTCATTCCATGAACAGGTCAGGCAAGACGAACTCACAAAAGAGAGCTTCACCGACCTGTCCCAATCTGGAACTGAGCATTTCCATTCCTCACCAGGGTTATTGTTTGAAGCACCAAAGCCCCTTTACCCAAGTGGCAGGTCCCATGAGTAAAATTGAACCAGCTGAGGTGGAATGGGTCTTTTGGATACTGCCCAGAAGGTGGCAACATTTATGTGGGACAAAATGGGGAAAGTGTGTAATCTGGGTCATAGGAGTACAAAATCTGCCTCTCAAGTTTAGACTGGCTCCAATAGTGCTTCTGAATACACTCATGTCCCTGGGGTAATATTGCAGTGGGGACAGGGGGCACTCCCCCTGAGATCTAAGAAACTGACAATAGGCAGGCCTTCCTAGATAAATACATGCCACCACTTATACAGGCTTGCATTTCACTGTAGAATAATAGGTACAGCCAATTACTGAGTACAATTTGAACGAGAATTTCACACCTTCCAGGTGACTCAGCTGGAATGGTATGCTATTTGTGTGATCAAATAAGTAAAAAAGAAAATGGATTATGGAAAAAGCTATGGGATTCTCAGTAAAGTGTGTGTGTGTGTGTGTGTATATATATGTGTGTGTGTGTGTGTGTGTGTGTGTGTGTGTGTTCTTTGACAAGCTCTGTTGGGTTAAGCAGCTAGTGTGTGAAGTTGAAACCTAGGAGGATATTGACAAGAGGGAATATGCCTTTGGGGGACTACATAGCAGACAGACTTGCAATCACGTCCATTTGCGAAGGAATACCAATAAAAAATAATAATAAATTTCAAGACACCCCCAATACAGAAGAAGAAGAAGAAGAAGAAGAAGAAGAAGAAGAAGAAGAAGAAGAAGAAGAAGAAGAAGAAGAAGAGAATGATCTTATCCCCCTCTCTGCCTCTGAGTGCCGCATAGAAGGAAAGGATATTCTTTTCACTGTTCGGTAATAGATGCAAATGAAGCAAATAAAACTGAAAATAAATAAAATGCTAATACTAATATTAATATGATAGAGGTGAACAGTTCAGACTGTTTATGTTCTATGTCATTTTTGTATATGTTCATACACAAGTCTGTCCTGTTCCATGGAAATGGAGCAGGACAGACTTGTGTATGCTTCCTCACCCCCACCCCCAAATTCACATGCATATTTGCATTTAAACATGCATTTTTTTCCTATTTTCCAAGACTTTTTAGCCCTTCATAATAAACAAACAAAAATCATGTTAGTATATTTTTAGGTCTTTGCACCGCTGCTGACTTTTATCTCCATTACGGCTTTGCTTTTATTCTATTTTGAAGTTATGGTTTTATATTATGTTTTACTATGTTATGTTATTTTATGGTTTTAAGCTTTGTCTTGTAAACCAACTAAAGAGCTTCAGCTAATGGGCATTATAGAAATGTAACAAACAAACAAATGTTAAAATGCATTTTTCAGGAAGCCTTTGAATGTGCCTCTCTCCCTTTTTTCAACATACATTGAAATGTCTGAGAATGGCATTGCTACATTTGGAGAAGTGTGAAATCCAGTTGACGCCTCCAGTCCAGCCCACACTTTGCTCAGGCAGGTGCAGATCAGGTCGGATGAGATCTGAATTTGCAAACATCAGACTCCTCAAGCACCCCTTAGTTGTGGGGAAAATATGAGCCAGCGGTTTTCCAGCTCAAACTCTGAGAAATTGCATGCTTTCAGCTTCCAAACAAGGAGTAGAAAAGGGAAGAGATCATGACAGCCATGTATAATGGCTTGGGACCACAATACCTGACGGAATGCCTCTTCCGACATGAACCTACCCATACACTATGCTCAACATCTAAGGTCCTCTTCCGAGTGCCTACTCCAAGGGAAGCTCGGAGGATGGCAACAAGGGAGAGGGCCTTTTCAGTGGTCTCCCCCCAATTGTGGAATGATCTCCCCAATGAGGCTCACCTAGCAACAACAATGTTATCTTTTCGGTGCCAGGTCAAGACTTTTCTCTTCTACCAGAACAACATATGTTAACAACATATGTTAACAACATATGCTGAGTTTTTAACTGACCCCAGAATAGCTGTTTTAAATGGATATTGTTGTTTTTATGCTTTTGTTGGTTTTAATTTTTTGTATATTTTTTTTAATGCTCACTGTTATTAACCTTTGTAAACTGCCCAGAGAGCTTTGGCTATGGGGTGGTATATAAATGTAATAAATAAATATAAATGAATAATGTAAGGGAAACTCCAGGATTGTTAAATATATGATACCAAGATGTCCTACAACTGGAAGTTCCTTGAGAATCCATGGAGAGTCATATATTGGGTCGGGGAGAGGTATTGCAATAAATTGCCCTGAGTTCACTTTCAGAGCTATTATTTAATCATTAAACTAATGCTTATCTCTCAAACCCTATAGCCCACGTACGTGATCAAAAGCCCAATGGAAACACTATGAGGTCCCCTTGGAAAGACTCCAGTGGCCTTTGGCAGAGACACAGCATCCCGAAACAAATGACTTTAAGCCCATAATAATGGTCGTCCTCACGTCTCCTTTGTTACTTGCCTACTTTTGTTGGCTCATTGTAATGAGATATGAGCAGGCTGATTTGCTTTACGCCTAAATCAAACACACTGTCCTGGCAGAATAAAATAGGTTCACAACCAACAAATTTACACTGGAGTATGGGTTGCTTGGGAAACATTTACATGGCATTAATACATTAGCATAATGTGACTTTCACAGCGCACAGACTATGTTCCACATAGGGCAATGACAACAAATGATGGAAAAAAGAGAGAGAAGAAAATCACCACTATGCAATGCTAACTAGCCATTCTTTGGGTAGGGAAGCTTTAGCATTACTTCTTTACTACCTGATCCTGCTGAAATTATGCATGGAAATGGAGTTTGGAAAATCTCAACGAGCTTGGACATCCCTGGTTTTCCCACCCCTAACTATGGTCCCTCAACATTAAACATGTCCCCCAGCCCTGTGTTAAAGCAAGGCAAAAGTAATTCCCCTGAAATGTCTTGGGGTATTTTCCTCACCCACAAAATACCCACCCTGATCATCTCCCTTAATGTAAGGCAGAGGACCATTTCAGCTCAACCCAAATTGGAAATGAATACTTTTATCCAGTGAGGAAACTATCTCAAAAGAAGCAGGCAAGTTTTAAAAAGTCAAAGCTTTCTGCTGGCAAACTCACTTGAATATTTTTTTATCAACAATTTGGTAGGATGAGAGTAATTTTGCTTCCTAATGAAAACCTACTCAGTGGGAAAATCCAGTAATTCATTTTGCCTGTTGCATTTTCCCCTACTGTTGCATCAAATCAAATGAACCAGGGTTGACATTTTCAACATAGTATATGTCCCAACTGAAGATCAGCTCCTTAGGTACAAATAACTAGGCAGCGTAGATTATTATTATTATTATTTATTTATATAGCACCATCAATGTACATGGTGCTGTACAGATTACACAGTAAATAGCAAGACCCTGCCACATAGGCTTACAATCTAATAAAGTTGTAGTAAACAATAAGGAGGGAAAGAGAATGCAAACAGGCACAGGGAAGTATAAACAGGCACTGGGTAGGGTGAAGCTAAACAGTATAGAGTCAGAACAAACTCAATATTTAAAACCTATAGGGAACAGAAAAGTTTTTAGCTGAGTTTTAAAAGCTGTGATTGAGTTTGTAGTTCTCAAGTGTTCTGGAAGAGCGTTCCAGGCGTAAGGGGCAGCAGAAGAAAAAGGACGAAGCCGAGTAAGGGATGTATTGGAAATCCAGTTTGTGCCTCCTGAAATCGAACATGGAGCTGAATGCAATCTGCAGTCAAAGTCGATACATTTCAAAGCTTGTGACGCAATTCACAGAAAAATGCATTCATAAAATGTGCACATGGGGGGGGGGGGAAGCATAAAAAATGTGTACATTTGAAAAATGACCCCAAACACATGTTAATCAATAGCAGAAAAAAAGGTCCTTTAAAAAGAATGCACACAACTGATGTGTACATTTGGAAACATGCACACAAAAATAACCAGAAATGGTGATGCAAAAACCAGACACAAAGCTCATGAACTGATACAGACAAAAGTCAGAATGAGCTTTGAGTCAGAATGGGAGAACATTGATCAGTTAGAGTTTGGGCTGATTTGGACATCCTCACTACGGAACTTCCAGATGTGCCTCGCTGGCTGCTATTAGATGCTAGACTAGATAGCCCTTTCATCTGATCCACCAGAGCTAAGTTTTTATAGGATTCTTATTTATTTATTTATTTATTTATTTATTTATTTATTTATTTATTTAGAGTATTTTTATCCTGCACCTCAGCCAAAAGGCTCTCGGAGTGGCTTACAATGTATCAATAAAGAAGACAGTCCCTACCCTCAGGCTTACATTCTAAAAAAAAAGACGTGACACACAAGGAAAAGTGGATGGGGAGGGAAGAGGGAGAAAATAAAAAGAAATTAAGGAGACTGTTTAGGCTGGTGGGAAGGCCCTGCTCCGTCCTCTCATCTCCCAATGGAGGGGCAAACCAACAGCTCCTTCTTCCCCACAAGGTGAAGATGTTAGCCCTGTGGGGGGGGGGTGTCCACTGAAGCAGGCCCCGATGGTGCCTGCCTGCTCCAGTCTCCCTCACATCTTCTTCCCCACAGGGTGAAGATGTCATTTAGCCCTGGGGGGGGGGGTTTCCAACTGAAGCAGGCCCCGATGGTGCCTGCCTGCTCCAGTCTCCAATTACAGAATAGATTTAATGAAATCCAAATATTATAGACTTATTATTGATAATTCCATGATGGCAAGCTGATCCAATACCCTGTTCTATGTTGTGCACCATGATCTTGAGGATTAGGTTGCTATTTTAACATCCAATACAGTTGTGAGACAGAGCTGTGTCCTCATATATATCACAGTGAAGATCAGGAAGTATTAAATGCTCATATAAAAGTTTGTCAATCTGGATCCCCTCTCCTCAAGATCCAGCTTACTTTAAAGCTAGATATTCCATATGTTAGGGAATGCCTTCTTCTTCTTCTTCTTTATTTATATAGCACCATCAGTGTACATGGTGCTGAACAGCAAATAACAGCCAATGAAGGAGAATAACGGTGAGGAAACGGTGATTTTGCAGGAGGGAAAAAAAATATTTTATTTGATCACATTTGGAAACATATAATTTGTCATATTCATACCTCTCCCACTGTTCCTCCGTGGGCCCCATACTGGTGTTCATGGGTTTGCCCCCATTTTCCTCTCACAACAACCCTGCAAGGTATGTTGGGCTGAAAGATTATTATTTATTTATTTATTTATTTATATAGCACCATCAGTGTACATGGTGCTGAACAGCAAATAACAGCCAATGAAGGAGAATAACGGTGAGGAAACGGTGATTTTGCAGGAGGGAAAAAAAATATTTTATTTGATCACATTTGGAAACATATAATTTGTCATATTCATACCTCTCCCACTGTTCCTCCGTGGGCCCCATACTGGTGTTCATGGGTTTGCCCCCATTTTCCTCTCACAACAACCCTGCAAGGTATGTTGGGCTGAAAGATTATTATTTATTTATTTATTTATTTATATAGCACCATCAGTGTACATGGTGCTGTACAGAGTAAAACAATAAAATAGCAAAACCCTGCCGCATAGGCTTACATTCTATTAGAATCATAATAAAACAATAAGAAGGGGAAGAGAATGCACCAAACAGGCACAGGGGAGAGTAAAACTAACAGTATAAAAGTCAGTTCAAAATTAAGTTTTAAAAGCTTTAGGAAAAAAAAAGTTTTTAGCTGAGCTTTAAAAACTGCAATTGAACTTGTAGTTTGCAAATGTTCTGGAAGAGTGTTCCAGGTGTAAGGGGCAGCGGAAGAAAATGGATGAAGCCGAGCAAGGGAAGTAGAGACCCTGGGGCAGGTAAGAAACATGGCATCAGAGGAGCGAAGAGCACTAGCTTGTATTCCCACCCACCCAACCCCGGAGATCAGGATGCACTAACTTGCACAGTGCACATGGCTTCCCAGAGAAGAGATCAACAGGTAGACCAAGCAGGGCTTTTATAGTGGTGGCACCCAATCCATTGAATATTTTGCCAAATTAACATCCTATCAACCAACATTGCTATACTCCTTCCACCAAAAGATTAAATAGAATAAAATAAATAATTTCCTACAAAGTTTTTGACATACTACTATTTCTTTGTTTGCTGGTTCAATACAATGCCTTAAAACTTGTTTCCATTTTGCCATATCAATTTAATAGATAGATATATGCCAAAGTGGTCAAATATATATGACCAAAGTGTTCAAGAGGCAGCTGGACAACCATCTGTCAGGTATGCTTTGAAGTGGATTCCTGCATTGAGCAGGGGGTTGGACTCGATGGCCTTATAGGCCCCTTCCAACTCTACTATAATATGATTCTATAATATGATTCTATAATATGATTACTGAAATGCTTTTATATGTTCTATTTGGTAGGGAGGTGATCAACAAATTTGGTCAACATCATCATTGTTGTTATTATTTATATATGACAATGGCATGGCTTCCCCCAATTTTCTTCAAATGCTTTGTCTGAGGACAAATCTCAAAATTCACCTCAAAGTTTTCTGGAGGCAAAATTTGGGTGTCAACTCTACTGTAGATCTTCCTCTCATTACTTTTTAAACTTCTGCTTCAATGTGTCCCCCACCCCACCTTGCCCACTGTTCCACACAAAATCATCACAGCCGGTTAAATTTATTTTGGCATGAACTCTCTCTGATCCCATTCAGCACAGTAATTTTTTGTAACTGTTCTATCTTTTTGTAAACAAAATAAAAGGTAGAAAAATGAAATGAAACACAATAACCATTGGATTTTAATAAAATTGCAGTAAGGCATGTGGGGCAACAGATCTTATTGTACTTAAAATTAGTACATATGACACTAGCTGTTTTACCTTTTGGTCATCAACTGAGGTCCAAATCCTACTGCAACCTGACTGTGTATTAAAGTTCAAAGAAAGGCCTTACAACCATGTCCAGTGTGCCTGGGCATGGGAAGGCAGTTGCGGGTGGGGGCAATGAGAAATGTGTGTTGGATCCTCATTGGCAGCTGCCGTATGGTGCCGCTGGGAGGGGCTGAGAGCTTATTTTAGGGATTGACACCCCTCCCAGCCATCTCTTCACTCTGTGGCTCTCTTCCTCCCTCCCTGTAGACAGTGTGGGCTTGCTGGTTGCTCTTTGGGGGGTCAAGTAGTGATTTTTTTTCTCCCAATCACTTCCGATTGGGTTTTTCCCACCTACTTCACACTGTAAGACAATGGGGGATTATTAATTAGGTTAATTGGTTGAATTTGGTCACATTTAATTGGGGCAGGCATGTGGGTGCTGGGAGCAAGGATAAGGTTGGTGAGCATTTCTAGGCACCATTGTGGTGATTGGTAATACCTGAGGCCCTCAGCTGGGAGTCTGGCAGCACCAGAGGATGGGATGAGTGTTACCTCTGAGGCCAACCTTATTCACTCACTCAGAGTTTTGCAAATCCAACTATAACGGATGTCGAAGTCCACCTGACAGCCCTGCAAGGTAGGCTCCTGAACCAAACATCCTGAACTCCCAGGCAACCCACCACCCTAGCCTTGTCCACAACCGGGACGAGCCAGATCAGGGAATAACACAGAGACACACATTAAGGGACCAAAACAAATTTATTGCAATCTCTAAAACTAACACTTAAGGCCTTGGTTGGTAAAAAGCCTCTTAAAAGGGGAAAGGGGGAGGGAAATGAGGAAAAGGGAGTGAGGTAGGAAGGTGAGGAAAAGTTCTAACACTTAGCCATTACCCCAATAAACAGTCATACGTCCCCACACCCAGCCAAAATGACGGCTGGCCTTCTCCAAGATACCCACACACTTTAAAACATAAAAACCTCTCTAACTCTGAGCAACCCCCCCTCCCCCCAGGTTGCCTCAGACCTGATCTTCCCACTTGACATACACACGCACCACCAAGGAAGATGGAGGGTCTTCTTCATGGGGCTTTTTATCTCTTCTTTGGACTCCCAGCCCCGTGACCCTTGTTAACCAACCAGTGCCCTTCCCAGGCTTCTGCCTACCCCTCCTCACAGGGGCAAGGCCCACCTTCTTTTCCCACAGCTGAATCCAGTTAGCTTCTCCACCACTATGATAGCCTCCAGGTGCTAGAGTGGGAGTTATACTGGCTCAAGGCAGGGATGACCTTGGCCACCAGCTCTCTCCCTCCCCACCCGAGCCTGGCACAGCAGATTTGAAACACAATAGAGCATACATAGAAGTCAGACTTCACAATCACACAGCAACAGCTCAGAGGCACAAGTTTGCACCCCTGTCCTTCAAACCAACTTCTTGTCTCATCTCATTATTTCTCCTTCAATCCCCACAGATAAATTGATCCACATTGCAACTGAAGTTATGAAACTCGTCTGCCAATATGAGCCCTTGCTCCAGCCAAATCCTTGGTTGATAGTTGACATGAAGACTAGAAACAAAGAAATGTTGCAAGCGAACAACCTATTGTTCCAGAGATCTCACTGATGTGGAGCTTTGAAGAATGAGGAACTTAACATCGTAAGAAGACTTCTGCTGGGTCAATTCAAGGGTCCTTCTACAGCAGTAACCTCTTTCCAATGACAGCTGGTGAGATGCTTTTGGTAAATATGAGATCAGGTCATGATGAAATGAGACCTCCCCCATTGTTTGCTCCAAACAATTCATTTCCAGAGGAGGGAATGTTGGAAAATTTTGTTTGTTCTCCATTTTTTTATGCAAATCAATTTAATTCACACCTTCTGGATTAATATGTGGATAGGAATGCAGTTATACTTTGGATTTCATACTTCTCTGAATTTTGCAATGCAGTTCTCTCAACTCAAAAGGCTGTGTAAAATAAATATTTTAGAGAGGAACACATAGAAAATCTGTGTGCCTTTAGGAAAAAGTATATTTTGCAGAGATTTACATATTTTCAGGGGAAAATGCATGCAATAAATTTAAAAAGTGCATTTTGTGGGGGGGTTGTGTTTTTTTTTTAAAAAAAAGCAATCACAAAATCACAAAATGGAACAGACTTATGATTGACCACATGTGATATTGGATGTTTGTTATAAGCTGATATTCAGAGATATACCATCTCTAAACATGGTGGCTTCATTTTAATATTAACTGGGAAGAAGTCACTGAGTTGGAACCAGACCAACTCATAACTAACTTAAATCCTATTTGGCCTGCTCAGACAACACACTTTGGCCATAGCTAGATGGGGCAAAACTCTGGGGCCATCTCTGGGATCATCCCTGTGCATCCACATGACACACAGATCATCCTGGGAGCAGGGAGGGATGATCCCTCCCTTGCCCCGGGATATCACCCTCCCCTTCGAGCCCACTTTTTCCATGGTCTTGGGATGATCCCGAGACCATGGAACATGTGTGTGGGTGTCGTGGTTTGTCCCAGTTCCTCATGGTTACTTGCGAGGAGCTGGGACCTATGCAGTGGGTGCAGAGCTCCTCAGGAGCTCTGTGCCCATCGGGAGTGGGGTGGGGGGAGCAGGGAAATTAATCTAAAACTTTTTAAAAATTATCTTTTGTGCATGACCATTCATGCACTCTTCTCCTTTAACAACAACAAAAATGGTGGCCGCGATGTCTTCTCCCTCCGAGGTCATTGCGTGCTGTGTGTAAACAGAGGGGGAGATCTCACAATAAAAATATCACGAGATCCTCACCCCCTCAGTCGCACTAGACCCATAGGTCTAATTGAGACCTAAGTCATAGTTAGACCACTAACCCTTTTGCAGCAAATGGTTAGTGAGCGTATTTAAACCATGGTTATGTAGCCATCACAGTTAGAAATCCTTCACATGACATGCTAAGTCGTGGTTCATATGACATGCTAAGCCATAATGTTTAGCTCAAAATGCTTAACCCTTGTGGCTTAGCATGTCATCTGAACAGGGTCACTGATTGTGATGAGTCTACTCTAAGTATGACTAAGGTTGGAATCAACCTACTGTACCATATCAAGGAAAAATTCACACATCCCTCCTGTTTGCCAGTGCTCTGCTCAACCTGAAGCCACCTACAAATGCAGTCTCAGAAATCCACATAAAGTACAGCTTGCCTCCTTTCTGCTCACCCCTTCCTATCTTTATGTTCTAGAGTAACACAGGTGAGCAATGCAGTTTTTTATATATATATTTTTATCAGAATATATCCTATTTGCACCTCCTGGAGCTGAATATGGACCTGAATACAGGTACGATTTGAAGTCTGTGCCTTTCTGAACGTGATGCAATCTGAGCGACAACAGAAATGCATTTGAAAATGCGTACATTTGAGTGAGGGGGAGTGCATAAATTAATATGCATAGATAAAATCAGAGCCTGAAAAGATTCCCGGCCAGAATGGCTCTTATGGGTCCCTAGCTGCCTTCCCCAATCCCCAAAACACCCTGCTCCCCTTCTACTTAAAAACTCATCATCTGGTGGTATCAAGGGCAGCAGTGGATGATCAGAGGGAAGTCTTTCCTTCCTCAGTGTCTCTCTGGTATCCTGGCATGCTACATTGAGGAAGAAAGTCCTGATGGCCCATGGAAGAGGCATATCTCCCAAGGATCACTGCGTGTCCCATGGCCTACTAGGGAGGGAAGGCAAAAGGGACAGCCCTTCATTCTCCCTGCATGCCGCTACTGCTACTGGTATTTCCACCGCCACCTGTGAAGACTTTAAGAGGAAGGGTGTTAAGGGGAAGGAATGGTTTGTGGTTCATAGAGCTGATTTGGACAGTGTTTGTTGACCAAGAAGGTCTGGCACAAAGGGAAGGAAGGGATGGATTTTCTGAATGGGAATAAGTGAGGTTATCTCCAGGTGGGTTTGGGAAGGTATTGACCAATCTCATTTTCAAGCTAGACAGATATGAGCGGAGACCAACTTTTCAACTTCTACTCATTTATTGTTCAATCTACCTTTCTTTTCTGTTGCTCTCTCCTTCTGTCTTTCCCTCTCCCACTTCCCTCTCTCTGTTCCTGCATGTGGGCTTGGGTTCAAGTTGAAAGAAAACCATTGCTGAACACTTCCTTCCTCTGCCTCTACTAAAAGGAGACGTCAGAAAAGGGACGCGGCGGTTCATGAAAATGAATGTGTTCTATAAAGGGGGAAATGCATCTTTCCTGCAAATTATTGTCATGCAAATAATTTGCTTGTTTCATAAATAGTGCCCTAATTGTCAAAAAGGAAACAAACCGTAATGGGCACAAGGGGGATACACTTAAACCAAGATGTAAACAGGGATATAAAAGATAGATCAAAACCCTTTATAAGTTACACAGGATCTAATAACAGGAGGGATTGGGCTCATTATAGAAAGAAGAGTAAATAACAAAGGAATAATGTAAACAGCAGGGGGGAAACACCCTCCTCCCTGTCTCTTTGAATAACACAAGGCACTAAACAAATAAAATGATTTCACACTATAGATGGCAAACAATGCGGAGATAAAAGAGGGATTCTCTGAAGGCTTATCAGAAGAATTAGATACAATGGAGGAAGGAACAGAGCAGAAATATTAAATAATTACTCATCATCTGTCAACGGAAAGGGAAAAGGAGGGAGGGGGGAGATATTCTGCAGGTGTCCAAAGATGGGTCCTCAAGGAAGTTTAGCAACTCAAAGACAAGAAAGCCTGACGATGAGGATTTGATGTTGACAGGTAGTTCAGATGTTCTAAAAAAGAATGTTCAGGTGCTAGTTGCATGGAGCACGTATCTTCTGCGTGACTCCATGGGGGCAGAAAAGGAAGCTGTGAAAGGATTTGAAAGGAGGAAAACTCACCAAACTTTATACAAGCATGGAGAATTGCTGTGGATGGTAGGAGCAAATAGTCTTTTCTTAAGAGGGAAAATTAGGAACGCCGATCTCTTTGTCTCAGATGTTCAGAGCACTTTCCCAAAGTTATGGGGAAGAATGAAGAACAGGTAGAGCAAGTTTGGAGTAGATCCTAGTGTATAGATGAGATTCCAGCCCAGGCTCATGGGGATCATCTACACCAAGCAGGATATTCCACTATGAAAGCTGTATGAAAGTGGTATATAAAAGCAAAGAGCCACACTACTGCTTTATAGTGATATTGAAGTGCACTGCAGGATCTACGCTACTGCTTTATAGTGGTAATGAAGTGCACTGACAACGGTTGGGGCCCATGACACATCTACACCAAGCAGGATATAATACTATGAAAGTAGTATATGGTATGGGTCATGGATCCAAACAGTCGTCACTGCACTTTAGTACCACTATAAAGCAATAGTGTGGCTCCTGCCTGTTATATACTGCTTTCATACCACTTTCATAGTGGAATATCTGCTTGGTGTAGATGGGCCCTAGAGTCCAGGACCAGGGGCAGAGATTACCAATGCATGGCTAAGCTGATGATGTCACTGACCCAGTGACATATTGGAGGCGTCTGTCTGTGCCCAATGAGGCACAAGTGTTATTAAGGAAATCACTTTGGTACTCCTCACGGATAGGGCATCCCTCAAGGTGCTATTCTGTTTATTGCTTAGTGTCATAGAATCATAGAATAGCAGAGTTGGAAGGGGCCTACAAGGCCATCGGGTCCAACCCCCTGCTCAATGCAGGAATCCACCTTAAAGCATCCCTGACAGATGGTTGTCCAGCTGCCTCTTGAAGGCCTCTAATGTGGGAGAGCCCACAACCTCCCTAGGTAACTGATTCCATTGTCAAACTGCTCTAACAGTCAGGAAGTTTTTCCTGATGTCCAGCTGGAATCTGGCTTCCTGTAACTTGAGCCCGTTATTCCGTGTCCTGCACTCTGGGGGGATCGAGAAGAGATCCTGGCCCTCCTCTGTGTGACAACCTTTTAAGTGTTGGAAGAGTGCTGTCATGTCTCCCCTCAATCTTCTCTTCTCCAGGCTAAACATGCCCAGTTCTTTCAGTCTCTATGATGCAGACAATATGATGCAGCCCACTGGGGATATCATGAAACACCATTGAGTAATCTCATTGGGTTTATGGAACACCATTAGATATCTTTCACCTTGGGATCCCTAACAGATCTCATCTGTGCAGATATAACAGACCGAATGTGTCAATGCTTTTGGTGGTTCCACATGAATCTGTAGCTTGAATCTTGTGGTTTTGGTGGTTCCACATGAATCTGTGGCTTCTCCTGTCCACCAGGAGAAGAGCCTTTAGTGCGCTGGCCCCTTTTTTGGGGAATTCCCTGCCCCTAGAGGTCAGGCAGGCACCAACACTGTGTTGCTTCCGGAGCCTCCTGAAAACAATTCCATTCTAGGAAGCATTCCTTAACAGACCAGCCATAGGCCTCAGCTAGACCTATGGGTCTAGCACAATGGAGGGGTGAGGATCTCGCAATATTTTTATCAAGAGTTCTCCCCCTACGTTTACACGCGGTGTGCGACAGCCTCAGAAGAACAGGACGTCACACCCATCATTTTTTTCTTAAAGGAGACGAGCGCACGAGCGCTTGTGCGCAAAAGGTGAGGGTTTTTTATTTTTAACAATTTGTCCCGCTCACCCCACCCCTCCTGAGGAGCTCTGCTCCCCATGCACAGTTCCTGGCTCCTTGAGAGTAACTGTGAGGAGCTGGGACAAACCACGATGCCACACACGTTCCGCGGTCTCGGGATCATCCCAAGACCACGGAAAAAGCAAGCTGAAAGGGTAGGGCAATATCCCAGGGAAAGGCAGGTATCATCCCTTCTGCTTCCGGGATCCCCTGTGTGTTATGTGGATGCACAGGAACGATCCCAGGGATTGCCCCGGGATATTGCCCCATCTACCTATGACCATTGTTTCTATTGGGGCAATAGAACAATTTCAATGTGCTGTTTTCATCTTTTTACCATTTCACTTTTTATGTTCACCAGTCCAGAAGCTATTTTAGATATGGAGCAGTATATATTGTAAATAAATAAATAAATCTGACTTCATAGTGTGGAAAAGACTGAGGCAATGCTGGGAAGGAAAGGACAGAGAGATAGACAGAATGACACTCTATTACATAAAGAACTCTAGGACTGAAATGGCTTTGGAGGTAAAACAACAACCACAACCACAATTCCAAGACTGGGTGTTAGGTTGTTAAGGTGAACTGCAGGAGAATAATGGGAACAAGTTGGAGAAAATGTCCACCAAACCTATAGTCAAACATATACGGTTCCAGTGGAGAAAATAAACACAGAACTGACTTTGACTGTTACAGGAGTACAATATAAATCTTAGAGGGAGGTATTACTGCTAGGTAAGGCTCTAGTTATACCTCTGCCAGGCCTTTTTCGACAGCATTTGTCACAATACCTCAGCAAGAACATAATTGCCCTTGAGCTTGAAAAGAGCAGAACAGCAAGACTAATATCCGTCGGGATGTGTCATAGAGGAAGGTTAAAGAAGTGCTCTTTAATGTACCCGACAAGGAGACTTTGCAGTGTATCCACTGAAGTTACTCTGTCTTGACTGGGGTGAAGAGTCTGGAAAAGAATAGTTGTGGGGAAGAGCTTTATAGTTGTGGGGAGGGTGGTGGGGAGCATTATTTGATTACATGTTTTTTGAGGCTGTAACTTTGCTTTTTTATATATAACCCCTCCCCACACAAAAAAATCCCTCTTTATACTTAACCGATAGAATAGCGTTGTTGTTGTTGTATGCTTGAACTACAAAGCATGAAGATGCAGCCCATAAAGAATGGACAGTAGCCAACTGTGCCATTTTGCTAGTGCACATAATGTTGTGCTTGCAGAAATTAGGCTCTGAACTATGCCCTGGTTAGGCCTCATCTAGAGTACTGTGTCCAGTTCTGGGCTCCACAATTCAAGAAGGACGCAGACAAGCTGGAGCATGTTCAGAGGAGGGCAAGCAGGATGGTCAGGGGTCTGGAAACAAAGCCCTATGAGGAGAGACTGAAAGAACTGAGCATGTTTAGCCTGGAGAAGAGAAGATTGAGGGGAGACATGATAGCACTCTTCAAATACTTGAAAGGTTGTCACACAGAGGAGGACCAGGATTTCTCCTCGATCATCCCAGAGTGCAGGACATGGAATATTGGGCTCAAGTTACAGGAAGCCAGATTCCGGCTGGACGTCAGGAAAAACTTCCTGACAGTTAGAGCAGTATGACAGTGGAACCAGTCCCCTAGGGAGGTTGTAGGCTCTTCCACACTAGAGGCATTCAAGAGGCAGCTGGACAACCATCTGTCAGAGATGTTTTAGGGTGGATTCCTGCATTGAGCAGGGGGTTGGACTCGATGGCCTTGTAGGCCCCCTCTAACTCTACTATTCTATGATTCTATGCACTTTAGGGGAAAATCCAACTCAAGTTCCATTTGCACACCCACTTGCTTCCATGCATCTAAATTAGCATATACCAATTTTATGTAAATTGGTGTCTTCATTTGTCCTCTTTTTTTTTTTTTTTTTTTTTTTTGGTGAGACTCAAGTGGCCACCCTTTTTTGAGACTCTGGGAGTGCCTCACCCTATCATTAGAACAGAGTGCCCTCTTTCTTATCCTGAACCCATAGCCACTATCTGTCTTCCTGAATAACCTTCACATGGGAAAAGCCCAGGAAATCAGAAGTTGGAATACTTTCCTTGCCCATAGTATTAGCACTAACTGCAGCTACTCAGCGTTCCTGTGACTCAATCAACTGATGGACGTCCTGGTCTGCCAAGTCAAAGATCTTGTTCAAGGGAACCCTTCCCATGTCAATTTGTCTCTTTGGAAGCCCAGACCACATTGTAGAAATTCCTGAATAGTGTTCTAGGGTGCACAACATGCACTAGTATGGTGCCAGTCTATCCTGTTGGACCTTACTGCTATCCAGTATGGATCGATGCTGTTCTCTAGAACAGACATGGGCAGAAGTTAGGTCAGGATTTGCTAATAGTTCTCTTGGACTTTTACAGTAGGTCAGCAAGCATTTCTGACTCCCAATTTTATAGCAATAGCAAGAACAATAAGACTCTCCTCTCATCCTAAATGATTCAGAAAACTAGGACTGGAGTTTTGTGTGAGAAAGCTATAAACTCAGTTCTGGCACTGAACAAAAAATGGTGGCCTGTTTATATTCTCTCCTCTCCCCTTTTCATCCCTCCTTTTTCCCCACCTGATTCTGGTTGGTGAATCTTGGGGTTCAACTAGAAAGCAGAGTATGTATGTATGTATGTATTTATTTCACTTATATACCACCCCCATAGCCAGAGCTCTCTGGGCAGTTTACAGAAATTCTAAAATTGAGATAAAAACAAGTATTCAAAATTTAAAATTTAAAAACACAGAACATTCACACATAAAGCATTAAAAACCATTTAAAAATCCTAAACGTGTGGGTGATTAAGATGTGCTGCCATATGCCTGGGCAAAGAGGAAAGTCTTAACCTGGCGCCGGAAAGATAGCAGTGTTGGTGCCGGGTGAGCCTCATCAGGGAGATTGTTCCATGGTCTGGGGGCCACCACTGAAAAGGCCCTGTCCCTTGTTGCCACACTCCGAGCCTCTCTCGGAGTAGGTACCCGGAGGAGAACCTTAGATGTTGAACGTAGTGACCGGGTATATTCACATCGGGAGAGGCGGTCCATCAGGTATTGTGGTCCCAAGCCGTGTAGAACCTGAAAGCTTGATATGTGACCAACCCTGCCCTAGAACACACTCAGAATTCCCATGTGTGCATCAGGTAATCCTGGGAAAGGGTTAGCAAGCTGTCTTTCAAAGATGCTTACAATATTAGTGACTGATATGGAAAGTTTCTTTCCAGAGTCAAAAAGGGGGCTAGCATTATGAGCCCAAAATTACTTTTCTTTCTTGGACTTCATCTATGCCAGAGAAGACCTTCAGCCCTTCCTTCATTATCACCGTTCTCCCATACATCATCAGGTGCAAATTTCAATCTGCATTAGACTTGGGATAAACCAAAGTAACCCCCTCCCAAGTTTTGTGAAATAGTTTATTAAACATAATCATCATCATCTGAGCTCAGTTCCAATCCTGAATGAGGGAGTTCTTCCCATCACTATGTTTCTTCAAGAACCCTTTGATTCCTTAGAACATAGTTTGATCATGACTGTTCCCTTTATTCTGACCTTCACCTCCCCAAATTGCATCCATCTATGCTCTTGCTTTCAACATTTCCATTGCTGTCAGGAGCACAGCGGAGAAACAAACAGAGATGCTAAAAATTGCCACTGTTTCATAATCTGGGGTTGTGAGTTGCAATGGATGCCAAAGGCAGTTCTCTGAGATCTTTAAAAACTGCTTGCAGCCAAGATGCCAGCCACTTTGGAGAGCAGATCTTATGGGAAGGGGGTCTCCTGCATTTGACATATACTCTTCCACAAAAAAGAAATCAATGAATTCAGATGTGGTGCCATACCAGAAACATACCATCAACAGCCTCAGCTGGCCAATCAATTCTCCTCCATCTTGCATGCTGCCTTGAGGATGCTTATTAAACTATTCTGGGAGATCTAGAGGCTTATTGATCCAAAATGGACAGATAAACAAAACCCCTGGAATGCGACTAGATTTGACTATCCCCCAGTGTTTTCTGCTTCTTCTAGCAGAGTGAAAGACTAAAAGGAAAGTCTCGTGCATTGGGCCAGCTAGACCAGCTTTGCCCAGTTTCTCTTTGAAAGCACTGGAAGAAATGTAAGCAATGAAAAGTGGGAGATGCTCATTTGGAAGGCTAACACTTGCAGGCACGCAATGAATAAACACACTCTGGTTGGACCAGCAATATAGATCCACATCTATGTTCATTTTTAAAACACACACACACACACACACACAGAGAGAGAGAGAGAGAGAGAGAGTCTCTTTGTGCAAGAACCATTTTTGTTGTGTGCATTAAAAAAAATCAATGGATCACAATTAGTTTGATAGAACAAACCTGTCAACTTGGCTTCTTTGTGTTAGTATTCATAGTTTAGAGATGGGTGGATCTGTCCAGTCCTTTTCCATGGACTTCCTCCTTTTCCCACCCCAAGTCCATTCCATTGCATGTGATTTCGATGTAAATGTTTGTGGGATTATTTTCATGTGTGGGTTTTTTAAAACACATTTTTGTATGCATTTTTAAATTGTGCACTTTTTTTTTTGTACAAAATAACCATGGACTAAGCCATGTTTTTACACATTATTTTTTTTAAAAAAATGTTTACATTTTGTACACAATTTTTAAATGTGCACTCTTTGGGGACACACAATCCCCCCCCTCTCTCATGGAATGCATTGCAAACCTGAAAATGTACAGAATTCCATATAAATGCATTTCCCAGTGATGTGGATTGATGAAACGAAACAGAAATCTGACATTGTGAATTCCACCATCTCTCTATAGTAGTTAATTTGCTAGGTTTGCCCTGCAGGACTGATAACATCCACACCAGGGCCATAGCTAGACCTAAGGTTTATCCCTGAATCATCCAGGGGTCAAACCTGTTCATCTAGGTGACACACAGGGGATCCAGTGCTCAGGTAGGGGCAAACCCTGGATGATCCCAGGATAAACCTTAGGTCTAGCTGTGGCCCCAGGGTCTAGGTGAAGTCAGTTCACTTCAGTTGCAGCTAGGCATGGACAGACTCACCCATGTTTGGTTTCATTGTGTGTTCACTGAGCAGAAATCTCCATCCACACCTGCTACCAGCACTGTGCAAACCTCTTTGACAGCTTGTTGAGTGCCCATCGAAGCCACGGGCCATCTGTCCTCTTAGCGAGCCACCATTTTGCACACCAATGGCAGCTCAGGCATTTCCAGGAAGAGATTGTTGCAGAAATGGCAGCTGTAAAGAAGCTATTTACAAAATATTACACACACAAATGCTCCATCTATGCTCCCATATGTACCTGCCCGGAACCTAAGGTCATCCTCAGGGGTCCTTGTCCGTGAGCCCCTGCCAAAGGAAGTGAGGCAGGTGGCTACCAGGAGGTGGGCCTTCTCTGCTGTGGCACCCCGGCTGTGGAATGAGCTCCCTAAGGAGGTTCGCTTGGCACCTACATTATATGCTTTTAGATGCCAGGTGAAGACCTTTTTATTCTCCCAGCATTTTAACAGTCATTAAATAAATTTTAACTTGGTGTTTTAAATTTGTAATTTTGCATTGCTGCTGTTTTTATCTGGTTGAGCTTTTATAGTGTATTTTATATTATGGTTTTATACTGTTGTTTTATAGTTTGAATGTTTTTAATTTTTGTGAACCGCCCAGAGAGCTTCGGCTATTGGGCGGTATAGAAATGTAATAAATAAATAAATAAATAAATAGTAATGTTGTGTAAATGATCCCTTTATGGCCGCCATGTATACAACCTTCCCTTATCACAAATGCCCAAACTGCCATGGCTGCATAAAATGGTGGCTGAGTTAGGGGCAGGCGGCTTCATTGGGCTCTCACCAAGCCATGGGACAAGCAGGTCCGTGAGCACCCCGCAGCTCAGCAAGCTGGGTCCAGAAAAGTGGGCACAGGGGAGTCCGTTGGACACCACACACATACCCTGTGCCTGTGGACTCTCACAACATCCCTAATTCCAGCATCTTTGGCCTAACCTACACCAAGCAGGATATTGCACTATGAAAGTGGTATGAGAGCAGTATATGGTGTGTGTCTATGTGCTCCAAAAGTTGTCTGTGCACTTCAATACCGCAATAAAGCAGTAGTTTGGCTCCTGCCTTTTATATATTGCTTTCATACCACTTTCATAGTGTAATATCCCACTTGGTGTAGATTAGGCCTAGGCCTCAGTATAGTAAAACAAAGAGGAAGAGCTACTAAGAAGTTGGTTAAGAGTTCATCTGTGGAACATCCTGCAATGGCTTCAGAGACCCTGGCCATAGCTAGACCTAAGGTTTATCTCTGGATCGTCCTGGGGTCAAACCTGTTCATCTAGGTGACACACAGGGGATCCAGTGTTCAGGCACAGGTGAACTCTGGATGATCACAGGATAAACCATAGGTTTAGCTGTGGCCCCTGACTGATTCACCCATCCTTATAGTAAACCAACTGGGTCTCCAACGTAAATAAATATTTATTTATTTCTGCATCAGGACAATGCAGCTACATATGTGCAACGGAGAAGGAAATGGAATGTCATGAATTTGGAGTAATCTCCTAGAACAATCCACTTCATAACCTTGATAATATAGATCTGGTGTCCGCGTAAAATGGTGAAAAGGGCAGTTCATGAGGTTGTTATGTTAAGCTATCAACAGACTCCATTCACAAGAGATTTTGTTTGTAAATGGTGGCTTAGTTGGCAGCAGGGAAAGCTTAAATCCCTCTCAGAAGATTTCCCTATGCTTGCCAACAATGGTAGGAGCAACTTCAAGAGAGGAAAAGCCTCAATCCCTTTGATAAGAATGACTTAGCAATGGGGACTGGCTGGCTGTGTGACACCTCAAAGCTTCCCCCTCAGCTAATGCCTTCCCTGAAGCCCTTGCTGGGTCTGCTTGATAAGGACACTTGAAATGCTGAATGCTCTGATCGTGTTTAAAAGGGTCAAAAGAGCCATCTTTAGTAACATTTTCAATGTGTGGATTATTTCCTCTGAAGAGAAAAGTAAATGCCATTTACGAATAGTGCTGCATCAAAAATTTTGTCCACATCTCTTCCGACTAGTCTAATTCAATGTAATAGAAAAGATATTGCTTTCAAAAGAGAAGAAAAATTCAGAGAAATTCTCATAAGTTGGGTTCAGGGATCTTGCACTTATCTTACTGGTCGAGGCGTCTTGTCTTTCATTGTACAATTATCTCGCTAACAGTCTGTAGCTCCCTCAGCTGCCCACAATTAAATGTTTAAAACTCAGGAGAAGACAACATTAGACAATTTCCCCCAGGGAGCTCTTTCAAATCAGGAAGTCTGGCAGGCTGAGAGGCTGAAGACCACTGGACAAATGAATAATGAAAGAAAGAAAGAACACAATACCCACAGCCACTTCACAGTGGTTAGAATTATAGAATCATAGAATAGTAGAGTTGGAAGGGGACTATAAGGCCATCGAGTCCAACCCCCTGCTCAATGCAGGAATCCACCCTAAAGTATCCCTGACAGATGGTTCTCCAGCTGCCTCTTGAAGGCCTCTAGTGTGGGAGAGCCTACAACCTCCCTAGGTGGAGGACCTGGTGAAATTCCCTCATCACAACTGTTAAAGCTGTAGGAGCTATACCAGAGTGACCAGATTTAAAAGAGGGCAGGGCACCTGCACCTTTAACTGTTGTGATGAAGAGGAAATTTCCCCAGGTTCTCTGTGTTTACAAATGACACCTGCTGAAATTTGCTTTTCAGTACAACTGTTGAAGATACAGGAGCCCTGTCCTCCCTTTCATATGGTCACCCTATCTTAATAGCTTGGATAATGGGGGTGTGATCTTCCAATCTGAGGGAGTTGTCAATGGCAGCTTAGCTAAACCATTGAGAAGAGCAAAATATAACTCCGCAGTCATTCCCACTGAAGGACAACTAATACTTTCCCAGAGGTTAATGCAATATTTCTCATGCTTTTTGCTCATTCTATAAGTCTCATCATGAAACTAACATTTATTTTAAAATTTTATATCAGTTCACTTATGTATTATTGCAAATTGGATCTCCCAGACTGTTATCTTCTACACCTCATTTAACCGCAATTAAACTTTTTGTGCCTTTGTGTTCAATAATATATTAATGGATGCTTTAATAGATGCTCTGTCGTTACAATCTGCGAAGTGAAGTTCTCCTACAATGCATGAGAATAATAATCATAGTAAAATTATGAAAAAAGAAATTTCCATCTTAACAAGACATTTGGCTTCAAAAATGCTCTAATGGAGGTAGTATAATTTTGATGGCTAACACTAGCTCTTTGTATTACATCCTAGGGCAGTCTGGATGATAAATGTTGCTATCTGTTTAGGGCAACTTTGAAGTGACCCTTCAAACAATTGCACTTTCCCCCTCTCAATTAGACCTCCTTCTCTGTGTTTGTGTGAAAGAAAATTACAAGAACTGAAAAATGCCTTACAGTAAAGATCTCAAACTGCTAAAATTCAAAACGAAAGGGAATTCTGGTCCCTAAACATAATAACAGACATAAGTCAATGGTATTTTAGGCTTACATGTTTGTTTGACACACCACTTCTCAGGCAATGATGGACTCCCCAAGTGACTTAAGGGGTCAGCACGGCAGTGGATTGGTGCCACATCCCTCAGAAACTGCACACTTTCCCTCCTTTGGTTTTAGAGACAAATCTGGAGCTAAAGGGTTATCTCTAAGTGTTTTATTATTCTGCCCAATTACCCAACCATAAATCTCTGGCCGAGAATGCAAGCAGAAGCTAGCTGCGGTCTGAATCATGAAGCCAAACAGGGAGTGCCAATCATACAGAGTCCAGAGCCAAGCTGAAGTCCAAAGTCCAGTCCTCTCCAAGAGCTGAGTCCATTGTCCAGAATGCCAGAGTCACATGTACAAGTGAAGTCAGTCAGCAGGTCCGGGTTGAGAGTCCAAGGTCAGAAGCAGGGATCAAGACGAGGAATTCACTGGCTACGAGAGAAGCAAAAGGTGTTTACCAGCCCGAGCCAGCGTTCCACTTCCTCCTTTTCAAGCCCTGCCAGGATGACCCCACCCTGAGTCCAGCTGTGCTTCATTACTCCATCCTCTGACCCAGCCTCCTATTTAAGCTTGGCGTCTTTTCCCAGACGGTTTTGGGTGTGCAAGCTCCTTCTCACTGCCTGTGTCTGCTCTGCCCTTTTCCTACGCTTTTGCTCCTGAGGGCTGAGTGGTCTCTCCATCTCCATCTCTGATTCTATCTCTGGAGCATCAGGCAGGGCAAGGGTCTTCATCCCTCTCTGCTGCTCAGCTTTCTTCCCTCTGCGTGCCTGTCTCTGGCCTGGCTGTGGGGGCGGAAGCACCCCCTCCTTCGGGTAAGTTTTCTTCCTCCTCTTCATCCGAGGAGGCTTCCTTGGGTGCAACCCTAACACTTGGGGTGGTGTCAGGTACCAGAACTGCCCCCACTCACTTCCTGGTGGAAGGCGACCAATTGCAGGTCGCCTTCCACAGGCACCACTGCAACTCCAGAGCGAGACTGAGGGGCCGTCCTGTTGCTGTCTTCAGTGGTCTCACCTCGCTCTGAAGAAAAAAAGTCAAGCTAAGTCCCCAACTTTTTCTCTCTGCAGTTTTGGTGGAAAGCCCCAGGGTGGGAGCACAATTGCAAGAGCAGTGTATAATCAATGCCATGCCAAGTGACAGAGCTTTAACTCAGCATATTTTTTTGGGCAGGGGAGGCCATACAGGTCATCTACACAACTGTTTTTTTAATGCCAGTTACCCAAAATTTATCACAAACCTGCTCGTGCTTTTTCATGTCTCCCCTTAATAGAATTACTACTTCTTTACTTACTAACATTTGTCATTAAACAATGGACAATTGCATTTCACTATAAGGCATCCAACATAATTTTAAGAGAGGTTGGGGTAGCAATTTCTCAATAGGCTTCCTAGCCAATCAAGTAAAACCAGATATTTCTTAAAATACAGGACAATCCCCAGAGGGCCAAATTTGGCCTAAGGTTCTGCACTCGTGTACTACAAGTATCCTGGGGTGGATCCTGGACTTCAATGACTCCATCTTGATTGATTTGTCTTCATCTGCCCTTTTGAAAGCAGGGCTGCTGACAGACCCTTGGGTTAGTTTCTACGTGTCCCTCCAGATGCTACGCTTTGAAACTGACTGTGCTATACAGCTGATGACGCATCACAACATGCCAGAAAATGAAGCCATTGTACCAACTTCATTGAAAAAGACAACTGTGCAAGACATGCCACAGATGGTTATTTTTTTCTTCTTCTTCCCAGCCAGCTATGACTTACCTGAGAGCCTCCAGCAAGAGCTGCCCTGATTTTGTCAAGCACAAAGCTATCTCGAGCAATCTAGAGATAGACATTGCATCAGCATTACCCTCTTTACCACCTGGGAGAGCAAAAGAAACTGAGCTGATAGCCCTGTTGACCCAACACAAAACAGCAAAAGTGCAACTTGATGCCCTCCAGATGTTTTATACTACAACTCTCAAAAGTCCCAACCATCATGACCAATGGCAAAGGATCATGGGAGCCATAGTCCAGAACTTCTGGAGGGCACCAGGTTTCCTACCCCTTGTTTAAAGGAATGGTGGCATAACACAGAAGGAAAGAAGATGAAGAGGGGAAAAAAGGTGCAACTTTAGTTAGCTAACAATGATAGATAAGGACCAGCTGGAATTATCACTGCAGAAGACGTTCTGGAGGGGAGTAGCCAAATCTTGTTAGCAGAACAGGAAGAACGAATCCTGGCTGAAGGAGCAACACTTTGCCCTGGATAAATCGCAGTGGTTGAAGGAATAAGAAAGCTTGTATTTATTGCAGGTCATAGGAAGATCCCTAACCCAGGATGGAGGGAGACCCAAAGAGACGTTTCCTCTCTGAGATGCAGGAACATGAAGAAGAGGGAAGGAGGAAGTTGAGGTCAGCAACCCTATGAGTATTGAGGGACTGTAGAACTCGTGAGGCAACCCAGCCAAGTGCTCAGCAAAGCACGCTTTCTGGGTCCTCCAGGATGTGTGCAATTTCCCTGGAGATGCTAATGGCCCAGGACAGTGCCCTTTCCCTCCCCACTTCCAGGCCAGTCATGGCCTTTAAGTAAATTGACTTGAGGAAATTGCCTTTCTCCCCTGCCCCTACTGCACCGATGGGGGTGTGTGTGTGTGTGTGTGTGAGAAACAATTTTTCTAAGGCTGGGGAAATCAAGTATTTTCCCAGGCTTAAAAAAATGTTTCTCCTCCACCCCCGTCAGTGTTTGGGGGGGGGGGAGAGAAAAGCAATTTCCTCAATTCTGGGGAAATTACATATTTCCCCCCACTGTATTAATGGTGGCCACCATTATCCTAGCAGGGGAGAAAGGACAAAGGACTTGAGGTCAGGGCAGAACTGAGTTCTGTCCAGACTGGCACTCTCTTTTGTCCTTTGGCAGCAATGGGGCAAAAATCTGCCAGATGCGTCTACCGGGCATCCACTGCCCTCACGCGCCCTGGTGGATTTTCACCCCATTGCTAAAGGTATTAGTCAAGCATTGGAAGGAAGGTCAGCAGCGATCAGAGGACAGTCTAGGAAGCTTGGAGGTCTACTCTCTATCAATTCCCTTTCCAGTCAGACACATTGGCCTTTTCTCTTTGAAGCTAGCTGAGTTGCATCCACACTTCTAACAAATCTTTGATTCCAGCTGAGCAATGAAGGAAACATTATCATGGCTGCTAATATAGACAGTCCTGGGAAGGAGGGACCCAAATGGCATCAGCCAGGCCGGTGGAGGGAGCCTTGCTGTCACCTCCCTCCCTCACAACATAGTAGGATTTACTCCCTAGCAACCATGCATATTATCAGGCCGTGTGGGTGATAATGCCCCATGCAGCAGGATAATTTATGCAAATGTTAATCCAACCTTGATAAAAAGTGTCCCAGTTTGCAGCTTGGAATGTTAATACACCAAAGTGTTCACTTTGTCTTGTTTTCCTCATCAACATGATCAAGGTGAATTCGAAGATGAGTCACCACCCTCCACCCTTACCTTGTATAAATTTGCACCTTATTCCAATGAAACCAACATCCTTTCCCCCCCCCCACAGCCCACCCCCCAAAAGGATAGAAGTTTAGGAGTTATGGAAAGAGATATGAAGTGTAATGTTTCCAAAATTGTGCACTGCAGCTCCCATGTGGCTCCTATGCATTTTATTTTTTATTTTTTTGCCAATTGACTAATTCTTTTCAGGCAATTAGTCAGTGGTGGTAACATATAACTAGTTAATCAGCTAACTACCCAATATTACCATGTAGACATTTCCCTGGTTTGTTATTAAGGCTTTGATATGAATCTCTAGACACATTACCCAAAAGTGTGTGTGTGTGTGAAATCTGATATCTATCTATCTATCTATCTATCTATCTATCTATCTATCTATCTATCTATCTATCTTAGGCAACTGTAGTGAAGGCAACTTGCTTTTTTCTAGAATGTTTACAGTCAGGAGGGTTTCTGTTTACAAACTGTTGACCTAATTATCTCTTATTTATCAGTGTCTTCCTCTTCCACTGTGAAGCTCAAAGCTCTGTTCCTTCGCCTTACAACAACCCACACAGTTGGGAACCTGTAACTCAGATGCTGCTGTACTTAGGAATTCATATGTCAAGTCTGTTTTGATTTTAAGTTGAGGAGTTAGGAACATGTGACAATATTATATCCTTAATATGGTTTTTAGTCCTGCAAATCAATTGGGTTGTGCAATTCAGGAAACATACAGCCCACAATTAATTTTGGGAATGGGGAAGGTGTAACCAATTCAACCCTGCCCCCTTAGAATCATAGAATCATAGAACAGCAGAGTTGGAAGGGGCCTACAAGGCCATCGAGTCCAACCCCCTGCTCAATGCAGGAATCCACCCTAAAGCATCCCAGACAGATGGTTGTCCAGCTGCCTCTTGAAGGCCTCTAGTGTGGGAGAAGAGCCCACAACCTCCCTAGGGAACTGATTCCATTGTCGTACTGCTCTAATAGTCAGGAAGTTTTTCCTGATGTCCAGCTGGAATCTGGCTTCCTTTAACTTGAGCCCTTTATTCCGTGTCCTGCACTCTGGGAGGATCGAGAAGAGATCCTGGCCCTCCTCTGTGAGACAACCTTTTAAGTATTTGAAGAGTGCTATCATGTCTACCCTCAATCTTCTCTTCTCTAGGCTAAACATGCCCAGTTGTTTCAGTCTCTCTTCATAGGGCTTTGTTTCCAGACCCCAGATCATCCTGGTTGCCCTCCTCTGAACACGCTCCAGCTTGTCTGCATCCTTCTTGAATTGTGGAGCCCAGAACTGGATGCAATACTCTAGATGAGGCCTAACCAGGGCGGAATAGAGAGGAACCAGCACCTCACGTGATTTGGAAGCTATACTTCTATTAATGCAGCCCAAAATAGCATTTGCCTTTCTTGCAGCCATATTGCACTGTTGGCTCATATTCACCCCTTGTTGAGGGGTGTACCATAGCATGGCCAGGCTGTGGTTTACACCCAAATCTCCATTGATATATCCATATCTGGCTGATATGGGTGAAAGCAAATAACCATTCCCTACTACTGACACAGGTTTGGACTTTCAAAGTTGCCCTTCCACCACAGACCCTGGACATTTTCTGCTCTGCTTCCATACCTGTTGTTTTCTTTTTTAGTTCCAGACACTGCTGTGTGCTGCTGCCATTTTCTAGTATGCACTGCCCTTCCACAGCAAGTAGAAGGCAGTATTGTATCAGGGAAGCTCTTACTATTTAAATTGTGGACCAGTTTTCCATAAATAAATAACGGATCAGCAACCCTTTCTCTGGAGAAAAAAAGTATAATCTTACTGAAACTCTTTATTCTTCCCATGAAATCCTGGAGATATTTGACTGAAGTAGGGTCCTTCCTATTTACTATAGTGTTCCAGGTTATGCATCACCCAGTGGCAGAGACCAACATTCAAACACGAGCACCCAATAGGGATGAATGAGAACTTTGTTTCTGTTTGTTTTTAATAAGAATTTACCAAAATTTGTAAATTTCTCCACATTTAGTAAAGAGAAACCTAGAGATTATTTTTTTAAAAAAAATGAGTGGGAAACCGAAAATGACAAATTTGTCCATCCAGGCCCAGGTCTCTTCATACTTCTTATTTAAAAAGTTTGGCTTTGCATACCGGAATTCAGTTAACTTTTTTTCAGGACTGAATTAAAGTTACCACCCCCTTTCTTTGGAAGCCTTTTAGTCTTCATCAGCTAGATATCAGGCAGGTACAGCACAGTTCTCACCATGTACCTCTTGAATTTGGTTGGTACGGATGGGTAAGAATTTAATTCTGGATATTTTTTTATAACAATTGACTGAAATTTGTAAAATTCTTCATATTCAAGATGGAAAGCACTTTTTTTTTTAATGAAACTGAATGCATGAGAAAGTAGAAGAGACATATACTTTCATCCCTACTTCCGGGTCCAGCAGGGTCAGCCCTGGCATACAGCAGGAGGAAGCATCACGGATGGTGGTGGGAATAGATGGATACAGAAATGGGTATCTAAATGACACAGCAATACTACCTAAAGTGTTCAACCTAGTGGGAGTGCTGGGGAGGCACCAAAAGATATTCTGCTTTGGCCGCAAAATGTCTTTCAACGCAATAGGAAAGGACAGATTCACCAGAGCTCAGCTTTGTCGGACACTCACCACCTGCTGCTATTATTATTATTATTATTATTATTTATTTATATAGCACCATCAATGTACATGGTGCTGTACAGAGTAAAACAGTAAATAGCAAGACCCTGCCGCATAGGCTTACAATCTAATAAAATCATAGTAAAACAATAAGGAGGGGAAGAGAATGCAAACAGGCACAGGGTAGGGTAAGCAGGCACAGGGTAGGGTAAAACTAACAGTATAAAGTCTGCACAACATCAAGTTTTAAAAGCTTTAGGAAAAAGAAAAGTTTTTAGTTGAGCTTTAAAAGCTGCGATTGAACTTGTAGTTCTCAAATGTTCTGGAAGAGCGTTCCAGGTGTAAGGGGCAGCAGAAGAAAATGGACGAAGCCGAGCAAGGGAAGTAGAGGCCCTTGGGCAGGTGAGAAACATGGCATCAGAGGAGCGAAGAGCACGAGCGGGGCAATAGTGTGAGATGAGAGAGGAGAGAGAGGAAGGAGCTAGGCCGTGAAAAGCTTTGAAGGTTAACAGGAGAAGTTTATATTGGATTCTGAAATGAATTGGAAGCCAATGCAGAGATTTCAGTAGCGGAGTAACATGGTCAGAGCGGCGAGCCAAGAAGATGATCTTTGCGGCAGAGTGGTGAACAGAAACCAATGGACTGATGTGAGAAGAAGGAAGGCCAGAGAGAAGAAGGTTGCAGTAGTCCAACCGAGAAATAACCAGTGCATGAACAAGCGTCTTGGCAGAAGAGACAGACAAAAATGATCGAATCCTGGCAATATTATACAGGAAAAAATGACAAGATTTAGCTACTGCCTCAATATGAGGAATAAAGGAGAGCGAGGAGTCAAATATAAAGCCAAGGCTACGAGCTTCCTTGACCGGAGTAAGCATAACATCATTGACAGTAAGAGAGAATTAGAGATGAGGAGAAGGTTTAGGAGGAAAAACAAGCAATTCAGTCTTTGCCATATTAAGTTTCAAACGACGATGAAGCAGCCAAGCTGAGATATCTGAAAGACATGCCGAGATACGATCATGAACATCAGGAGAAAGTTCCGGAGATGACAGATATAGTTGTGTATCATCGGTGTACAGATGATATTGGAGGCCATGAGATTGAATAAGCTTGCCCAAGGGCAACATGTATAAGGAAAACAACAACGGGCCAAGCACCGAGCCTTGCGGAACCCCTACTGAAAGGGGAAAGGAGGAAGACGAGTTGCCATTAGCCAACACGCTGAAAGAGCGACCCGCTAGATAGGAGGCAAACCAGTTGTAGACAGAGCCACAAAATCAAAGGTCATGAAGGGAATCTAAGAGAAGATCATGATCAACCGTGTCAAAGGCTGCAGTTAGATCAAGGAGAATAAGAACGGAATAATGGCCTTTAGACTTGGCAGTGAGGAGATCATTGGTGATCTTAGTAAGGGCTGTTTCAGTGGAATGCAGAGGATGGAATCCAGATTGAAAAGGATCCAAAGCAGAGTTACTAGAAAGAAAGTCAAGACAACGAGAGTAGACCACACGCTCCAGAATCTTTGAAACAAACGGCAACAAAGAGACAGGTCAGTAGTTAGACAGAGATAGCCTATCAAGAGTAGGTTTCTTGAGAATGGGAGAGACTGTAGCATGTTTAAAAGCAGAAGGAAATGAACCAGAGGACAGAGAAAGATTAATAATATGAAGCAAGGAAGGGAGGATAGCAGGAATAAGATTAATAAAGACACGAGAAGGAATCGGATCATGAGAACAAGTGGAAGGCTTCGAAGAGTGCAGTATTGTAGACAGTTCATCCGCTGAGACCGAAGGAAACGCAGAGAAATTTGCAGGAGGAACTGACAGATGAGGAACAGGAACTGGAAGAGGAGCAGAGCTGGCCAGATCAGAGCGGATAGTTTGGATTTTAGCATTGAAAAAAGAGGCAAAGTTATTAGCAGACAGAGAGGTGGGGAGAGATGGCGGATTAGGCTTCAGAAGAGAATTGCTATTGCTTGCCCCTGCTTGTTGTGCCATGCAGTAAGCCTGTGGGCACCAGGTCCTGGAGAACATGGGTGGGAGGGTGCTGTTGCACTAGGTCCTGCTTGTTCATTCCTTGTCGATGGCTGGTTGGCCACTGTGTGAACAGAGTGCTGGACTAGATGGACCCTTGGACTGATCCAGCATCAGGGCACTTCTTATGTTCTTATGGTTTTATGTTCATGTGAACTTCTCAACAGCCCAGTGAGTACCTGATAAAGCCATGGGGCTACCTGTCCTCTTAGTGAGGTGCCATTTTCCACAACAATGGTGGTTCAGGTTTTTCTGGGAAGGTAACATTGAATAATTTTATGTTGTTGTATCATTTTATCTGTACAACACCCTGAGAACCTAGAGATATAGGGTGGGATACAAAAGGTCCATCTGGTGCCTACACTGTATTCCTTTCATTGCCAGCTGAAGACCTTTTTATTCTCTCAGCACTTTAACACTTAATTTTAACTTAAATTTAAATTTTACTGCTCTAATTCTGTATTTTAATCTTATATCAACTTCTGCTGCGTGGTTTTATCCTGGTTGTGCTTTTTATACTGTGTTTTGTATTTGTGTTTTTAGACACAATGGGGTCTAAAAACCCCATTGGGGTTGTTTTATTATGGTTTTAATTTTTTGTGAACCGCCCAGAGAGCTTTGGCTATTGGGCGGTATAAAAATGTAATAAATTTTAAAAATGTAATATAATAATAATAATGATGATGATGTTGGAGGAAAATTCTGAGAGTGCCTTGGACTGCAAGAAGATCAAACCAGTCCATACTCCAGGAAATAAAGCCAGACTGCTCACTTGAGGGAATGGTATTAAAGGCAAAACTGAAGTACTTTGGCCACATAATGAGAAGACAGGATACCCTGGAGAAGATGCTGATGCTAGGGAAAGTGGAAGGCAAAAGGAAGAGGGGCCGACCAAGGGCAAGATGGATGGATGATATTCTGGAGGTGACAGACTTGACCTTGGGGGAGCTAGGGGTGGCGACGGCCGACAGAAAGCTCTGGCATGGGCTGGTCCATGAAGTCACGAAGAGTCAGAAATGACTGAATGAATAAACAACAACAACAACAACTAATAATAATAATAATAATAATAATAATAATAATAATGATAATAATAGATAAATAAATAAAAAGATAATGTTGCGTAAATGATGGCTGTAGAGGGCCCATTTGCGCAACATTGCAAGCAGAGTCCAAGCACCCCATGGTTTGGCAAGAGGGGTCTGGGAGGGCAAGCATGGAGGAGTCCATTAGACTCCATTCCCTCTGCCCCCATGGACTCTCATGACATCCCTACACCAGGACTGGGGCCAGATCTGCACAGTGACAGGAAGCAGATATAAGGGCATGGTGAGAAGTCTCCGGGACTCGGCAGTGAGTGTCCCCCCGCCCCCCGAAGCCTTCGGAGATGCCCAATTATGCCAACCATATGTACCCAGCCGCATATTCCATCAGAACCATATAGAGTTAATACTAGCTAAGAACAAAGAGATCATCCAATATACTATTTTGTCTGCACACACTGAAGGTTTTTTGGGGTTTTTTGCTACATTCTCTCAGGGCAGCTATAATTGTAGCACCGAAAATAATTGGTACATTACTCACAGTGGCCCTTTGGGATTGGCTTCTCTTAATGCTGTTCTGTACCATGCATGCTTTTAATAGCAAACACACACACACACACACACACACACACACACACACTATATTTTAAAATGGAACAGAAATAGAAAGCCACAAAGAGAGAAGTTGGTGCACTAAGTAGAACAGGGCTGGTAAGAATAAATACTGAAAGCCTGGAAATAAATCTTGGCAGAAAGATTATGCCCTCAATTAAAGCAGTATATAAACAGAACCAATCTGCTGGAGGTATAACTTTGGGGTATCTTTTTCCCCCATAAAATTATTTTTAAAATACTTTACATGAAGTGAAATGACATTCTGAGGGAAAATCTCCATAAATGGTGATGTTTCCCAGAAGAACATCACATCAAAGGGATAATGAAGTCTGGGGATTTGATTTGGTCCAAATCTATACCATGGCATGCATATATAAATTTGACATCAGTTTTAAAATCTGTAGAGTTCCTGAACTTTTCATACATCTATACCTCCTATATATTGTATGCCCTACATAGGAGAAATGATAGATATGAGCAAAGGTTTTTTTTCCTATTGCTCTATGTCCTCCCATTCTCACTGTACTTCCTGAGATGAAAAAAAAACAACTGTATGGAAATAATTACCTCATGATGTCTTCTCCTGGGCTTTAACTGAAGTGTGGGAAGCTGAGAAGGCTACAGCCTGCCAGAAAGATGATTGTACAATGAAAAAACAGACAATTGTACCCCCACCTTGGTACCTCCTAAGTAAAGTAAACACAAGAAACACAACCCAATGAGTTTTTTTCTTTTCTTTTCCAGACTTGTGAGTTATATATAATCTACCTGCTATGGTAGATTATATATATCAATGGCAATACTTGCAGTTGCAACACCTGCTGGAATCTAAGTTTGGTCCAGCTGTTTTTACAGCTTCAGAGCCTCCAGCACTAGTAGAAACACTTATAACAGCTGAACAGACATGTCGATCCATGACATATATATATATATATATATATATATATATATATGTGTGTGTGTGTGTGTGTGTGTGTGTGTGTGTGTGTGTGTGTGTATTTAGTAGCAGTAAATGATACAGTAAGACAGGATTGGAATAAAGAATTGGAATGTCCTGTTCTGCCTAATCAATGGACTGTTGTTCTAGCATCTGTATCTGATGCTTCTAGGGACCTTATGCTAAAACTTATTCAGCTATTTATTTTTTTGGTTTATTGGACTCCACAATGCCTTTTTAATAAGGGTCTGTCTAAATTGCACAACTGTTGGAGATGTAATACATCTAATGCTTTCTTAACTCATGTGCTTTGGCAATGTTCCATAGTCACCCCTTTTTGGGAGGAGGTTATAATAAGGATAAACTTCATATTGGAACAGTCTATAATATGGAACAATGTGCATGTCCTCCTAAATTACCTACCGTCTTCTTGGAAGTTAACACACGGTCAGCGCAGATGGATCTTCAGAGCCCCCATGACAGTCAAAAAACATATATTATCCACCCGGGAAGACAGAAACAAACTTCAAAGTGATCTTGATAAGCTGGAGTGCTGGGCTGAAAACAACAGAATGAAATTTAGTAGGGATAAATGCCAAGTTCTACATCTAGGAAACAGAAACCAAAAGCACAGTTACAAGATGGCAGATACTTGGGTCAGCAATACTAAAAATGAGAAGGATCTTGGAATTGTTGTAGATCACAAGCTGAATATGAGCGAACAGTGTGATATGGCTGCAAAAAAGGCAACTGCTATTTTGGGCTGCATTAATAAAAGTATAGCTTCCAAATCACATGAGGTACTGGTTCCTCTCTATTCGGCCCTGGTTAGGCCTCATCTAGAGTATTGTGTCCAGTTCTGGGCTCCACAATTCAAGAAAGATGCAGACAAGCTGGAGTGTGTTCAGAGGAGGGCAACCAGGAGGCTCAGGGGTCTGGAAACAAAGCCCTATGACGAGAGACTGAAAGAACAGGGCATGTTTAGCCTGGAGAAGAGAAAATGGAGGGGAGACATGATAGCACTCTTCAAATACTTGAAAGGTTGTCACACAGAGGAGGGCCAGGATCTCTTCTCAATCCTCCCAGAGTGCAGGACACGGAATAACAGGCTCAAGTTACAGGAAGCCAGATAACATTTGGACATCAGGAAAAACTTCCTGACTGTTAGAGCAGTACAACAATGGAAACAGTTACCTAGAGAGGTTGTGGGCTCTCCCACACTAGAGGCATTCAAGAGGCAGCTGGACAATTATCTGTGAAGTATGCTTTAAGGTGGATTCCTGCATTGAGCAGGGGGTTGGACTTGATGGCCTTATAGGTCCCTTCCAACTCTACTATTCTATGATTCTAAGTTGGAAGGACAAATGCTTATATCCCATAATGCAATGAACTGAAGACCTAATAACACTTTTGAACGGGTGTTATATAGGCGCAACTTGCAAGTGGATAAATACACAGATATCTGGTCTCCTTTTCTTGAAATCTATGTATAACTCTCTCCCTTTTTTTTAATGAATGGTACACATGATGAAAATGAAATTTGTATATATGTAATGAGGTTTTACTCTTTACACAATGCATTTTCTGTTCTATTTTATTGATATACACAATAAAAAGGGAAATACAAAAAAGGAACCCAACCCAACTAATGAGAATGTCTGGAATTTCCTTAATTCTTCAATTTCTTTTTGAAACTGATTTATTTTCTATCAAACAATGATGATGGTTGAAAATAAAATGTGGGGAAAATTTTGGGCATGGCACTACCTGGGATATCATGTAGCAAAGACGGTTGTGTTTTCTTGGGAACTCATAAAATATGTGGATTTATCTTAAGATTCATTTCTGGGACTAATTCTGGTTTATGGGAGTGGAGTCAAGTTCTCCCAGGCTGAAGCTCAAAACTAATTAACCAGGTAAAATTAGGCTAGAGGTGGGAGCAAGGCCAGGTTGTGTTGCTTGTTTGATGTGTACTTTTATACCTGATGATGAAGGCCAAAAGGAAAAGGCTAACTGATGTAAATTTCCCCACTTCCCCATCAGGTCCTGCTGCACTTACAAAATTCAAAGACACACATGCAACCATAGGGTGACCATATGAAAAGGAGGGCAAGGCTCCTGTATCTTTAACAGTTGCATAGAAAAGGGAATTTCAGCAGGTGTTATTTGTATGGAGAACCTGGTGAAATTTCCTCTTCATCACCACAGTTAAAGCTGCAGGAGCTATACTAGAGTGACGAGCTTTAAAGGAGAAAAGGGCACCTGCAGCTTTAACTGTTGTGATGAAGAGGAAATTTCACCAGGTTCTTCATATATACAAATGACACCTGCTGAAATTCCCTTTTCAATACAGCTGTTAAAGATACAGGAGCCCTGTCCTCCTTTTCATAAGGTCACCCTATGCAACCACTCACCTGTCTGTCTGGAGGGTCAGTCCAAGGAAGATCACACACTCATTATCCAAGCTATTAAGGTAGGGTGACCTTATGAAAAGGAGGACAGGGCTCTTGTTTAATACTTCACACTTCAGCCTACAAAGGAAAATAAACATTTTCAACTGGGGGAAAATGTGATTTATTTATTTATGTTAAAGTGCATTTTTTTCAGTAGGGCAAAACCGAAAATGTACCTTTTCTCCCCAGTTGAAAACAAAGAGAAACATTCACATTTGAGAATACAAGGGAAGTGAAATAAGCTTGGAAATAAAATTCAGGGAGCCTCAACTTGCTCCAAATTCAAATGTTTGCCCATCCCTGGTCTTATAGCACATGGTAAGTGTGTTTAAAAATGACAGGAAAACATGGGACTCCTGCATCAATAAGCACATTCCATGGTCCTTAGAAAGGGAGTGAGATTACAAAAAAATATATATCTGTAAGGTTTTTTTTTTATTTTATTTTTTTGCAGAACATCTTGCTTGATGGTCTGAAGAAAAGAAAGATACATCATTAGCAGCAATGAGAATGCCGGGCACTAAGGGAATGGAAAGTAAAAGAGGTTGAGTTGGGGGGTGGGGGGGAAATTTCACTGATTTGACCTCCTTCTCAAAAAAAATGGCAGGCAGCTCATATATAAGTGTGCCTTGGATTGCAAGAAGATTAAACCAGTCCTTACTCCAGGAAATAAAGCCAGACTGCTCACTTGAGGGAATGGTATTAAAGGCAAAACTGAAGTACTTTGGCCACATCATGAGAAGACAGGACACCCTGGAGAAGAAGCTGATGCTAGGGAAAGTGGAAGGCAAAAGGAGGAGGGGCCGACCAAGGGCAAGATGGATGGATGATATTCTGGAGGTGACAGACTTGACCTTGGGGAAGCTGGGGGTGGCAATGGCCGACAGAAAGCTCTGGCGTGGGCTGGTCCATGAAGTCACGAAGAGTCGGAAGTGACTGAACGAATGAACAACAAATACACACACACACACCATAATCCTGGGTTGTATTATAGACAGGAAAGGGTAACTTCATCTTGCTGAGCCACAGGGAATTCAAAAGGAATTACAACTGGGAACGAGTGAGGGTTATGGCCCTCCCAAAGCACGTCCACATGGTGCAAATAAGGATCTAATGCTTTACAGACGGAACGGCGAACCATCATTCCATAGAAGCCATTTGTCTGCTGTTACCAAGATAGCCCAATTTGTATGGAAGGCACAAAGAGGGAGGTGAAAAGTGCAGCCCGGGAGTATCTGAGCGAGGCCTCGGATAGATCGCCAGGCCTTCCCTACATTTTGCTCCTTCTGTCACTCTCTGCTTCTCTATTAGAAGCAGTCGGCCATGGTGAGCTGCAATACAATTTAAGGAGCCAACTCCTATTATGAGCACACACAAAAAGGGGGGTGGACCATGCATCAACATGACAGGAAAACAAGTGTTTAGCGTGATCGAGTTAACAGGGAAATAGAAACTCCGCATTGCATGACCCTCCCAGCTCAAGATAACTTTAGAACTGGGATATTCTTCATTCGAAGCCCTCGGGGATTAGCGGAGAAGATATTTCTATCCATCTTCTCACACAGTTCGGAGCTACAGCACTCGTTTACCCTTGTCACAGGGAAGCCAGCAGAAACAGAAACACCATGGTGAGTTCACCACACAGAATACAGAAGGGATTGTCCTGGAGGCCCAGGGCTGATGCATGCTTAGGCACCAGCCACCGTCTGAGATCTCCTGTATTTCTCGGAGTCTTCCTTTATGAATATGAAATATCCACTTGGAAACTATGCAGGAACAGCCAATGCCTTTCAAGTCCAGCAAACTTTAATTTATGGAAAGGTAGAATGGATGGCTCAGCTCTAGTTGGAGCATGGCTTGCACAAAGTGAAATCTGTTAGGGCCATTCCTAGACTTAAGGGCTGCTCCAAGCTTACTTGGGACTTGTGATAGCAGGGGCTGCATTGTGGGAATTTAAAATGGAAGTTCACAAACCCAGATGTCTGGAGTGGTGGGCCCATACAAGGTGTACGTTTGTGTAGACAGCTGCCTTATAATGTCAGCTGCTCCGACCAGGCTTCTGGCGCTACTCTCTGAAGCCTAATTATGAATATCCACCACTTTCATATCCAGACCAATTTTTATGTGCCACAAAATAATTTTATAATAATGAAGGATTACAGAGCAGTGTTACACCTGCACCTACTGGATAAGGAAGGGGAAATCAAGGAAGGCTAAGTCTGGATTGCTCAAAGGCCACTTGTAGGGGAAATGGACAAATTTGTATTAGCGTTGTCATTTATGAGTTGCCAAAAAAGAGGACAAAGATATGTATAAAATTTGCATGTAAATTTAGAAATAATTATTATATTTTAAATAGAAATACATCTCACCATAGTATAAAAGATTGTGACCCAAAACCCAATCATAGAAAAGTAGAGTTAGAAGGGGCATATTAGGCCATTGAGTCCAACCCCTGCTGAATGCAGGAATAAGGGCATAAGAAGAGCCCTGCTGGATCAGACCAAGGGTCCATGTAGTCCAGCACTCTGTTCACACAGTGGCCAACCAGCTGTTGACCAGGAACCCACAAGCAACACCACCCTCCCACCCATGTTCTCCAGCAACTCATGAACATAGGCTTATTGTCTCATATACTGGAGGCAGCACATAGCCATCAGGACTAGAAGCTGTTGATAACCATCTCCTCCAGGAATTTTTACAACTCCCATTTAAAGCCATCCAATTGGTGCCCATCACTACATCTTATGTTTACGACTTCCAGAGTTTAACTATGTGCTCTATGAGGAAATCCTGGACACACAATCCTGAACTATATGAACCGACAGTCCGACTTGGGAGACGTCAGCTTCTTACATTATTATTATTATTATTATTATTATTTATTTATATAGCACCACCAATGTACGTGGTGCTGTACAGAGTAAAACAGTAAATAGCAAGACCCTGCCGCATAGGCTTACAATCTAATAAAATCATAGTAAAACAATAAGGAGGGGAAGAGAATGCAAACAGGTACAGGGTAGGGTAAGCAGGCACAGGGTAGGGTAAAACTAACAGTAGAAAGTAACAGTAGAAAGTCTGCACAACATCAAGTTTTAAAAGCTTTAGGAAAAAGAAAAGTTTTTAGTTGAGCTTTAAAAGCTGCGGTTGAACTTGTAGTTCTCAAATGTTCTGGAAGAGCGTTCCAGGCGTAAGGGGCAGCAGACGAAAATGGACGAAGCCGAGCAAGGGAAGTAGAGGCTACACATGTGTACATGCTACATGCTACACATAGGCACACAGCATCGCCGGTCCTACTATTAGGCAGAATTTATTTATTTATTTATTTATTACATTTTTATACCGCCCAATAGCCAAAGCGCTCTGGGCGGTTCACAAAAATTAAAACCGTAATAAAACAACCAACAGTTTAAAAACACAAATACAAAATACAGTATAAAAAGCACAAACCACGCAGCAAAATTGATATCAGATTAAAATACAGAGTTAGAGCTGTAAAATTTAAATTTAAGTTAAAATTAAGTGTTAAAATACTGAGAAAATAAAAAAGGTCTTCAGTTGGCGACGAAAAGAGTACAGTGTAGGCGTCAGGCGGACCTCTCTGGGGAGCTCATTCCACAGCTGGGGTGCCACAGCGGAAATAGCCCTCCTAGCCACCTGCCTCACTTCCTTTGGCAGGGGTTCATGGAGGAGGGCCCCTGTGGGTGATCTTAAGGTCCAGGAAGGTACATATGGGAGGAGGCGTTCCTTCAAATAACCTGGCCCCAAACCGTTTGGGGCTTTGAATGTCAATATCAGCCCAGGACACAGATGTCAGGAGTGGCAGAGATTTTGGAAAAAAGACCTGTGAGCTATGAAGCCTGCCCTGCACCTCCTAAGCTAGACTGCTGCCCCCAGATGGCATGGAAGATGCTTCCCCACTGCAAGGGTCAAAGAAGGATTCCACTGCCAGTCATGTCAGCTTTTGTACATGGCCCCAGGCAACAAAGGCCAGGGCCTAATCTACACCTATCACAGTTTCACAAAAGAGGAGGGATAATTATGAGGTTTCCCACTTCTGTGATCGTCCCTTATGGGGCACCCGTGAGGGAAGGTTCCCACAAGTAAAGGAAGGACGTTTTGGGAGGGCGCGCACCCCATGATGGACTTCCGAAGGTATATTGGGAGAAGAGAGCATAACTGGACAGATGGGAATGGGGCAGAGATATATATTTTTAATTACTCCTCCGAGATGAGCACTAGTGAAAATACACAGAAACATGGGTTGGGGAGAGGTACTGTGTTGAAGATGCGCTCCTGTGCATCGATATGGTTGTGTTAAAAAAAATGCACATGGTCGGCACCGAAACACAACAATAGTAGGGGTGTGCTCTCCTCCGTTATGGATCCCTGGATGTGAAGTGGAGCAGACCAATCCAGACCTTCTAAGCCCGGTTCCGGAGCGGATCACGGGAGGTCCTGATTGGCCCAAAGCGGTTCGAAATGGTCTGAAGTGATGTGGACTGTTCCAAAGCTTCAGAGCCAGGTAAGTGGGGAGGGGAGCTTACCTGGCTCCCTCATCTGCCACCGCCGCGGTCCGTGCGGCTTTGGCAGTGGAGCCAGGGAATAGAGGAAGGGAGGTGGCGGGAGGGGGGAGGGGAGCTTACTTGGCTCCATCGTCCACCACGGTCCATGGGGTGGCTTCAACTGCCGCCCAAGCCTGGGCGGCAGTTGAAGCCGCCCCACGGACCACAGTGGCAGTGGATGGCAGAGCCAGGTAAGGGCGAGGGGGGCTTATTTGGCCCCCATTTCGTCCCCCCTTCCCCCCTCCCCACCTCCGCCGTCCGCTGCAGAGACACTATTGCCCCGCTCATGCTCTTCGCTCCTCTGATGCCATGTTTCTCGGCTGCCCAAGGGTCTCTACTTCCCTTGCTCGGCTTCGTCCATTTTCTTCTGCTGCCCCTTATGCCTGGAATGCTCTTCCAGAACATTTGAGAACTACAAGTTCAACCACAGCTTTTAAAGCTCAGCTAAAAACTTTTCTTTTTCCTAAAGCTTTTAAAACTTGATTTTGTTCTGACTTTATACTGTTAGTTTTACCCTACCCAGTGCCTGTTTACCCTACCCTGTGCCTGTTTGCATTCTCTTCCCCTCCTTATTGTTTTATTATGATTTTATTAGAATGTAAGCCTATGTGGCAGGGTCTTGCTATTTACTGTTTTACTCTGTACAGCACCATGTACATTGGTGGTGCTATATAAATAATAATAATAATAATAATAATAATAATAATAATAATAAGTGGGGAAGGGTGGAAATGGGGGCCGACTATCAATCTAGACCTCCTGATCTCGCGCCGGATCCGGTTCCGGATCTGATTGGGGGAGGTCCAGATCGACCCGAAGCAGTTCAGGCCCAATCCGGACCAAAGCGGTTGGGGGACGGTGTGCACAGCCCTAACCAATAGCCAATTAAAAACTGTGCCAAAATTCGTGGCTGCCTACTCCCACATACGTCTAAAACCACTGGACATGCCCCTGACAGCGGGTTGGCTGTTCACCAAGCCAGGAGCTCACACCGAATAGCAATAGCTTTGGGAAGGGGGGGCACACAGACTTCAGGGTTGTAGCGAGAGAGCCGGAAAAACTGTGGCAAAAGCCATCAGTGATATTCCTGGATAACTGACGGGTCGTCCCTAGATCACCGTGGGAATAGGTGAACACCATGTGTCCCAATAGGGACAACCTTGAGATTATTCCGGAATAAACTGCTGATGTAGATTAGGCCCAGATCTACGCCAAGCAGGATACATCACTATGAAAGCAATATGAAAGCAGTATAGTATATGTCAATGGGCCCCAACAGTTGTCAGTGCACTTCAATAGCACTATAAATCAGTAGTGTGGCTCCTGCCTTTTATATACCACTTTCGTACTGCTTTCATAGTGCAATATCATGTTTGGTGTAGATATGCCCAAAACGTCTTGGGTCAGCCCTGACACACACACATGGAAAGATTTGCTGGGTAACAACATCTTTAATGCCACCCATCCTTTCTGCAAAAGCACTAGAGAAAACAAATATTTTGCTCATTGCTTCTAGACACAACCTTGTAATTTCCAGCCCAAAACTGTTGTTAGGGGAGCTGTCACGGTTCCACGAAGGCATGAGTTCCTTATTCAAATGTAAGTGTTTATACGCAGAGTGCAATGCAATTAATTATAATCCTTCTTCAAGAAGAGAGGTAGATATAAATAGATCCTAAATGGCAATTAAACATGCCATATGTTTGATGGGGTGAATAAGAATCATATGAAGTTTCCAAGCAGCTTTTAAATAGCAAATATTTATCTCTAGGATGTGCTGGACATATTTATACTAATTAGAGGTGCTACTTGCCTTTGATGCACATGAATGGATATTAAGACATCATGTGCTATTCCATCTACCCAGAGTGTGCTTATTATTGGATGGATTAAAACCATCTGTCAGGGATGCTTTAGGGTGGATTCCTGCATTGAGCAGGGGGTTGGACTCGATGGCCTTGTAGGTCCCTTCCAACTCTGCTATTCTATGATCTATGATTCTATGAGTAGTATTTTCTTATTTATTTATTATATTTGTATACCACTCAACTAGCAAATGCCCCTTGGGATGGTGTATGAAAATAAAACCAAAGAACAACGTCAAAGTAACAACAACAACATGCAATATGAAATATCAAAAGAAAATATTGAAAATATTGATGAGTCAGTAGTAAAATCAATAATAAGATTAAATGCCTCTTTGAATATGAAGGCATTATTTATTTATTTATTTATTACATTTTTATACCGCCCAATAGCCGAAGCTCTCTGGGCGGTTCACAAAAATTAAAATCCTAGTAAGACAATCAACAGGTTAAAAGCACAAATACACAATACAATATAAAAAGCACAACCAGGATAAAACCACGCAGCAAAATTGATATAAGATTAAAATACAGAGTTAAAACAGTAAAAATTAAATTTAAGTTAAAATTAAGTGTTAAAATACTGAGTGAATAAAAAGGTCTTCAGCTGGCGACAAAAGTAGAACAGTGTAGCCGCCAGACGGACCTCTCTGGGGAGCTCATTCCACAACCGGGGTGCCACAGCGGAGAAAGCCCTCCTCCTAGTAGCCACCTGCCTCACTTCCTTTGGCAGGGGCTCACGGAGAAGGGCCCCTGTAGATGATCTTAAGGTCCGGGCAGGTACATATGGGAGGAGGCGTTCCTTCAAATAACCTGGCCCCAAACTGTTTAGGGCTTTAAATGTCAATACCAGCACTTTGAATCGGGCCCGGACCTGGACTGGCAGCCAATGAAGTTGTAAAAGGACTGGCGTAATGTGATCTCGCCAGCCAGTCCCTGTTAGTAAACGGGCTGCCCTGTTTTGTACCAGCTGAAGCTTCCGGACCATTTTCAAAGGCAGCCCCACGTATAACGCATTGCAGTAATCCAAACGAATGGTTATCAGAGCATGGATAACTGTAGCTAGGCTATCTCTGTCCAGATAAGGGCGTAGTTGGTATTAGGGGTGTGCACGGACCCCCCGATCTGCTTCTCTTACAGATCCGCAATTTGCGGATCAGGCCACTTCGCTCCACCCCGCTCCGCCTATAGTCCGCTCCGCTCCGCTGCGGAGCTCCGGATCCGGATCAGAGCTCCGCTTTTCCCCCCCCATAGGCTTGCATTGAAATCCAAAAAAGTCTACAACTTTTTTTTCTGTTAGAAACATCAAATTCAGCACCATGACACCTCATGCACGTATACACACGCTTGCCAAGACTCAAGCAAATCCAAGCCTCCCCTGATTTTGGGGGAATTTTTGAAAATCGGACACCCCATTTTCAGACATGGACTGTTCTCTGACATTTTGACAGATAAAAACTTGGAAGCATGCACCCTCACAGATATCATCTAAATCCACATTTATGGCAAGTTTCAAGCACATCCCATCATCCCCCGATTTTTGGCGGGGCTTTAACCTCTAACGCATCACCCGTAACCCCAATTCACACCCCTTTCGATATCTTTGTCAATTTTCACCTCAAACTTGGCACCATGATAGCTTATCCATGTATACACATGCGTGCCAAGACTCAAGCCAATCTAAGCCTCCCCTGATTTTTGGAAAAATTTTGAAAATCGGACACCCCATTTTCAAACATGGGATTTGCTCTGACATTTTGACAAATAAAAAATTGGAAGCAGGCACCCTCACAGATGCCATCTAGATCCACATTCATGGCAAGTTTCAAGCAAATCCCATCAACCCCTGATTTTTGGCGGGGCTTTAACCTTTTAACTCACCCCAAATCAAGTCCCATGCTAGAACTACGTCAATTTTCATGTTAGAAACCTCAAGTTCAGCACCATGACACCTCATGGACGTATACACATGCATGCCAAGACTCAAGCCAATCCAAGCCTCCCCTGATTTTTCAGGAATTTTTGAAAATCGGACACCTCAGTATCTCAGGGATTTAAAGCTGCAGACAGCTCAATGGGGCCATTTCAAAGGAAATCCCAACATGCTATGAATTGGGGAGTAGATAAACCTATATGAATCTTCTTTCACACTTGTAAAATTGATTTGGAACTTCAAAAAGTCTAAGTGAGCGCAGGAAGGACTTGTCCTCTGAGACAAAGCAAGACACACAAAAAACATCCCTGCGAGGCGGGCACAGAGGAGGAGGACAGGCGGGCAGAGAGGCAGGCAATGATATGCCATAGATCTATGGGGGAGTCAGTCCCGGCAGATACCCCAAAACAACAGCACCCAGGCGGAGGCGGGAAGGCAGGCATGGAGCAGACATTTCTGGGGGCACAAGGAAGTGAGCCAAGGATGCCAGTAATGCAAACCATCCCTGTGAGGCGGGAGCAGCACAGAGAGATGCCTTTTCTTTTGCATCTCATAACTAGGAGGCTAGGAGGATCCTTGCTTCAGAGTTGATTGACTGCATTGCAATCACTGCCATTATTAAACAAAAACAAAATAATAATGTTAATAATAGCAGTACTAATTAATATTAATAGCAATAATAACAACAACAACAACAACAATAAGGAGTTGAACCACAATGAAAGCCTGCCTGACTTCACTTAGTATATGATTTCAGGTTGTGTTTGTGCATTTGGTGGGGATACAGTTTTAAAAAACACTGGGAAACGTCCGTTCAGACTAAGAAAGAGAAGTTTCCCAGTATCCCTAGTTACTAAGACTGTCCCTACCCGCAGGCTTAAAAATCTTTAAAGACATGACACACAAGGAAAAAAGGATGGGGATGGCAGAGGAAAATAGCATACGGTCTTTCAGGATGTACACCTTGCTCCCTATGTTGGGTTCTCGCTTTTAGCATTTATATTTGTTCATTCCTCTCCAGACCAGTTTACATGCAATCACTTAAATAAGTCGGTCCATACCTGCAGGCTTAAAAGACACGACACACAAGGAAAAAAGGACGGGGACGGCAGAGGAAAATGGCACACTGTCTTTCAAGATGTACGCCTTGCTCCCTATGTTGGTTTCTCGCTTTGAGCATTTATATTTGTTCATTCCTCTCCAGACCAGTTTACATGCAATCACTTAAACAGTATCCCGTTTTGCCTATCCCCTGTTCCAACTTTGGGATCATGTGATCATGAATCTGCCTCTCAGCACTTCAAAAAGGTACCTCTCCCACTTTTTTCACCCTCACCTGGGTTTGATGAAAAGGAAAGGTAGAGCTGGGTATCATCTGCATATTGATAACACCTCAGTCCACATCTCTGGATAACCTCCCCCAGCGGCTTCATGTATATGTTAAACAGCATAGGGGATAAAATAGAGCCCTGTGGAACCCCATGGCTTAGAAGCCACGGCACAGAGCAATAATCCCCCAGCACCACCTTCTGGAATCGGCCATCCAAGTAGGAGCGGAACCACTGCAACGCAGTTCTTCCAACTCCCAGCTCAGACAACCTATCCAGAAGGATACCATGGTCAATGGTATCGAAGTCAGCTGAGAGGTCCAGGAGAACCAACAGGGTCGCACTCCCCCTGTCTCTCTCCCGACAGAGGTCATCCCACAGGGCGACCAAGGCAGTTTCCGTTCCAAAACCAGGCCTGAAACCCGATTGAAATGGATCTAGATAATCCATTTCATTCAAGAGTGCCTGGAGTTGTCCTGCAACCACCCGCTCAAGCACCTTGCCCAGGAAAGGGATATTAGCCGCCAGCCTGTAGTTGTTAACATCCTCCAGGTCCAGATTAGGCTTCTTCAAGAGTGGTCTAATTACCGCCTCTTTTAAAGAGGCCGGCACCACTCCCTCTCTCAAGGAGGCATTTACAACCTCCTGGACCCAGCCGGCGATGCCCTCCTTATTTGATGTAATGAGCCACGAGGGGCAAGGGTCAAGCACACAGGTGGTCGACCGGACTTGGCCAAGCACCTTGTCCACATCCTCGGGCCTCAATAACTGAAACTCATCCAATAAAACTGAGCCGGACGGTGCTCTGAACGCCTCTACTAGTGGAGCTGCATTAAGTGTGGTGTCCAATTCATGACGAATCTGAGCGACTTTATCTTCAAAGTGCCGTGCAAACTCGTCACAGCGTGCTACCGAGGGTTCCACCATCTCTCGCCCTGGCCCAGAGTGTAACAGGCCGCGAACCACCCGGAAAAGCTCCGCCGGACGACACTGAGAAGATGCAATGCTGGTGGAAAAGAACTGTCTCTTTGCCACCCTCACCGCCACAGAGTAGGCTCGATAGTGAGCTCTAACCCGTGTTCGATCAGACCCAGCACGAGTCTTCCTCCACCTGTGTTCTAGCCGTCTCCCCTCTTGCTTCATTGCCCTCAGCTCAGGTGTATACCAAGGAGCTGACCGGGCTCTGCTCAGAGGCAGAGGGCGCTTGGGCGTGATCGTGTCAACCGCCCGAGTCATCTCTGCATTCCACAGAGCGACCTGGGCCTCGACAGGAGCACCGGCCATATCAGCAGGAAAATCCCCCAGAGCCCTCTGGAATCCATTGGAGTCCATTAGCCTCCGGGGGCGGACCATTTTAATAGACCCCCCACCCTTGCAGAGGGGAAAGGCCGCCGAGAGTCTAAACCTCAATAGGAAGTGATCTGACCATGACAAGGGGGTAGATGTTAGTTCCCCCACTTCCAGATCACCATCCGCCTGCCCAGTCGAGAAAACCAGATCAAGCATGTGTCCCTTTGCATGTGTTGGGCCGATTACATGTTGAGACAGCCCCATGGTTGTCATGGCAGCCATGAAGTCCTGAGCCGCTCCAGATACAGCAGCTTCGGCATAGAAGTTGAGATCCCCCAGAACCACCATCCTGGGGGTCCTCAACACCAGGTCTGAGACAACCTCCGTCAGCTCAGGCAGGGAGACTGTTGGGCAGCGGGGCTTCAACCTGTCCGCTAAAGGTATACAATAAAGATGCCAGACAGATCTCTCTGGGAAAGGCATTCCACAGACCTAGGGGAGAGGAATACTAAATAAATACAATAATCAACCAGCCTACTTCCCATTTCACATGTTACAGTTCTGGAAATTCATGTTGAACTGCTGATAACATGTTGTCAGGTAATTATCATTTGCTATTATATCTTCCACCACAGATATAATCTTCTTCATCATCAGCAACAGCAGCATCACAATATTATGCTAACACTCCTTTAACTATTCCTTCAGTGACCAATGCAGTTTTACAAACATTCTTTCAGTAATCCTTACATAGTTCAGTATTTATTTTTAGGGGTGTGCACGGACACCCCGCTCCGCTTCTCTTCCAGATCCACGATTTGCGGATCGGGCCGCTTCGCTCCACCCCCGCTCCGCCCATGTCCGCTGCGGCGCTCCGGATCCGGATCGGAGCTCCGTTTCCCCCCCCCCCCCACAGGCTTGCATTAAGATAAAAAAGTATACAACTTTTTTTTGGTGAAAGTTAGAAACCTCAAGTTTGGCACCATGACACCTCATGGAGGTATACACACGCACGCCAAGACTCAAGGCAATCCCATCATCTCCTGATTTTTGGGGAATTTGTGAAAATCCAACACCCCATTCACACCCCTTTCGATAGCTCCGTCAATTTGCACGTTGGAAACCTCAAACTCACCACCATGATAGCTTATCCAGGGATACACACGCACGCCCAGACTCAAGGCAGTCCCATCATCCCCTGATTTTTGGGGAATTTATGAAAATCCAACACCCCATTCACACCCCTTTCGATAGCTCCGTCAATTTGCACGTTAGAAACCTTAAACTCGCCACCATGATAGCTTATCCAGGGATACAAATCCAGGGATACGCCAGGCTGCATAGCGGGTTGCGTTCACACGGAAATAAGCCCCTGTGAATTCCAGATAGCTCAGTCTCAAATCGAAGTCAGCCAGTCCCAGCTCTCCACTCAGCGCACATATTCGGACTTCCGCACAATTTGGGGGGGGGGGGATGGATGCAAGTAGCTCACCTTGCCTAGGGCGCAAAATAGTCTGGCACCGGCCCTGCCTATCATCCTTGGGCTGTGTATTTTCTACTTAATTGGAGCCGCCACCCACCCACCCACCCACCACCCACATGAAGTGCCATGTTTGCCTGTCCTCTCTTTCCTCCAATGTTTCTTCCTTTGTAGGGACTAAGGGATCAGGAAGCAACCATGAATACAACACAACATATTTTAAGAACGTTCATTGTTAAAGCATTGCCGGCAGAGTTTTGCTGTTAAACATTAACCACAGAATGGGACTAATCTTTTATCATCTTTCTCTGTGTTCAAGCAGTTGTGTTTGCTTAGCTTTATCTTTGTTTCTTTGTTTCTTTTACCAGCACGAAATGTACTATATACTGCATATGTTTCTTCGCTAATCATTGGCAGGTGTTCATAACTGTCTTGACAGCTACAGGTGTGGCAGTTCTGTGAGATGTTTTGGCGTCCAGTGAATTCTGCAACAAAATCATTCATGAGTGATTGAGCAATCATTGAAAATGTTTGATGCAGGAGACCACCATCATTCTAGAAGTGCTTCCCGAAATATCTTTATCCAAATTGCTCCCCGATGAAACCAATGTGTTAGGATGTTGCTATTATTATTCTATAGTGCATATGGATTTTGCCATTGGTTTTACTTAATCCATGTGCATCCCCCCACACAGACTGGGGCCTAATCTACACCAAGCAGGATATTGCACTATGAAAGCGGTATATAAAAGGCAGGAGCCACACTACTGCTTTGTAGAGGTATTGAAGTGCACTGACAACTGTTGGGGGTGACCATATGCAAAGGAGGACAGGGCTCCTGTATCTTTAACAGATGCATAGAAAAGGGAATTTCAGCAGGTGTCATTTGTATATATGGAGAACCTGGTGAAATTTCCTCTTCATCACAACAGTTAAAGCTGCAGGTGCCCTGCCCTCTTTTAAATCTGGTCACTCTAGTATAGCTCCTGCAGCTTTAACTGGTGTGGTGAAGAGGGAATTTCACCAGGTTCCCCATATATACAATTGACAACTGCTGAAAATTCCTTTTCAAGACAACTGTTAAAGATACAGGAGCCCTGTCCTCCTTTGCATATGGTCACCCTATTCATACCACTTTCATGGTGAAATATCCTGCTTGGTGTAGATTAGGCTTAGTCCTCCCTTGACCCGGGATAACCGGATACGGTTATGGCCCAGCTTTTCCATAGCCCCAGCCTCAGGGTCCTCAGGGTCTAGCAGGGTCCACGGCTTTTCCAGGCTGCTCGCTTACTCGTGAGTAGCTGGGAGAAGCAGCGGACTGGGCACAGCATTCCATAGGAGTGCTGTGCCCATCGGGCTAGGGGGGGAGATGGGGGCCGTGGGAAAGATCGGACCTGGCAGAAGAGAGGGGGGAAGAAGAACGGGGACAGACATGGAGGACGGGGGACGGGCATGGCGAGCGGGGGGAGGACTGGCGAGCGAGTGGGCGGGGGGCATCAGGCATTGTGGGGGGGGAAATCAGGGGCAGGGGGAGCGGGGAACCCTTTATTTTTTTTAAAAAAAAAAAAGGACTTACCTTTCCATTGGTGCGCTCCTGCTCACATGGCCCTTTAAGATCCCAAAGAAAATGGCTGACGTGATGGGTCTTCCCCTTACCCTGTCGTGTGTTACGTCTAGAAAAGGGCGACGGCGCGCGCTACCTGCAGTGCGCCGTCGCTCCTACTCCCCACCGGATTATCTGGTAGGTCTAGCAAGGCCCCTGGTGATCTCGAACGTCGCTTGTCGGCCATACCTACCTGGGATCCCAGCTGTTATCTCCAATCTGAAATGGCTGCAGAGATGAGGGGCATCAGACAAGTCCCTTTATCTATACTGGGAGGAGGCATGGAACTCCATAACTCATTCCAGAATGTAGACGGGGAAAAGGAAGCGACATCAGGGGGTGGGGTCACATTCCCCTGCTATCAACCTTCCACACAGCCAAAAGTAGTTCCGCACATCTGTATCAGGGAATAAGTCAATGGGTTTTGAATCCAGCTGTCAAGCGAGCAGGAGTCCACTCATGCAATAGGAATTATGTTTGCCCACTGAGACAGTCCCCTCCTCCCCTCCCCTTGAAGTCACACAGTGATGTGCAAATCGGTGACACTTGAGCTCACCTAAACTTTCCGAATTTCATTTTGAATTTTGTTTTGACTCCAGTTCAAATCAGATTGTGAGTGTGTGTGTATGTGTGTGTGCTATTTATTTATTTATTTATTTATTTCACTTATATACCGCTCCCATAGCTGAGGCTCTCTGGGCGGTTTACAGAATTTCATTTGTTTTCATTTGTTGTGAAAATTTTCAAATGCGCGCATCTTAGAAATGTACATATTCTTCTCCCATTGATTAAAACGTGGTTGTGAGCATTTTTTTTCAGAACCACAAAAAAATTTCATGCCCATTTTTCAAATGTCTGCAGGCTGTTGAACACACTTCTGGTAGGTCTGTAGTGTAAATTACACTGCAAGCTCAGAAATGTAGGGATTTCGACCATAGATTGCATCCAAAATCATATTTGACCTGGAAAGTGTGAATTGGGCAAATCCTGAATGAAACTGAACTGAAACAAATATCTCATATCTCTTCTTCTCCTTTTCCCTACAGGCTACTGCCTTTTCTTGTTGGGTCTATAATTTGAAGCCATTTTTTTTCTGCCATCATTACTCATACATTTAAGACTTAAAACACTTTCTCTCATGCAATATGCTATGTGTGGGTGGGTGTGTTTAAACAGTCGTGATTAATAGCTAAAGGAGAAGGACAAGAAGGATAAATACTGATATATATATTGTTCATTTTATTATCTGACAGAGACCAGACTAATGGGTTGAGGTTACATTTAAATGACGTCTGCATGAAACTATGCAAGATTTAGTGGAAGAAAGTTTCCTTTTAATAAGCAAGCAGGAAGAAATCATTTGCATCCACTGAAGAAGCACCAAAGAGAGACCGCAGGTGTCCAACAAAGATGATGTTCTTGGTAATATTTGAGAATGGGAGTTTTAAAGTATGCCAAGAAATACATGACATTCAGGAATGGCATTAAAAATCAGCTGCAACATTCAACCATGCCTGGAGCAAAAAAATGTGATTTCCAGATATATGCGCTCTCATGTTCATGAGGCATGAGGTGCATCCATCCACATGGAAATGCATGGGGAAGTTGGGAAATGCATTGATTCTGTCCATCTTACTCCCGCAAACCACAAGAAATAAAGAAGTCAGATACCAATTGATGAGTTTTAACAGACCAGAGCTTTATTAAAGGTGCATGAGAATGTAAGGAAACACCTGCTGGATCAGACAGCAGGCCTATGTAATCCAGCATTCCATTCCACAATGGCCAATCATATTATATTTATTTATTTATTTATTTATTTATTTATTTATTACATTTATATTCCATTCCATAGCCGAAGTTCTCTGGGCAGTTTACAAGATTAAAACATTGAACTTTAAAAATTGATATTCAAAATTTAAAACCATAAAAGCAGACAACATACAAGGACAATATTCATTATTTATTTATTTATTTATTTATTTTATTACATTTATATACTGCCCCACAGCCGAAGCTCTCTGGGCGGTTCACAGTTATTTAAAATAACTGTGAACTCTCAGCCAGGCCTAAATATAGATCTGGGGTCAATTAACAGTTTCCCCCACCTTCTCTCCTCCTTTGATCCTCCCGATGGTATCCCATCAGCCATTGCTGCAAAAAAAAAAAAAAATCCTGGTGGCTCTCCTAGAACAGCACTCTGTTCTTTCACTGCTCTTGCCACAGAACTCTGTAGCCAGTGGGAAAAGTCAACTCAACACAATGGAAAACTCCACAGAGCCCGCCACAAAACACACAACACAATGGTTCTGCAGAAACTCTCCTCTGCACAGCGTTGATATTCTGCATGGAGTGCTTTCCCACCAGACAACAAATTTCTCAACGGTAGTGTAAAACTTCATTGTGTTCTGAAACCACCATTGAGAAATGTGTTGTCTGAACTGAGCCTATGTGTGGCCTTAGGAACTAGGGGTGTGCACGGACCCCCCGCTCCGCTTCACTTGCAGATCCGCCATTTTTCGGAGCGGGTCGCTCCGCCCCGCCCCCGCTCCGCCCACTTCCGCTCCGCTCCGCCCGGAGCTCCGGATCGGATCCGGAGCTCCGTTTTTGCCCCCCCATAGGCTTGCATTGAAAGCTAAAAAAGTAAACAACTTTTTTTCCGTTGAAGTTAGAAACCTCACGTTTGGCACCATGACACCTCATGGGCGTATACACACACACGCCAAGTTTCAAGGCAATCCCATCATCCCCTGATTTTTGGCGAATTTTTGAAAATCGGGCACCCCATTCACACCCCTTGGGATAGCTCCGTCAATTTGCATGTTACAAACCTCAAACTCGGCACCAGGGCAGCTTATCCATGTGTCCACATGCACGCCAAGTTGCAAGCAAATCCCATCATCCCCTGATTTTTGGCGCGGCTCTACCCTCTAACGCACCTCCCATAACCCTAATTCACACCCCTTTAGATAGCTCCGTCAATTTGCACGTTAGAAACCTCAAACTCAGCACCATGATAGCTTATCCACGTGTCCACATGCACGCCAAGTTTCAAGGCAATCCCATCATCCCCTGATTTTTGGGGAATTTATGAAAATCGGGCACCCCATTCACACCCCTTGGGATAGCTCCGTCAATTTGCATGTTAGAAACCTCAAACTCGGCACCAGGAGAGCTTATCCATGTGTCCACATGCACGCCAAGTTGCAAGCAAATCCCATCATCCCCTGATTTTTGGCATGGCTTAACTCACCCCAAATTGTCCCATTCTACAACTACGTCAATTTGCACGTTAGAAACCTCAAACTCAGCACCATGATAGCTTATCCACGTGTCCACATGCACGCCAAGTTTCAAGGCAATCCCATCATCCCCTGATTTTTGGGGAATTTATGAAAATCGGGCACCCCATTCACACCCCTTGGGATAGCTCCGTCAATTTGCATGTTAGAAACCTCAAACTCGGCACCAGGAGAGCTTATCCATGTGTCCACATGCACGCCAAGTTGCAAGCAAATCCCATCATCCCCTGATTTTTGGCGCGGCTTAAACTTTTTAACTCACCCCAAATCAAGTCCCATTCTACAACTACGTCAATTTGCACGTTAGAAACCTATCCTTTGGTCCCATGACAGCTTACCCATGTGTCCCCATGGACACCAAGTTTCAAGGCAATCCCATCATCCCCTGATGTTAGGGGAACTTTTGAAATTTGAACACTCCAGTATGTCAGGGATTTAAAGTTGCAATTGCAGACAGCTCAATGGGGCCAGTTCCAAGGCAATCCCAACATGCCACGAGATAACCCTAAATCTTCTGGCACATTTGAAAAAGGGATTATTGAATTTGATAAAGTCTAAGTGAGCGCAGGAAGGACTTCTCCCCTTAGTCAAAGCAAGACACATACACCATCGCTGCAAGGCGGGAAGGGGAGAATTATTATTATTATTATTATTTATTTATATAGCACCATCAATGGAAAGCAGGCAGGCAGCATGCATTGTAGTGCCGCAAGGATGGCTTGAGCACTAACGCATAGCAAACCAACCCATAAGTGGGCGCAAAGTGAGGCAAAGATGGCTGGTTGTTTCTTTCTAAGCCAGCAGTTACGCCTTGAGGGGCACAGAGGAGGACGATTGGGAGCAAACCAGGCACCAGGCGGGCAGAGAGGCAGGCAGAGTAGGCGAGGAGTCAGTCCTGGCAGATGCCCCACCACAGCAGCACCCCGGGGGAGGCGGGCAGGCAGGCAGGCAGGCTGCGGGCATTTCTGGGGGCACAAGGAAGTGATGGCTGGTTTCTAAGCCAGCATTGCAGTTAGTCACGCATTGCAAACGCAAACCATCCCAGCGAGTCGGTCACCGAGGAGGACAGGCTAGCAGAGGGGCAGGCAGAGTGACATGTCATAGATCTAGTATTGGGGAGGAGTCAGTCCCGGCAGATGCCCCAACACAGTAGCACCCTGGGTGGGCATTGGAAAACGCCATCTTGTGGGTCAATACTTCCCCCACCCCATGTCCTGCAGGGTTGCCTGCCTAACCCTTGTGGGGATGGGAGATGGAGAGCTTAGAGTGGCAGTGCCAGCAGCAGCCTTCGGCTTTCCCCTGGAACCAGTCGCCTTGCCCGCCTCTTTCCCCAGCAAGATCGCCTGGTGCTGCCTATGAAGATGCATCTTCATGCTGCTGGTTCCATAATGCCCTGTCGATGAACCCCTGCTTAGGCTGAGTTTGCAGTGGCGACAGACAGCAAAGCGGGGATCCGCTCCCAACTCAAAGTGGTCCCACACGATGCTTGTCTTTCGTTTCTGTGGTGACACCACCAATTGCCCGCCTGAGCTCTCTGGTGTTGCCACAGAAACAGGGGTGTGGGATGAGACTGGGGAGAGAGCCTCGGCCTGCTGCTGCTCCTCCTCAGCCCCCACATCCTGGAGGCCCACCGCCTCCTCCTCCTCCCCCCCCTCCACTGTGCTGAGGACCTCGTCTAGGTCCATCAGCGGGCTCGTGGGCTGAAAGGAGAATGAAGGAGTTGGGGATACTCCTCCTCCTCTAATGGCACTGCTGCCACGTGCCTCTTGCAAACGGGCACTTTTCCCATTCCCACCCTCAAAAAGAGAACGCCGGGCACAAGTTGCAGAAGAGAGTGGCTCTGCCTGCTGCTTGTCCTGCTTCTGTTTTGGAGCAGTCAGCCAAGGAGTTGCCCGTTTGAGTTTCACAGGAGGAGAGGAAGCCCTGCTGGCAGACTGAGCCTTGCTGCTTTCAGCACGCCTGCTTTCTCTTTTCATGATGACTAACAAAATATTAATACTACTAATACTATGTATAAGGTACTACTAAGAATATGTATAAGAAGAATATAATATGTTTAAATGTAGGGAAATGGGACAAGAACAATAAAATATACTACTACTAATATGTATGAGAATATACTACTAAGAATATCTACAAGAATATAATAATATGTTTTAGAATATTACTAATAAATGTAGGGAAATGGGACAAGAAATGGGACAACCACTACTATAAGAAGAACAAAATATGAATACTACTACTAATATGTATGAGAATGTATACTAATAGACTACTAAGACTATGTCAAAGAATATAATAATAATATGTTTAAGAATAGGGAAATGGTGTGCGTATGCTTTCCCCAAAATGCTCAATCTGTGGCTGCCTGTTGAACTTGACAAAAGCAGCCCACTCCGTCGAAGTTACACAGAGAAGAAAAAGAGAATCCAATTTTTTTGGTATATTTGGTATATAGAAGATAGAAGGAAACACAATCAGGATTTAAGAGAGGGGAGGGGGAAAAAGAACCAACCACTACTATAAGAAGAACAAAATATGAATACTAATATAATATGTATGAGAATATATACTAATGGACTATGTGAAAGAATATAATAAAATATGTTTAAGAATATAAATGTAGGGAAATGGGACAAAAAGTGTGTGTATGCTTTCAAAAGAAAGCTTTCACAAAAGCAGAACAGTCAGGCTTTAATACAGGGAAGGGGGGGGCAACCAACCCAACCACACACTCCAAAATTCAAAAATAAAGTTTATATTAAATCAAAGTAAGGGGAAAACACAGGGCAAACTAAGCTACAAGTCAGAAAGAAGCAAACAAACACACACACGCGCCAAACTAAACCTATATTAAATTAATCTATCTCCAAAGCAGGAGCACTAGCTAAGTAAGTGTTCCCTCCACGAACGCCAACCCACAAAGAGACACAAAACAGAAAGTTCTCAGGGTGGGTCTGCCTTAGTCCCCCCTCCAACGCTGGGATTGGAGGAGGATGCTTTCTGAGGAGATGAATTCTCATCAGGATTGGGAGTTGAATGTGCCTGTCATCGCTTCCAAAAAAATAATAATAATAAAAAAAAAAAACCCAAACCCCGATTTTTAAAAAAATATTGCACGTGAACCACAGCACGCAGAAAGTTGAGAGTGGTCTCAAAATGACCCCCATCCACGACTCTCTGTGCACAAGAATTTTCAGAACGATAGCTTAACCCCCCCCCCAGTTATCCCCGATTCTTTCCCTCAATGCAATCCTATGGGCGAAAAGCCGAAACGGAGCCCCGCGGTTGACCCTATTTTTAAAAAACTTCTAGCCCGCGACCCGTACGATGCAGAAAGTTGAGAGTGGTCTCAAAATGACCCCCATCCACGACTCTCTGTGCACAAGAATTTTCAGAACGATAGCTTAAACCCCCCCCCAGTTATCCCCGATTCTTTCCCTCAATGCAATCCTATGGGCGAAAAGCCGAAACGCAGTTTGAGCCCCGCGGTTGACCCGATTTTTAAAAAAATATTGCACGTGAACCACAGCACGCAGAGAGGTGAGAGTGGTCTCAAAATGACCCCCATCCACGACTCTCTGTGCACAAGAATTTCCAGAACGATAGCTTCAAAAACAACGTAGTTATGCGCGATTATTTGCCGCAATGCAATCCTATGGCGAAATGTTTTCAAGATGGCGACCGGAGCGCTCCGACTGAACTCGGAGCTCCGAAAAATGGTCGCTTCTCTTCGCCTTGCTTCTAGGGGGTCCGCGGTCCGCTCCTACTCCGCCTCTGGGTAAGGCGGAGCAGGCCAATCCGCTACTGCTTCTACGCTCCTAATCGGAGCGGAGCACATCCCTATTAGGAACAACATAGAAAGCTGCTATATATACAGAGTCCAAACACTGGTCCATCTAGCCCAGTATTGTTGACACAGACTGGCAGCAGCTCTTCAAGGTTTTAGGCAGGAATTTTTCAGCCCTTCCTGGAGCTACCAGGGCTTGAACCTGGGACTTACTGGATGAAAAGCATGTGCCCTACACTGAGCTATGTCCTCTCTGTAATGGAATAAGGATGCAGTCTTCTGAATCCTTGCACTCCTGAAAAAAAATGAACCATTGATCCTACATCACTTTTTAATCTCCACAGAGCTATCCAGCAACATATGGAAATTATGGTTGATTCAGATCACCAAGTGGCCCACCATTCACCAGTAACACACCACTAGGAAGCTTTTCTCCAATCAGTAGCTCTTTCCTATACAAGCTGAAAAGGGAGAGCAGGCAACCAACGGATACTCCAAACGACTGGGATATCATGTCATAAATGTCAAATGCAACACAGATGCCAGACTCCACCTGTGACATAGCACCTGTAAACATGTTCTGTTCAGGTACTTTTTAAAGAAAACCTATGCTTTGACTACTAGGGCCATAAAAATCTCAGTTTCCAAATTTTTGTTTTCGTGGGGAGCCCAGAAACATAAAATGCAAGCTATTGACCAGTGTGGAAAGGAGTGGTTACAGCTAGGATCAATATATTGTTTAAACACACACACACACACAAACACACACACACACACACACACACACACATATATAGCAAGGGAGACAGGCACAAGCAGAGAGAAAACCAGGGCCTGTCAAGTTGGACCCACTTCCCACAGGGCTAACTGATATCATGACCAGAAGAAGAAGAAGAAGAAGAAGAAGAAGAAGAAGAAGAAGAAGAAGAAGAAGAAGAAGGAAGAAGAAGAAGAAGAAGAAGAAGAAGAAGAAGAAGAAGAAGAAGAAGAAGAAGAAGAAGAAGAAGAAGAAGAAGAAGTTGTTGTTCCTTTGTCCCTCCTTCTGGAGATGAGATGGGGGAACAGGGCCTTTCCACCAGACTTGCTTAGGGTGACCATATAGAAAGGAGGACAGGGCTCCTGTGTCTTTAACAGTTGTATAGTAAAGGGAATTTCAGCAGTGTCATTTGTATATATGGAGAAGCTGGTGAAATTCCCTCTTTATCACAACAGTTAAAGCTGCAGAGTGAGCAGATACAAAAGAGGGCAGGGCTCCTGCTGCTTTAACTGTTGTAATGAAGAGGGAATTCCACCAGGTGCTGCATCCAGAATAATGACACCTGCTGAAATTCCCTTTTCAATACAACTGATAAAGACACAGGAGCCCTGTCCTCCTTTCCATATGGTCAACCTAGACTTGCTGAACAGTCTACTGTTTGATTTCTTTTTCTTTTCTTTCCACCCTCTTCCCTCCTCACCCCCTTTTCTGTGTGTGTCATATCTTTTTTTTAGAACGTAACCTCTGAGCATGATAGCAAGTACTGCAGACCTTGGTGTACAGTTAAATATCACTTGGTACGTGGTGTTGACCTGAAGGCAAATCAGAGTCTTGCAGATGGGAAGCATTGGAAGAAGAATGGGCTGCAGCAAACAGTGGGGAGTAGAATGGTCACCACTAATAAGTGATGCAAAGCCAGAGCTCCATTTCAGCCCCCCTTTTTCTGAAATTCAATCCCACGTTCAATTCATTCAAACTTTTTGTGGCATCCTAGTATTATCCATCCATTGTGATTAATATCAGTCTTCCTAATGCAGTACCCTCCAGATGTTTTGGACTGCAGCTGCAACTACTCCTTATCATTGGCCATGATGGCTGGGATTTATGGGAGTTGAAGTCCAAAACATCTGGAGAGGACCAAGTTGTGGAAGGCTGCGTTGTATTAATAATTCCTCAAATTCCGAACAAACCAACCAACAAACACATAATCAA